>NW_024881558.1:855000-1382206 GCF_019059575.1 Amphibalanus amphitrite
TCTCAGATCATGATTTCATGTAATATGGACCCAAAAACAATCGGTGCACACATCAGTATACACACAGACACACACAGACATACAAACACATATAATTGACCTTGACCTAACTTGACCTGAAATGACCTCAGCAGCAAAATTCTGGTCGGGTAGTGTGACAAAGAGGTTCTAGCTGGCTTGGCACCAGAAAACAGCATCGTCATCGGTATTTGATAAGCAGCACACTTGATGTCCAACGGTGACCCAAAACAGCAACATTTTTTAGTTTGACCTGACCTGGAAGGTCAATGACTGACCTGAGAAGGTAAAACTGGGTATCATTAGATTCGTCTCTTCCCAAAGAATCTTTTTGGTCTTTACCGCTAAGCTCTATCTCCAACAGGAACGAAATGGCGCGGGGGGGGGGTGGCAACCACCCCCCCCCCCATGTGCGTTCTAGGATGGGAAAATGGCATGTGCGGGCGAGGGTTAATAGGAAAAAATAAAGCAATTCAAAGTTTTTTGCTCTTAAATGATGTGCAAAAAAGGAGAGATCCATTACTTTTATAATACATTATATTTGTTGAAAATTATTGACATTGATAGTAAATAGAAACTGAAAATGGTTTAGAATAGATAAATAAGCAAACATATGATTGTATCGGTACTCTAGGACCGCACCACATTCCTCCAGCGGCATTGAGAGGAACAGAAAGAAGACGTTCTTGCGGCAAATTACCGGCACCCTTATTATCAGCGTTTTGATTTATAAAATGATACCGATTTCTTCAGCTAGTCTTACTGGCAAACTCAGGAGTTGTAGATGATCATGACTGTGCTGAAAAGTTGGGCCCAGCTTCATCCATTTTTTTAGTTTGGTAATTTTTGCCTTTCTATACTCCCACTGTGCATTCCTGTGCTAATTTTGAACGCATAAACTCTCACTTTTTTAAAAACCAGTTGGAGGTCAAAAAAATGCTACATTAAAGATTATTTTGAATTGCATTGTATAAGTATTCAATTTTTGCATGAATAACATGGTGGCAAAGTCACCCCATGTGGCCTGCTATTCACTTGGAAAAATCGCCACCAAAATTTTTAGCTAAATGAAGTAACAAATGCCAGTTTTGTTGGATATGCTAACTAAATAGCCTTGTCATGATCAACCATACCAAGCTTCAGCATCGCAGGTTGTCTAAGACATGGTTAGATAATAAAAGGTTTGAAACTCTTCAAATTTGACCATTTCAATGACTACAAAGTACAATAAAATGGATCCCAGTTAGATATTTAGTGGTAATTTACATATCAGTGTTAGCTATATTGGGAGGCCCATCAATTACCTTTCATTTGTGCATAAAACATAACTACATTCCTCGTAAAATATCATGGGAGATCTCCGTAAAGCATTTTTCGAGAAGCATGGCAAAGTCACCCGGCGAGGCAAAGTCACCCCCGTTTACGGTACTTAATTTAAAGTTTGAGGTCAAGGTCAAGGTCAAGGCCAGGTCAAGGGTACAAATTGCAAGTTTCTACAGTATCGGCCTTGCACCGTAGTTGCCGAAGAATGGACTGAGACTGATCGCCCAAAACGTGTTCTTAGACTACCAAGACAATATTCGTTGCATACAATGTCATTCAAAGGTCAAGGTCAAGGTCAGGTCAGGTCATGTCAGGTCACCAAAAACAAAATATAGAAAAAGGCATGTGCGACACATGTTTTATGGGTCATTTTACTCATAGAATTCAATAGGCGCACTCAATAAGTGATATGGACCACCTCTGGATGAATTTCAGGTCGAGGTCAGGGATCAAGGTCAGGTCAAGTGAGGTCAAATTTTGAAGTTGGTTGTTAAGGCTTAAAAAGGTGTCTATCTGATGCAGTTTTTCACGGCGAATCGAATGGTGCTATTTTTGTTTCCGTACGAGGTCTAGAACTTCCAAAAAATCATTTTTCAAAATTTTTGTCTGTCGTGACGTCATAAAATTTTGAATAACTTCCACATTTTTGAACCGATTCTTCTAAAAATTGGTATGTAATTGTAGGTGCACATAGACCACTTTTTTGACATATATTCCGGTTTTTTCGATACACTCAAAATTTTGGATTTTATAAATATTTTCCCAAAAAATCAGTTTTTGAAAAAAAAAAATTGGGCAAAAATTCAAAATTTTCAAAAAACCGAGATAGCCATTTGATAGTCAAAGTAGAATCACGTATAACCTTTTTTGTTACGTCTTGATTCCTTTAAAAATGAAGATGTTAGCGGCGTTTGAAATTTTGCCATTTTTGAGGCGAAAATGGCGAACATGACGTCACTAAAAAGGTCAATTTCTCAAAAATTTTCCGACAGATTTCGCTCAAATTTTCAGGGAACGTGTCAAATTGATGTATGATAAGGTAGGGGAAGTTGGGGGAACGCCGAATACTTTTTTCTGACGCCCGTAGCACGCAAGGTAGACAACATAAGCTTTTCTTGTTGGCGTCATTCGAGAGGCCAGTCTTTTGCCTTTCAAACATACCAGGCGCATTTGATGAATTCGCATACCGTCAAGCGCACAAACTAAAAATATCAAAGAAGTGACTTTTTCGGCGTTGCCCCGGACTGCGGGGAAAGCCGAAAATGGGAGAAATGATCTACGGGAATGCCGAAATTGATGTTTTGCTATTTTATCTCAAATTTTATCCAGAATTCGTCAAAGCTGACAAGCGTTTTAAGAGCTTGAGGACGCTTGGTGCACACTGGAAGTTATAATTGTGTGATGTAATAAGAAAAGGCCAGGTAAATCATTCCTTATGGTAACAGGCCGTTGTGTCGGTTAAAAGTGTAATTTGTGTGACTTAAAATACGCGTTGCTATTCTACAGCGGTAAAGTTCACGTAGCGTGCTTTAACGCGCGTAATTGCACGTTTTCGGCATTACCCCGGCCAGCCATACTTTCATTTGCAGGCCCATAACTTTTCAACGTGCTGTATAAATTTCAAATAGGCAGCACACTTATGCAAAGACGTGCTGAAGATTACTTGACCGAATTGGCCAGACAAACGGTAGCATAATGAGTAGGAAATGCAGCTTCGAAGACGCATGTAGTACAAAGGAAACGTACCTTGAAAACGCTCTTGGCGCCCTCACAGCCTAAGTATTCCGAATGACGACTGGTAACAAACATGCGATAATTGTTAGTCACTTAAGCTTCAGAGCATCACTGACAGGTGGTATCCATGTCGTACGGTTTTCGAAATATCTCGAATTTCGGCTTTGCCCCAACTCCGGCATTGCCCCAACTTCCCCTACTGAAAGTTTGACGTCGCTGGCGTAACGCGTTTAGAAGTTATTGGCGAAAAACGGGAGGGGGGCAGATTCTGCCCCCCCCCCTCCCCAGCGGGGCGCGGGTTAAGTTGCAAACCTTTGCAACATAAATGTAGGTAAATGATACCTATCTCGCTGCCGATTGGCACGCCTAATATAAAAATCTGATTGGACATTTGATGCAAATCTGCAACAGCTAACTGTTCTGCTGGGTGGAACCGTATCTCTAAGTAGCATTTTTCTCGACTACCGAAATTATTGTGGTATTTTTAGAGACTGTGCATCCTTGATAATCGTCCCATGGTCATGTCCTGGGTATATAAGACGGCGTGTGGCTCCAGCTTCACATCCACGTTCTCAGCCTTCAGAAGCAGTTCAACACTCTCCGGACCACCGAAATGAAGGTGAGGCTTCGAACAACTGACCGAAGTGTACCTAACGTCTACAAATGCTGTTGATAGGTATTGTCGTTATATGTACATACGGCCCTCCAGCAAAAGAGTGGGTGGTTAGCCTACATATGTACTTTTGGTGCAATAACTTTAAATGACAGACACTCTTGTAAAATGACTCAATAGAAATGAGAAGAGGGTTCGTGAATCGTGCACACATTTCAGCAGTGGTTTTCAACAGCCATTATACGTATTCATCAATGCAGATGGATTATTGTGATGCTGGCAACCAACCACTTAACCCTATTCCTGGCGGGGGGGGGGGCCTCAGAAGCCCCCCCCCTGAGGTTTTTTGGTTATTTCTCCCAAACGCGTTGAGCTAGGAAGCTCAAATTTTCTGACTTTTCCTAAAAGGCTTCTACGCAACATGTCTGAAAATTTTGAGTTGATCTGACCTCAGGTCAGGTCACAAGAGGCGGTTTGGTGACCCTACCTCAGAAAAGTTTGCAATCACGCCAGAGCTAGAGTTTTTGACCGATCAATTTCTTCTCTTCAGGCTTTAGTTAGGGTACCAGTATGTGCAATTTGTATATCTCGGAATTTCGATATCGGTGACCTAAGGTCAGGTCAGTTTCGCGACCTCCCCATTAATAAGTCAATGGGGGAAAAATCAACTCCCTGTTTTTACCACTAAAACGGGTCGGAATGGCCCCATATACCATACATGACTTCATATACGATCAACCTTCACTACCTTGAGGTCTGTTTTGCTGTTGGGCAGCTGTGAGGTCATGTGACGTCATCAAAGGTCACCAAAGGTTTTTGGCCAATAACTCCGTACAGGAACAAGATACAGACGCGTGGATGGTCTCATTGTGTTCAGCTCGTCAAGACGCATCGAATGATATACATGATGACCTCGAGGTCACGTGACCTGAGGTCAACCTTTGACCTTGACCTTTCGAGGTCAACATATATATCATTCGATGCGGATTGACGAGAGGATCACGATGATGCCCTTAGTTTGTTCCTATCTTGACTAATTCGAAAGTTATTCGAGAAAAACTCTCTCCATATCTAGCGCCGCCATTTTGACTTTTTCGACCCCTGTGACGTCATCTTTGACCTGACCTGAAAATGACCTTAGTAAAAATTGTAGATCTTGACCGTGCGTATCCGATGCCGTTTACCGTTTGTCGCTGCGATGTGTAGTTTTTGAGATCTGAAGGGGGGGGGCCGAATCGGCCCCCCGCCAGTTTCTTGTCCCGGCGGAGCCCGCCAGGAATAGGGTTAAACCCTGGAGGGACGTACGCCATATAAGCTTTCCTGAAACGTGCTTGGGGTTTTGAACAACGCCGATCATGTCAAGCGGCACGGCAAGTGATTTTGAGCGAGCCAAGTCTTACGGAAACAAGAATAAATTTCTTAGTATGAGCGGCGCCGGCCGTGGCGACGCTCTTGCGAAGCTGCAGGTAGCACCGCAACCACTATAGATCGATTTACTTGCGGTAATGTTTGCAGGATAGCTCCATTCTTTCTACCAAGTATTAGACTACCTATTACCGATGCATCTGGGTGACTCCTATGCTCGTGCCACTTGCAAAACGAAGAGGTGTCAGTTTTGTAACTATGGCAGCATCTCGGTAATTACTGGGGTTATTGCGCTGATTGCTGAAACTTGGCATGGGTAGGCAGTACGCACCCACAATGCACTGCATTCCCATATGTCACAGTTGGGGTGCTGTTACACGTGCGCACGTGCAGGGATCCCATCTAGATCCCGAGAACAACTGAACCGATTGCCCTCAAATTTGGTACCCGGTTAGGGGCCGGTTAGTAGGGTGCCGTTCAATAGCCAGTTGGACCCAGTTTGCACGTGTGCACGTGCAGGGAGCCGCTTTCAGGTCTCGAGAACGGCGCTGGGCCGATTGCGCCCAAAACGGGCAGATCGCTAGAGACCGGCTAGTAAAGTGCCGTGCACATTGCACAAGTCTGTTGGAAGTACCCCCTCGCAAAGCCGCACGTGCAAGACTCGCCCTCTCGCTCGCTCGTTTGTCGCCCCAAAAGGCGCTTTACTTGGTGTTTATGCTTTGCTGTTCGCGTTCCGCGATTTTCAGAAGTATCGGCTCAATTAAGCACGCTATAGAATAGGTCACCGATATCGAAAATAAGATGCATATGCATTCTATGGATGCATCTAATCACACTACATTTTCCATTTAATCGATCAGTCGGTATTAGTAGTGGATTCTTTTTTTCGATTTACCATTGAAAACTTACGGAGCTTTCAAGCTTTATTAGATTTTGTGATAAAAACATCACACAGTGTGTCAGGATCTGTACATAGTTGAAGGTCTTAGGTCAGCAATTATTCAGAACAATTACGGTTGACTGACGCTGCCATATACCTACATTTTTTTTTTCAGCTGGTCATCCTCGCCCTAGTGGCTGTTGCGGCTGCCCTACCACGGCACCCCTTTCTCGGCAACAACTATAACTACTTCAACCAGCCCTTCTACCAGGGCAGCAATTACTACTACAACCGGCCCAACTCCTACGGCAACTTCTACCCCTACGGACGGGGCTTCCAGGGAAACTTCGGCATCAGCAATTTCGGTGCTCTCGGCGGTGCCTTCCGAAACTTCGGCGTCGGTGGCCCCGGCGGAGGATTTGGCGGATGTTCTTACTGCTGATACCTGATACAGGATTCCTGACCGGACTCATGACCAAAGGTGAAAGCAGACAGCGCAGCCTGACTTCGCGAAAACCTTTACCTACTTTGTTTCGGAGACGTATGTGTCTTGGCAACTTTGCCAGAGCGTTAGTTGGATGTAGCCTGTACTAATCGGACTGTGTGTATGCCCTCTCAACGACATTGTTTTCAATAAATACATACTTTACACCGCGCATTCTAATGACTTAAATAACTGCCAGCCCTGAGCCTGGGTTGTCTAGTTATGACCTTTGGTAGTTGGTACGCTAATTGGTTTGGGCAGAGGATACACAAGCAAAAAAAAAATCCTGGAAAACACCTTGTTAGCTACTAAAATTTTATTCAGACCATTCAGAACATTTAGTCAAGTATGATGAGACTTAGCCACTACCCACACCACCTATCTACGAGTTAAGATATTTACAAGCCTCAGAAAAAGACATTCACGCAGACCTAGACACGAATCAGTTCACAAACATGATACAGAAAACTTGGTATTCGCTATCAATTCGAAGCTGAAGTGGTATATGAGCTGCTTATTTGCTTCCCCAGCCCTTGTCTTTCTTGCCAAGCTAATCGTATTTGGACTACTTCCACAATCGGAACACCAATATAAATGACCAATATCAAAAGCTGTGCAAATGTCGCATCTAACATTAACAGTTGCAAGCCAAAGCTCGATGATCCCGCTCGGGACGGCACACCCGGTTTCGGCTGCGCCTCGGACGGCCGGCCGGTGCAGCCGCCGATCTGCCTTCTCTCCGCCGCCAGCTCCGGTGACCGCTCTATGAGAGCGGTCCGGCCAGGCGGCGGCAGGTGGCAGCACCAGCGTTGTATAGAGGACGCTAAACTGGGTCGGCGCCGGCCGGCGGTGCCCGGGCGGCGAGCCGCAGGCGACCAGCCCGCAGCGATGAGCAGAGTACGAGGTGTGGCGGACACGGGCGACCAGAGGCCGCCGCGAGCCGCAGTGAGCTCACCGCAAAGCGGAGCACAAGTACCTACACCCAGACGCAGACAGAGATAAACACACACCAGTAGAAACAACACACTCTACAAAAGTACAAACGCGCATGACTAGCTGCTAACATCCCGTACAAAAGTGCAAACACGCCCTAAAAAGTACAAACCCCTAGAAAAATACAAACATACACACTAGAAAAGTACAAACACGCGGTAAGAAAGTACAAACGCACAATATAAAATTGTGAAAATATCATTTAGTACAAACGTCAACAAGACTACAAAAGTACAAAACAGGTTCAAAAAGTGCAAACGCAGGATACGAGATGATGTATATATCGGAATTAGGAGTTACACAGCTGTGCAACACAAAAACCAAAGGTGTGGAGAGACAAAAATTAGATCCCCCGTTGAGTTAATGGCAGTGTTTCAGCTAATTTACCCGCTATAACCTAACTACGAACTAACGGCAGTGTAGTGGCTGGTCTATCAACTACGGTTTACCCGTGTCATTGACATTCAAACTACAAACACACATGGCAGTGTAGTTGCTGGTCACTATTACTAACAGGCAGCATTGAGGCTGGTGACATTACTAACTAACAGGGCAGTGGGGTGGCTGGTCAGTTTATCAACTACTAGGGCAGTATTGAGGCTGGTGACATTACTAACAGGGCAGTGTTATGACTGGTCAATTTACCAAGTAAAAGGGCAGTATTGAGGCTGGTGACATTACTAACTAACAGGGCTTAGAGACATGTGTGGTATGCGTTCTTGTTTTTTGGTAGACTTTCTCATTGAGTGTACTCTTATTGTCGTCACGTGTTTCAGTCTTGCTTATTTTATAATTCAAGCGGCCTAAATAACTCTGCGCAGCTCACCGACATCTTGTGCGATTCGATTCGACCCGAACGTTTTATTTTCGCCCCGATTACCGACCTTCGCTGAAGAGGACATGTAATACATGTCGAAAGCTCCGACCGAAAACGATTCTCTTGTGGAGTAAGTCCAATTTAATCCTATAATAACTAACAGGGCAGTAGTGTGGCTGGTCTATTAAACAGCTACCAAACTACAAGTGACCCGTATCATTCAAACTACAAACTAGAGGCAGCATTGAGGCTGGTCAATCAAACTACGATCAAACCCGTATCGTTCTACCTACAAACTAACGGCAGTGTAGTGGCTGGTCATTCAAACAAGGCACCCGTAGTGCTTTCTAACTAAACTATCATCTAAGAGCGGTATATACAGTTATACAATGAAGTCCAATGCGGTTGAGTTGTTGCATTCGATGGAGCCCATAGATGATGTGGTAAGAATTGCTCTACAGTTTGGAGAATATACCGGAAATTTTAAATTTTATAGCACATTCACCTGACATAAATTCAATTTTTCTACAATTTTCAAGCAATCAAGCAGAGTTCAGAAGTTTGCGTGAAGATTAACGGTTATTATAAACGATAAAATGCAACTTTTTTGTTGAATGGCCAGTCTGATCGGGGAGATATTGACGGCAGTAAATGAAATTCTAGTGGCAGTGTTATTATTGGTCCGCAAATCTCTGGTATCCGAGGGAGAGAAAGTGTAATTAAAGGGACCCTCCCACCTTCCAAAAAGTTAATGAATTGGCATGAAAGTGATGTCGCTCGGTTCAGAAAGAGCAAAAACGAATATCTACCAAATTTCATCGAAAAATATTCACCGGTTTTCAAGATATTAGACTTTTACTTTTGTTTACTTTTTGGGATCTCCGCTGTTCCTAGCGACTTTATTTGAAAGTGCGGCATTTGTTGCGCGCAAAGCAGCATATACCACCGCGTGCTACAATACGTTTTAGTCAAACATTTAAAAATCGTTAGATATCTGCGCTGACGTCACACATTCAGAGGGGTATTCCTATGCATTAGCCCCTCTGAATCAAAATGCTGCAATTTTGAAATTCAATATTTCCGATTTAAGGCATTTCTCGATGTTGTGAGTGCCGAAACCGGTAATTGTGAGCCAGGGACCCCATTTTGGCTATCTCAACTCAAATCTAATGTTAAGATGGGAGGGTCCCTTTAAAAACTAACGGGGCAGTAGCACAAATTACAAACTATTGGGCAGTGTTGTGGCTGGTCCATCAAACATGATTTACCCGTATCACTCGAATTACTAACTAATTGGGCAGTGTTGTGGCTGGTCCTTCAAGTATGGTTTACCCGTTTCATTGCTACCAAAAACCTAACGGCAGTGTTGACGCTGGCCTAGCTAAAATCTAACAGCATTGAAGCTTGTCATTCAAACTACGGTTTTACCCGTATCATTCAAACTACAAATTACTGACTAGTGGCAGTATTGTCGCTGGTCTAACTACAAACTTACATAGCACTAAGGCTGCTCAAACTACAAACACGCATGGCAGTATAGTGGCTGGTCTATCAACTACGGTTTACCCGTGTCGTTCAAACTACAAACACACATGGCAGTATAGTGGCTGGTCTATCAACTACGGTTTACCCGTGTCATTCAAACTATAAACACACATGGCCGTGTATGGCTGGTCAGGTTACAAACTAATGGGGCAGTAATAAGGCTGGTCAAATTACAAGCTAAATTGGCAGTATTATAGCTAGTCAAGTAAATTTAAACTACATTTATCCGTCTTACTCAAATTACAAGCTAGTTGGGCAGTGTTGTGGATGGTCAATTAAACTACGGTTTACCCATGTCAATCCAACTACAAACTACTAGGGCAGTGTAGTTACGCTGGTCACACAATCTACAATCTAATGGCAGCAAAGTGATTGGTCAACGTGGCAATGTGGTAGCTGGTTATACGATGAAACTGACGGCAGTGTACCGCTGGTATTTCAAATTTACCTACACACTTCGGGCCCAGTGATGTGCCCGAATCGTTTACTGTTACCCTGTTTCTCCTGCTTTAAGTACACCTACTCACACATACTACGTAAAGAAACATACGTAGTAACCGTCTACACATACGCAAGTGTATGTGCCATCAAACCCTCACCCATCCCAATGAAACACACACGCTACTTGCACGTATGTGTCACCCATCGCCCCATACGTACGCATTCGTACGTACTCTCCACTGGGAACCGCCGGACCGTTGGTAGACTCTCCGGAATCGTGGAGACGATCACGACGTCCCTGCAGACGTCGTTCTCCGTTGGTTGGTGTAGATTGGAGAACTCAGTCGTTGATGAAGATGGCAGTGACTTGCTGGGGCAGTGGCTCGCTGATGGCAGTGACTCGCTGGGACAGTGGGTTGCTGGTGGCAGTGACTTGCTGGTGGCAGTGGCAGCGGACGATCACGATGGCAGTGATAATGTCGGCAGATGCCTGGGCCGGTACCGCGATTGGTCACAGTAGAGCAGCAGCTTTAGCGGTCATCCATGGTTCCTGACTGTTTGCTGGTCGCCCTAGATCTCCTTTCGATGACTCCAGTCGGTACTGCTGGCTGCGAGAGATGTGAAGGCACACCGCGCTGAGCTGCAGCCGGGACTGACTCTCTGTCGTCTCTGCACGGCAGCCGGCTGGTGTCTGCACAGCTCGGGCGGCCAGAGCTATCCGAGCTCCCGTCACCCTCCGAGCCAGACCCGCGGCGGTGGCCGGCCGGGCGCCGGCACCGGACGTGCCAGCCGCGGTGGGCGGCGGAGGCCGTCACGGAGCAGAGCTGGCAACTCAGAGTCCGGCGCCGCTGGAGGATGGCGCACCGGGACGCCGGGAAGACGACCAGATGAGTGAGGAGACATCACTGCTGTAGACGATCGACACGACCAGGCAAACCCTGTGAATGGAGTGAGAAATTAGCGGAGATCGACACATTCGCGACACAGGCACATTACAGGGTCAGGCTTGGAGAATTGGAGATGGGTTGATGAGACGGGAATGAAGGAAGTTGGAAAACGTCGAGGACCAGCCAGGAAAGAATGATACCACGCAAATGACGGGAAGACCTCACTGTCTGCTGCTGCTCACCGTTCAGCGGACGGCTCCGGGCGGACTGTCGGCAGCGGTACAGACAGACGGGGCAGACGCCGCGTGCACCGACCTCCCCCACGCACCAGTTCGCCAGGCCGACTGACTGGCCGCCCGGCGCCGGCGGCCAACTCGACCGGCCGGCCGGCACCCTCCCCTCCCCTGCTCCCACCTCCGCCACCCACCTGTCCCCCGGGACGGCGGCGGCGGCGGCGGCGGCGCGTCACCTGGCCGCCGGCGGCGCCGGACATCCGACCCGTGACGTCACCAGACACGGCATGTCCGGCGCCGGCCGTACGGCGGCCGTGGCGGCGCGCGGCGCTCGATACTCCCCCACCAGGTCAGCGGGGCCGGCCGGACGCCGCCGCCGTAGTCGGACACCGAGCCAGTCGGCCGGCCGCCGCTGCAATGTGTGGAATGCGGCGCCGGCGCGCGCCGTCTGAGTCTGAGATGTAAACCGGCGCCGAGCCGCGCCAGACGACGAGACCGACTCGGCATCTGCAGACCTAACCCCCCACGGCTGTCTCAGACAGTACATGCAGAGGCACACGGCCTTTGTCTGCCAGTCGGCGGCTGGGCCCGCTCAGTGTCGCCGAGTCCACGGCCGCTGCCACAGGCCCGTCCGGCCGCCGGCCTCATACCGCTCAGCGGTTCGCAGCGCCCGTCTGGCCCGGCTCCGGCCGTCCGCCAATGGGCACGCTGATAAAACGCGATGACGACCGCTAATTGCCGGCCTAGGGCCGCCGCCGCCGCGTATAAGTAGTTTCCAGAGCGGCCCCATCGAGACGTACGACGAACCGATTATGTGGGGCCGGCCGTCGGCCGAATCGGCTGCATGGCCTGCCGGAGTTACGCGCCGCGGCCCCGTGCACCGCCGCCCGCGCCTCCGGGAATAGCGCCGTATAGACAAGGGCACAGCCGGGTACGACCCCATCAACCCACGGGCCCAGACTATGGCCCGTGAAAACCCAGGCCGATATGGTGAAGTGAAGTAAAACGGTTGCGCAAGCGACCCAGTTCCCATTCAACCCGTCTTTCATTGAAGGGAAACTCATTCGGCTGCAGCCAGAACCCGATTCCGGCCGATTTGCAGCTGCTGGGCGGACCGCTACTTTGCAATCCAACACCCCCTCCCCCCACCTCCTCCCAATCCACACGCACTTTCACGCTTAGTGGACCAGCTCCCCTCCCCACTTCCAATGGGAGCGGGGACAGCCGACGGTGCTCCGCACGTGCCGGCCGGTCGCCGACCCCGGCGGCGCTGCGGCGGCGTACGCAGAACGCACTCTCACGCAGAACTCTCCTCTCCCCTCCCTCCCGTTAGTGGGGCGGCTGGCAACAGAGGTCAATGACGCCCCGCGAGCGGCGTGTGCGTGCGGCCGGGCCGCCGTAATCGTTACGGCAGAGCGACGGAGAGGGAGAGTGGCCGAGTGCGGCGCATGACGAGGCCAGGGTTAAAGGGACCCTCCCACCTTCAAAAAAGTTTATAAATTGGCATGAAAGTGATGTTGCTCGGTTCAGAAAGAGCGAAAACGAATATCTACCAAATTTCACCGAAAAATATTCACCGGTTTTCAAGATATTAGACTTTTACTTTTGTTTACTTTTTTTGGGATCTCCGCTGTTTCTAGCGACTTTATTTTAGAAGTGCGGCGTTTGCGGCAGATGTTGCGCGCAAATAGCATATACCACCGCGTGCTACAAAACGTTTTAGTCAAACATTTAAAAATCGTTAGATATTTGCGCTGACGTCACACATTCAGAGGGGTATTCCTAAGCATTAGCCCCTCTGAATCAAAATGCTGCAATTTTGAAATTCAATATTTCCGATTTAAGGCATTTCTCGATGTTGTGAGTGCCGAAACCGGTAATTGTGAGCCAGGGACCCCATTTTGGCTATCTCAACTCAAATCTAATGTTAAGGTGGGAGGGTCCCTTTAACGGCCGGACGGTACTGGACGCGGCAGGAGCGAGGAAAGGGGTCGGAGGACGGGAGATGAAAGAGGGGAATGACATGGAGGTGGGGAGGGGCGAAGGAGGGTAGTTCGAGACACGTGTTCAAAATGCAATGTGGTGGTAAAGTATGCATTAAACGAAATTAGGTTAGCAGGTTTTAGAAAACTTCTTCGGATTATTCTACAAAAAAAAAGATACAAGCGAATTATGATTTATGGATTGAAAAAACTGTCATGTTCGCAAGGAAGTTCATTGAGCAAATGTGAGAGTCTTGTACGAATAAGATACGAAATTAATTAAAGATATGCTAAACCAATTGGTTTAGCATATCTTTAATTAGTTTCGTATCTTATTCATACAAGACGAATCAAACCGATCCATCCCAGACTGAAGATCCCAGTAGAAACTTACCTCAGTTTTGTATGCCACCGGCGTATATCGCTCCACTTCCTCCGTCGAGTCTGAACAGTCCCGCGGGTCTCAGCGTCTGAGGACCTGATCTGGCCTCAGACGCGCACTCACTCCGTGCACACACGCTCACACCTGGAACGGACGGGAGCAGAGTGTCAGTGCATCCCTCTCACCGCGGCCGGCCGAAATAGACGGCCCGCCGCCGCACTCAGCGCTCAGTGTAAATCTAATCACGGGCCTCCCCGTCGACCAAAGGTCAGGACAGGCCGGAGATCCGAGGTCAGGCTGCGGGCCGTCCCGGGCACGTGAGCCCGGATACAGATTCCCAGCCGCCCTCGCAGCCGATATGTCACCGGGGGAGTCCGTGGAAATGTTGCTACACACAGCCCGTAAGCTTCAACGGCCCGAGGGCGTTTGAACGTTTGATAGGTCAGGACACCGGCGAAGATTAACGAAACAAGTTTGCGGGTAGAAATTTCCAGAAATGCTCAAATGTCAAAGAAATATTAAAGACTCGGAAGTTGTCAAAAGTTACAGGTCACAGCGTTGCACGACCTCAAAGCTGAAGCGGGGCATTCCTCACCGGAATGAAGTGACCTGGGGCCTTGTAAGTGAAAATTTAAGCTTTTACGTAAACCTCTTGTGAAATTTCAGAAATTAATTTAATAAAATGCTACAAGTGATGTACTAACGTGTCACTTTCAATAGCCATTTACTAAAGACTTTTAGTGGCACTCAGCAAACATTTTTATTCAATTATTTATTTTAACGATAACTTGATTTCGAGATTTAAAAAGTTACTTTTGACGTGGAAAATTCGTACATCAGAATCAAATAAGAGAGACGAAAAGCGCCGGTTAGGTACTCACCGTATAAAAGTAGAAAACACAGATGACTGGGCCTCTGGCGCCACGAGGCTGATTCCCATGAGGAAGGCACTTGAAAGACTTGCTCGGCACCACTAAACACTAGCGAGGTAGATGCGGTCCAAGCACCAGCGAGCAGCGTCGGCGGCAGCCGGACGTGCGACCTTAACTATGACCCGTATGCTCCGAACTGTGCGGGCGGCGCCATGGGCACTCGCCACGACACACGCGCACACACACACACACGCACACGCACACTGGCAGTGGCCGCCGCTGCAGGCTGGTGTCACATTGCAGGCCCCGCTGCAGGCCGGCCGAGGTGCGCACAGCGGCGCCGCCGGCCGGCCTCTGAGCCCGCCATGGCCGCCGCCGCCGCCTTATGCGTACCGGCCACGCGCTGGCTCACGCACAGTGGGGAGGGTGACCGAGTTGGCGGCGCCGGCGCCGCCGGTCGGCGACCCGGCGGCGGCGCGGCGCGTGGGGCGCCGACCGGCCGGCGGCCTTGCAGCGCCGTCTGCCAGTGGGTCACAGGAGACTGTTGCTAGGCGGACGGCGCCGCGGCCGACCCACAAAGCCGGTCTGATAAGATCGGAAAGTGACACGCACAGATGCACATACGGGTGCGGAATCTGCTGTAATGACTCGGGGAAGCCGTTCGAAAAGAATCGACGGACGCTCATCTGGCCCATCTGCCAGGATAGTTGGATAAGTGCGTGGAGTAATTCATCGTTTAATGAGCAATGGAAGGAAAAGGTCGCCAACCTCTGTAGAAGCATGTTAAAATATGACGCTGAGCTGAGGTTGCTCATGGGATACATTGACAAGGAATAAGTTTGACTGTGGTTAGGCATAAACGAAACATTTTCTTCTTTGTTGGGAGCAAGCTCTCTCGGCCTGAACAGGACATTGCAGAGCTATGGGATGATAAGATAAGGTGTAGACATTGGACTGTTCACTGTGCGGACCACCGACGGTGTGCTGCAGCGACAGAGACCGTCCCGGTGGGACGAAGATGTCCCGATAGGACAGGCCATCCCGCCGCTCAAACGGCCACCCCGGAGAGGGTGTTCTTCTAAAGAGAACCTGCCCTCACCACCGGCTTAGCATTGAGCGCGGCTCCGAATGACTGAAACAAAAATACATGTCTATTGTCTATTCACCATTCAGCTCGGGCGCGAGAGCCGCAGTCCGGCAGTTCATGGCAGAATGCCGTGCGGTGCAGTATACCTTCAGGCGCCCGACGCTCCTGCCATCTAGCGACGAGTCCAGAAGGTACTAGGAATCGCCCGGGTCAGGCTTTTCTGACGGGCTCTGCTTATTGCTTGTCATCACACAGTCGCGTAATCGCTAGAAAACCGTGGTGCAAATAGCAGCAGTGTTTATTTTGTTCTTGAATTTCATGACAGACTACAAAAAATAGCAGGTATAATGGATTGCAAGGTGCTTTTACTGATCTGCGCCAGATACGGTGCGTAAACACTACCTACGATTGTAAAAGGTTTTATATTTGAGCTTCACCTGAATGCTGACTGTTTTCATCACACTTCTTTCCTCAAGCCGGAAGCCCTACTGATCAATGCTCAGGACATGAAATATTTATCCTCATCACTTCAAATGTCATGTTTCAGGCTAAACGGCAATCATCATTCGATGTGAGTAGCTCTTAAGGAGCAGGCTCATGTGCGGTGTGGCTGTAATGCATGGGGCCCAATATTCTATATGTTCCAGGACTCAGAACACTTAACCAATTATTATACTTCACCAGCGGAACATTGTCGAGGGCAAGCTAACCATTCGAGACACCAATGCAATGACACACCCCAAGGCCTAGCATATACTTTAACCCGCGCACCGACGGGGGGGGCGGATATCCGCCCCCCTGAGGTTTTTCGCGAATAGCGGGAAAACCGCGGCGCGTAGCGCCGCGAAATTTGGTATGACTATAGCCTCATCAATTTTACACCTGGTGTGCAAGTTTGAACTTCCTACCTGTTAAGGTCAGGTCACCAGGTCACTTTGAATGACCCAACCTCAAGTCACTTTTTTGCAACTTTGTCACCGTGCCAGAGCTACAGTAGATGTCGGAGGCCTTTGAAAGTCGCAGGATATTATAAGGTCATTAGTAACTACAATTTGTATATCTCGGAATTTTGATATCGGTGACCTAAGGTCAGGTCAATTTCGCGACCTCCCCATTATAAGTCAATGGGGGAAAAATCAACTCCCTGTTTTTACCAATAAAACGGGTCGGAATGGCCCCATATACCATACATGACTTCATATACGATCAACCTTCACTACCTTGAGGTCTGTTTTGCTGTTGGGCAGCTGTGAGGTCATGTGACGTCATCAAAGGTCACCAAAGGTTTTTGGCCAATAACTCCGTACAGGAACAAGATACAGACGCGTGGATGGTCTCATTGTGTTCAGCTCGTCAAGACGCATCGAATGATATACATGATGACCTCGAGGTCACGTGACCTGAGGTCAACCTTTGACCTTGACCTTTCGAGGTCAACATATATATCATTCGATGCGGATTGACGAGAGGATCACGATGATGCCCTTAGTTTGTTCCTATCTTGACTAATTCGAAAGTTATTTGAGAAAAACTCTCTCCATATCTAGCGCCGCCATTTTGACTTTTTCGACCCCTGTGACGTCATCTTTGACCTGACCTGAAAATGACCTTAGTAAAAATTGTAGATCTTGGCCGTGCGTATCCGATGCCGTTTACCGCTTGTCGCTATCTTGCTTCGTTCTCGAGATCTCAGGGGGGGGGCGGTCATCCGCCCCCCCCCCCCGTCGGTGCGAAGTTGGCGCAGACCCCCGTCGGTGCGCGGGTTAAAATTGGCACAAATCGACATCATGTGACAGCAAGTGAATGCAAGCCGGTTCCGATTAGAAGTTATAAAACCGGTTTCACGTTCCGTCTTTGCCACTTTCGCCATGTCAGTATCTCTCGTGATGTCCCGGGTTATATAGATGAGCCAGCACACTCAAAACTTTTTTACCACCTCCTGGAGGATTCATTTTTACCAAACCCGCAAGATAAGAGTATATTGAAAGGGTACCTCGCTGCTACCATTATGTGCATGGTAACGGTACGTGGTTTAATTGAAGTTATTCACCAGCAAAGAGTGTTATTACCATGTAAATATCAATATTACTCTCGCAAACCTAGACATGACGAAAACTCTTTCCTCCTGGGTATCGTGCCTCGTGTGCAGGTGGTCGTTTCATGCGTGGATCTTGTTTACCCTCGTGAAGATAATATTTTGAAAGAGTATCAATCAGCCAATCAAAAACGAGATCGGCCGTTTGAAGCTTGAAGGCCGCGCGCGCATCTGTCAGTTTTCCGTCGTTGGTCTCCGAGGGAGGGTGTGAGCAGTGTCGGTGCGGCGCCACGTGGCCGTTGGTGATTGTGTTTGTGTGCTGTTCATCGCCTATAGAGCCTCTGCGCGGACATTTTATTGTAAGTACCGATGTGATAGAGCATTGCGTGCTGTTGAGTGGTGCTTGTTTGATCTGGCTAACAGAACCCCGTGCACGGCCACGTGGCAGAGTGTTGTAAGTAGGTACATACATTTTGTTGTGATGCATTTTGTTAGCGACTTAGAAAAAGCCATGCACTGTAGTGATGCAGTTTAACCCTCGCCCTGGCAGGGGGGGGTCGATGCGACCCCCCCCCTAAGGTTTTTCGAAGATAGCGTAAAAACGACGGCGCGCAGCGCCGCCAAATTTGGCACAGCCTATGGGGCAACCTTTTTACATATGAGCTGAAAATTTCAGGTCCGGGTGACCTTGGGTCAGGTCACCAGGTCAGAAAAACCGGTACAAGGTCATGGTCAAATTTCAATTTTCTTTTTGCACCTGTCCAACTCACAGTTTTCGACTGATTTCTTTCAAACTTTCAGGATGTGCTAAGTTCACCGAGTTGTATAACATATATTCCGGCTTTTTTGAGGTCACTGACCTGAGGTCAGTTAGAGGTCATTACGTCGTAATGTTAAGCCTATGGGAAAATACTAAATTCGGAAAATACTGGAGATATCCGCTTCGTTCTATCACTTTTGTGCTTTGAAACCACGGTACTTAACAGCAGGTCACTTGGTGCTTCGTTGTTTGGTGTACTTATCCATGGGTCAGGTCAAATGTGGTCAACTGAGGTCAAATGACGTTTTTGCCAATAACTTGGCACATAATGACGCTAGAGCTTAAAAAATGGTACCATTGTGTTCCTGGTGATCAGCCGAATCGAATGATATGCGATATGATGCAGTTTGGTTAACTTGAACTTAATTTATTGATTTAAGTTTACTTAAAATTTAAGAAAAACTTTAAGTACACTTAAGCAAGCTAAAAAGTATATCATTCGACGCGCCTTGACGTGCTGAGTTCACTGGTGCTTTTCTTTTTTTCTCTATCTTTATTAGATCAAAAGTTATAAGCGAAAAACTTTTGGCCTGTTTTTAGCGAAATTTTTACATTTATACCCCCCAAAACCCCCCTAAATATTGACCTAGAGCAACCAAATTTGCACAGGGGCGAGAACTCCAGGGGGCCTACCTACCTACCAAATTTGGTGTTTCTATGTGCCATAGGAGCCAATCGCGAGGGGGGGGTCGCATCGACCCCCCCCCCTGCCAGGCCGTGTTATGAAAAATGCCCTGCCAGGGCGAGGGTTAATTATCCCACGTAGACGGGCGACAATCCAGGAACGCTGCCGTTCACTTCAAATGCTGTGCGCTGTGCCTTATCCAATTCGAGGGAGCTTTATTATTATTTATATTCAAGTATTCATTTTAAGTGTTCATATTCAAGTTGCAATCAAGTTGTATCGTAATGTTTATTTACCGCGTGTGCATCGCTGAACGCTTTGTTCACTGAAAACCTCCATTTCCTGAAGGGTAAACCCGCCATAGCATGGTATGCTTGACACACAGACGCTTTTTACCACCCTCCAGATGGTCAATTTTACTCTTTCATGAAGAGTAAACTCGTCAGTGAGGGGTAACGTGACACACAGACGTTTTTTACCATCTTCTGTATAGTAAACTCTTTTGATTTACTTTCGTCTAGAGGGTAACATTTTCGAGGTTACACGCCGTGGAAGGGTAACTCTTTAACTGACCCTCCTCTAAAAAGTAGCATGCCATCTACTCTGTGATTTACCCTCTTAGAGAGTATTATACCCTTTTGGCTTACCCTCAGTCAAATGGTAATGCTTACTCTTTCCTTTAGTGTAAATCCCCCAGAGGATGTATATTTGACACACAGACGTTTTTTAGCACCTTCCAGATGGTAAATTTTACTCTCTCATGGATAGTTAACTCGTCAGGGAGGGGTAACGTGACACACAGACGTTTTTTACCATCTTCTGTATGGTAAATTCTTTTGATTTACTCTCGTCTAGAAGGTAACATTTTCGAAGTAACACGCTGTGGAAGGGTAACTCTTTAACGTGACCCTCCTCTAAAGAGTAGCATGTCATCTACTCTGTGATTTACCCTATTACATAGAGTATATCCTTCTGGCTTACCCTTAGTCACATGGTGATGTTTACTCCTTCCTTTAGTGTAAACCCTCCAGAGGATGGTAACGGACCCACAGACGCTTTCTTCAGAAGCTTTGCGAAGCTTCTGATAACCGGAGCTAATCAACATGCTTCAAGAGCAACACTATATATTTGGCATTCCGTACAAACAATACGAGGGGTTCACCAGCCATGAACATTGTGACTCTCCACTTATTCATACGGAGTTATAACTCCGTATGATCATCGAATGAGACTCTCCACTTATTCATACGGAGTTATAACTTCGTATGATTAAGTGGAGAGTCTCACAATGTTCATGGCTAGTGAACCGCTCGTATTGTTTGTACGGAATGCCAAATATATTGTTGCTCTTGAATCATGTTTTTAGTTGATGAACTCCGGTTAACAGAAGCTTCGCGAAGCTTCTGAAGAAAGCGTCTGTGGGTCCGTTACCATCCTCTGGGGGATTTACACTAAAGGAAAGAGTAAACATTACCATGTGACTAAGGGTAAGCCAGAAGGATATACTCTATGTAAGAGGGTAAAGCACAGAGTAGATGGCATGCTACTCTTAAGAGGAGGGTCACGTTAAAGAGTTACCCTTCCACAGCGTGTAACTTCGAAAAATGTTACCCTCTAGACGAGAGTAAATCAAAAGAGTTTACCATACAGAAGATGGTAAAAAACGTCTGTGTGTCACGTTACCCCTCCCTGACGAGTTAACTCTCCATGAGAGAGTACAATTTACCATCTGGAAGGTGGTAAAAAACGTCTGTGTGTCAAGCTACCATCCTCTGGAGGGTAAACTCTTTGGGGAAGAGTAAGCATTACCATTTGACTGAGGGTAAGCCAGAAGGTTATACTCTCTGTAAGAGGGTAAATCACAGAGTAGATGGCATGCTACTCTTTAGCGGAGGGTCACGTTAAAGAGATACCCTTCCACAGAGCGTAACTTCCGAAAATGTTACCCTCTAGACGAGAGTAAACCAAAAGAGTTTACCATACAGAAGAGGGTAAAAAACGTCTGGGTGTCACGTTACCCCTCCCTGACGAGTTTACTCTCCATGAAAGAGTAAAATTTACCATCTGGAAGGTGGTAAAAAACGTCTGTGTGTCAAGCTACCATGCTATGGCGGGTTTACCCCCCCCCCCCCCAGGAAATGGTAAAAAAAAGTTTTCAGTGCACCTATTAAAACACCATAGAACGATTAGCAAAAATGACATAAGTGGGGTGAATTAGTAGAAGTTGCCAATAATTACGACGATTTTTTGTGTGTGAAATAAAGGAACTAATTGGGGAACTATATCAATATACCCAACGAAAATATATAATAAATGAACTATTGTACCTAATGGATACCGGATCACCCTACCGGATAACCACTAAGCTACAGTGGCCAATGCCACCTTCCTGGATCCGTCAATGACTGCAATGTAACTGTTAGCGAGTATCCTTAAAGTACGAACATTGATAAGTGCGCGCGCTGAGGATATTGGATCGTTCCTCATAAAGACGTCACCCAGTATAAGGTAATCAGAGCATGAGCTCTTTGGCCTAACTAGTTGCATGAGAAATTATTGCTTCTTGATGAAGGCAAAGCCAGTATTTCATGATCTTCATCTATTTGCCTTCCTCTATGGGAACCTTTAGAGAAACAAAGAGGGTACCTATCACTTATGACTTAGCGACAAATACTTCAGATACAGACGTTGGAAATCCTTTCCCAGCATTATAAATATATAGCAAATGATCTTGTTATGTAGGAATGTGTTGGAAGTTATACGCATATCATTCATTCATTTATACACAAATATCATGCACAAATATCATATTATTCAAATACAAAAACTGTGTCAGTGGTCACTAATTGATCATTGAGTATCAGGAAATATTAAAATGAAAATTGTTGCCTGTAGCTCTTTTCAGATTAAAAATAAGTACGTTCAATCACTTGCCATTCCGTTTCAATTCTTTTGGTTTCTCAGAGGGGAAACAAAGACCGTCTCGGGTTCAGGTGGGCACGTGCCGTTCCCTTTGCCCCCGCCCGGCTGGGCCGTTCGCTGACACCGGACGTCCGATTCGCCCGCGGCCGGACAGGGCGGCGGGTCTGTCGACCTTAGTTCCCGGGCACCGCTCCCTAGTCTGCCCACCCGTGCCGCCCCCTCTGCCCACCCACGCCGCCCCCTGTCTCCCCCCCCCCTCCCCTGTTGCGGGGGCGGCCCCAGAGCGCCGGCGGCGGCGCGGAGGGGTCAGATCGACGGCCGTCGGTGAGCGGCGGGGACCGCCGCCGCCGCCGCGGCTACACGTGCCGCCGTCGCCGACACCGACATGGAGACAACGGTCACTGATCTCTCCGCCGACGGGCGCGGGGCGCGGCGGGGCCGAGCGGGCGGGCGGGGAGGGCCGCCGCACGCACAGCGCGTCACTGTTGCACCAGCCGCCAGCCGGCTGGCGTTTCATCAGCCAGTGAGGACCAGAGAGAGAGAGAGAGAGCTGGGCGCGCCCCTCCCCTGCTCTCCCCCCCCCCACACGCACTAGTGAGTGTGCACCGGTGTCGCAATGCGGCGGTGCAGGGCTAGTGAGTCACGCGTGGAATCCTCCGCAACAATGAGCACGCCGCACGGACAGGACACGACTGACACACTTCCATAGATAAAGCGTTTCCCTTTCGACGGAACTTAATACAGACCCGGATACCGCTATCGTGCAGACAACCTTCGGTTTTTGCAACTATATAAGGAGATTGAAGGACGCCAACTGTTGCTAAGGCGCCACTCATGCAAGAGCGTATGCCGCATAGTGCAATAAGATGACGTTGCATCAAACGATCAGCTGTTCATTCATAATATGGATAGTGTACTGTACGTAACTGCAAGAGGGATGCGTGCAAACATACAAACATCCTAGATAAGCTCTCTGCTGCCATTATTCTATCGGCCGGATGTTACACTTTAAGGTAGGTAGTAATACGTTTTCGTTTGACTATATATCGGGTCTCTTTCGCAGTCAGAGTTACCTTATAGCTCGAGAGGAGACGAAGCCAAAACCACTGGCGGTCGCAGCCGCTAGCAAAAGGGGGGGGGGCCAAAGTCACACTCGCGGGACGCAACATTTATCCGTCACCGAGAGGGGGGGGGGGGGGGTGATCGGCTAATTTTTTACGTCCACGAGGCGCCGCACAGTTGGCATTACTTATGTTTCATCCATCTCATTCTTGCGTGAAATCTTTGAGCTCAATTTAAGGCAAAATCACCAGTTTCATTTACCGTCTCACGGTGTGCCCACCGGTCGGGCCGCTGCACCATGACGACGGATCGGTGTAGCATAGGTATTAGGTATACTGGGAGGTCAGGCACGCGTATTATTCATGACCTTACCACTATAAAACAATTCGGAAAAGTACAGATACCTCTTGCTAAAAAGTACAGATACCTCTTGCTTTGAACAAGCATGTGAAACCCAGAGAGCATTTTTAGACTATGGCATTTACCCATATATGTATAGGTATACCTATAGTTGTGTGGCGGCGGGAGAGAGTAGGTACACCGACCTCTGGAGACCCCCACAGGTTCCGAGCTTTCAGAATTGGCATCTGAGGGCCGCGCGCGACTCCTGCGGGGCTTCGCAACGGCTCTGTTGGGGCTCACTCAACCTGCCTGGTCCTACTGCTAAAAAGACTGGCCCTGAGCCCTAAGGTCTTCATCAGTCTCTGCCAGCCCCAGGACCCACACCGGCTCATGGGGTCCCGACGTCGAAATATGAGGGAATCAGCGCGGGACCATCAGGACGTAAAGCAATCTCGATCAGGACCAACGTAAGGCTGTGCCGGAGACTGCGTGAGCCCTCTGATCTTCAGAAACCCACCCATGTATGCTTTCATGTAGAGGCCAGTTTAGGGCCCTCAGAAACCAGTACAGGGCCTGCAAACTACAAAGGCCAGTAGTTTGAGACCATCAGAGACCGATTTGGGCTCTCAGAGGCTAATATGGGTCCTTACTCATTACAGGCCAACATGGGCCCTCAGATGTCAGCGTGGGATCCTAAAAGACCGGCATGAGCCGTCGTTGGACCCTAGAGGCCAGCAGAGGGCCATCAAAGGCCAAGATGGGCCCTCCTCAGAGGCCAATGCAGACCCTTGAAGGCCGGCATCGGGTCTTCAGCAGCCAGTGCGGGGCCCTTATAGTTATTGGCACCTAAAGGTTCGTCTTGGGACACCAGAGACAGAAATAAGGCCACCAGAGACCGGTGCGAGACCCTCAGACGCCGGTTGAGACCCCTGAGGCCGGTTAGGGGCCCTCATAGGCCAGATGTGGGGCCTCAGAGGTTGATGTAGGCTCTTAGCGGTCAACGTGGGCGCTTGACCACCACTGAAGTTCCCTCAGAGGTCAGTGTAGGACGCTCAAAGACCGGTGTGGAAGCTATATTAATAGCTGGGCGTGGTTTTTTTTAGCCTCGTGACGATCGAATAATTGCCAGGGCCCCATACACCTATATGGGGGCCCATTGGTTGTTCGAGGGGGGGGGGGCAAATGATATGATGGCCCCCTTTATTGACCTTTGGGGGCATGGCCCTGATGCCCCTCCCCCGGCCCCCCGCGACCGCCACTGTGTACACATTACACACATGCCTCTGAGATTACATACTAGCTCATGCAAACTCTATGCAGGCCCCGGAGGTCCCACGCTAATCCTTAAGAAACCAAGCCGGCATACGGCGTCACCACCGGGCTTCTGAGGTGCACAGCACCAACCCATGAGGTCTTACTTTAGTGTCTTGGAGCCAATCTCCTTTAGCAGGGCCCACCCGCCACTGCCGAAGAGGGTCTCATGCCAGCCATTGCTGAATGCTGGGCCTACGAGAGCCTCAAGTAAACCCACGCTGATATTCCATATAAGATCCGGCCATACTCGTGAACCGGTGCCAGCGACGCTGACCGCCAAATTGACAGAATGCGAAACTGAGCCCACTCATGAGTGAAATTTACGTCCTTTGATGGCGCAAGAAAGAAAATGAAACATACGAAAAGCTTTTCTATGACTTTTGTTCGATCTGAAAGGTGGGGCCAAAAGATAGTATGGCCCCACCTTTCAGCACCAAAGGGGGGGCCATGGCCCCCGTGGCCCCCCCCCCCCTGCGACCGCCAGTGGCCAAAACCGCCTAAAACAAGTTAGGTACAATAATAATGCATTAGCTCCGGCTCTGGGAAAACGTACCGGCTCCGGGTCTGCATCCTGGCTGGTAACGATCGGGTAACTTTATTTGTCTGCACCAACTTAACCCTCGCCCATGTAGGGGGGGGGGGGGGGTTGGTGCAACCCCCCCCCCTGAGGTTTTTCGGAAATAGTGCAAAAACGGCGGCGCGCAGCGCCGCCAAATTTTGGGTACCTTATGGGGCAAACCTTGCGCATCTTTTGATAAAAAAAATTTGACCGGGTCATGTCAGGTCACGGAGTTATGACGTCACAAAGGGAACAGCCTCCGGCCGGATTTTCACAAACTGAGTGCCAACGCCCGAGGTTTCCTGCCGGTGGTACGGAGATCGGTTGATGGATCGTGATGAAACTTCCCATGCATGTTGGGGCAAGTATTGGCTATCATATGGTATAAGAAACTTGACCGGGTCAGGTCAGGTCACGGAGCTATGACGTCACAAGAGGAACAGCGTCCGGTACTATTTTTGAAAAGCGCCCGAACCACTATTTTGCTAATTCTTGTCACCTCAATGGGAATATGCAGCAATATTAGCTTCTATAGGGAGCAAATGGACCTCCCAAATGCAAAAATACAATCAGATTTCTAAAATTTAAATTTTGATTTTTCGAATTTCTGCCGCTGACTGTGACCTTGCCGACTTCCGGCGCTCCCAACGCGCCATTTTTAGAGCTAGGGAAACGAAATACATACCAAACGATAGAGAATTGATCAAGGAACACGATAGTGAAGGTTTCAAGTCGATATCTCCCACCGTTTTGCCGCAATCGCCGCCGAAAGTTGAAAAAAGTCTATTTTTCCGAAAATTTGACCTTTGACCGGTCAAAAGTAGGTCAAATGTTGACCTAGGACCAAAAAATATACCACCAATCGCGAGATCTCGGCGAGAGCAATCCGTTGCTTTTTTCCGCTAAGCTCTACGACGCTCCGTTTTCAAACGCCAAGGGGGGGGGTCGCACCAACCCCCCCCCCTGCATGGGCGAAGGTGGCAGATCGCCGTTTACGGGCGAGGGTTAAGTAACGATCGAGAATCCCGTATAAGATCCAGTATGAGAATGCTTTCATAAATTTATAAATTTATCCTGGTTCCTCGGGTCCAGAGAGCTGCATGTGTCGGCCGGTCAGTAGGCAGCACGACCGTGGTCCGAAAGCACTGTGGAGGAGGTCACGAAATTTCAGTGGAAGGGAAACGTGATAAGTAATCTCAGACTGATACTTTATTTATTTTGTTACTTTCTTATTCTCGTTGTCGCTTTCTTTCTTCCTTTGTCACTTTCTTTCACCCTTTGTTACAGTCTTTCTCTCTTTGTTACTTCTTTCTCCCTTTGCTACTTTATCTCTCCGGCTTTGTTTCTTTCTTTCCCCAAGCGGACGATGAATCCAAGTGTAACACGGGACGGGCCTACGACAGCACAGGGGTGTCTCTTGTAGGTTAATTTATCATCACTTGAACTATGGTATATAAACAAAAACTCCACCGACGCCATAGAAATTTGTTGTTCGATAACATACCAAAGACTCCCTCACCCTAAAACACACAAGGGGCTACTGTTCGCCGTCACTGTACGCGATTCGCCGTTCCTCCGAACCAACTCGAGCTAGAGCTCGTGTGCCCCTCTCCCTCCCGGCCCTGCAAACGGCCTGGTGCCTTGCCAGTCCGCGCCGCCGACCGCAGGCGGAAGCCACACGGCCAGCCCACACCACCCACCCACACCGCGGCCCACTTAGCGGCACAGCACCTGCAGGAGCAGTCAGCGGCACCTCGACAGTTTCCGGCCGGCTGGCGGCGGTCAGCCTTGTCCTGTGAACCGGACGGGGAGGGGGCGGAAGCCCATGTCCGGTGCTCGATTCACACGGGGCGCTGTGAGGCTCCAGAAAGACTGTGATCCTGAACTGCTGCCACACCGGCCAGCTCCCGTAGCGGGAGGGGGAGGGGGAGTCAGCCGGGGTTCTTGGATCGATCGATGGGCGGGGGAAGGGGTTCGCAGCGCGGGGGAGGCGAGGAGGACTGACCTCGCCCTCGCGGCCGACGACCCGGGACTATCGACAAGAGTGCCACGCGGCGCGAAACTAAGGGATGACTGTGGGTGGTTTGACCTTTATTTAATCATTGATGCGGAGCCATGGAAACTTTGAACAGGTGCGGCTCCGGTCGAGTATTACGGCTCCAGATCCGAACAGTCTACCGCTTCCGGCGGCTCTGGTTCAGCGTACTCACATCCTAGCGTCTTTTAGTTATTCATCTTTGAATGAAAATGAACGACGCCAGGCAGCACAATGCAGCGTCCTGAAGCGAAAATTGACAGATTTGTGACGCATGACCGGGGCCGCAAGAGAGAAAGAGTCAGAAAAGCACAGCACTGAGCATTAATGAGTTATTTAATGTGCACCAAATGCTTCACTTTATCGAGGCATTGAGACGAGCGAGACAAACGTGGGAAAAGAAGCTAATGTAACCCACCATGACATGGGTCATAGGTGCTTATTTAATTATTGTCTTTAAGCGTAATTCGCTGATAGCATTTGTTGCATATCCTTATTTTCAAAATGCGTTATCATCGTGGTCTGCGTGATACTAAATCAATATTTCAGGCGTTCTTTAGGGCTGACAGTTGTAACACGAATACGATGTTGATAAATACCTAAATGTTGTACAAGTTTTATGCGAAAATAAGTCGTTGAAAAAACTTTTTCCACGAAAATGTCTTAGAACTTTTACAGTTTTTGCCCTGTCGACGCAAAGTCGTTGCCTATTAACCACCTGGTCATTCCAAGAAAATAACGGAACAAGCATCAACTGTGTTTGAATACCCCTGCGATTTTCCACAATCATCTAAAAAAAAAAGTGGCGCAGCACACCTTTTCATGCATCTTTTCTGCAAATGTTGCGAAAAGTTCAGATCCAGCTAATTCGGGGTCAGGTCACCGGGTTACCTAATTTAAGTGACCTTACCTCAAAAAACTTACATGTACCAGTATGTTCAATAAGTAAGTTCCGTTTTGATATAATTCGTTTATTTTTTGGCACATCTCAACCAAACATGGCTCACGGCTCGACGAACTCGCCCTGCAGGCGAACGCATCGTTCCCATCGCTTGGCCAGGTCCCGGATGGCCGCACGGAAGCTTTGAGTGAGGGTCTTTTCGCCATACTGGTAAAAAGCAGACCCGAGTGCAGACCGCGAGCCGAACCTCCGCGGCCCCGGAGATTTTATTCATGTCTGCGAACAGCCAATAGTCACTGCGTGCAACGTTTGGAGAGTAGGGATGGTGTTAGAGCACCTCGATGCCCTCTGCCTGCAGGGCATCCCTTGCCACGAGGGCACGGTGAGGAGGCGCGCAATCCTGGTGGAGGATGAACCGACCACGGGCCTTCTTGGTGGCGGCAACTGGCGATTACTGGCAGGAGATGGTCTAATGATCCTGGCGTAGGCTTATGTTTAGGCTTTCTGTTATCGCCTGGACAGTAATCTTTCTGTTGGTCATCACCATCTCCTCCACTTTGGCGACGTCAGTAGCTGTGACCATCGTCCTCAGCCTGCCTGCACGTGCCAGGTCGCGCACGCTCTCCCTCCCCTCCCCAAGCCTTTTCTTCCGCTTCCGAACTGCGGAATCACTAAGAGCATGGCTCCCGTACACATTCACGAAGTTGGCGTGGATGTTAGCCGCCGGCTAGCCCTGGATAGCTAGGAATCGTATCACTGAACGTTGATCCTCTCGGGTGGCCGATGCCATTTCTAAAGCAGTCTAAAAAAATGGTGTTATTTGATCTGCTCCATATCGTCACAGAAATGGAATAAGAAGCTGAAAATGCGGTCACTTCGACATAAAGGTCTGAATTCTAATCCCTGAAAAAATCGCGTGCGTAGACCGCGTGAATTTTATGTAATTGCTCTGCGGAACTTACTTATTGAACGCACAACACACGCTCTCCATAGCTACACCGACTGAACGAACGCTTTGAAACTTTCAGCGATTGCTACGAGCAGCAGTACGTAGGTAGAAAACGATTATTCGCAATTTCTATATCGGTGCCCTACGAAGAGGTAAAATTTGCGACTTACCGTTATGCTCGTAAGTCAATCATGGTAGGAAATTCAACTGCGCTTCTTTTGGGCGAGCTTAAAAAAACGCTCTCAAACAGGTAAACATGACACACTGAATCAGAAAATTGCATCGTGCCCCCACCCACTTTATGCCCCCGAGGTCATTTCATTTCGGGTCACGAATAGTCCCAAGCTATTTGACTAACTCTTGATAGAGACATGCTAGAGCGGTGAAAACACCTTCGATGCGTTTAGCTCGACGATACGGATCGACTGATAGGCCGCGTGACCTTTTTCGGTTAGGTCATGATCTTGAACTTCGGTCAAGTTTTCCAGATGACCCTTTAAAGTCAAAGTTATAGTTCATTCGACGAATCTCGAAGAGAAGAACACGATGCCGGTAAAATCAACACAATGCAACTTTTTCAGTCAGAACCAAGTTATTGCAGGATAACCCTTTCCGTAAAAACGTCAATTTGGCAGACTTTTTCCTCTGGAGACTGGTTCAAATCTTAGAACAAATTTCATAAAGAACTTGTAAGAGAACTATTAGAGCGCTTTTTTCGCGGTACCTACTGTAGCTCCATTCGTTCCTGAGTTATGCGCCGATTCGTCGAAAAGTGCCGAAATAGGCGAAATTTAACCACTGGTAACTTCTGGTGACCTGCCCTTTGAGCTGGCCTAAGAACTGACCCAAGCACTTTCGTCGTGACCATGGATTCCGTTTACTGCGTGAAGTTACGTGGCCCTCTGGATCCGATTTAGACGTGGGTGGGGGTGAAACACCCACCTGCCCGGCGCGGGTTAAAAAAAAAACATGGAATATTTTTTATGCAATTTTGTAGCTTCATTTGTTGACTTGATATAAACCAAAGCCGGGAACGTCACTCCCTCTTCTTGCCTCGATATATTTATGATCAAACAATCATCCTGACCACTTGTAGGAGGGATGTCGGATAGACCCCCTCGGTTTTTCGTGAATAGCTCGCGCAAAAAGCGGCCGATCGCAACGAAACTCTTAGTACCCTCGGGTTTATCAATTTTACACATACCCTGAAAATTTCATGACCCTGACCAAAATGACCTTTGACCTTTGACCTGTTTCTCGAGACCATGACCGGAATCGCTATTAGGCGCATGTCAGCTCACATTATCCGCGCGTTTCTACATAGTCTTTTTGTGATTGTAAACGTTTAAACATGTGAAATGGTGTTCTGTTGGTCCCATGCATTATGGTGGGTGTCAAGGTCACGTTAAGTTCAGGTCAAGGTCAATGACCTTTGATGACCTTGATTCACTTTTTCGAGTTTTATAGTGTTACCATGGTGTTACCTATTGGGTAGTTTTTTTTAGCTGATTTCGAATTAAGCATCCATTTGAACGTCTACTAAGTACATAGTTATATAGTTTTAGTGCCTTCGTAACATGTTGTGACGCCGTCAGTGGTGGCTTACATCTACGGTATGGATAGCAGGCCGGACGCCTTCTAACTGAACTGACCTGACCTGACCCGACCTGGCCTAAATGCATGAAGAGTGAAGACATCATCTGTGATCAATACTGACATTAAAGTCATGATCAGCATCCCGAAAAACCCTGTAACAGCTTCACTTTACGAGATTCTAGCTGGTCCCGATTTTTCCAACTTTTGGGTTATTGACTGACATTGACCTGGAATTTCAACCAATGACCTAGGACAATATAGGGGGAGAGAAAGCGGGCAGGGATGAGGGGGGGGGGAGAATTCTAGTTTTCTCTCTTATCTCTCTTATCTCTCTCTTATCTCTCTTATTCGACTGCTCACCTATAATATGCTTATGCCCCTCTCTTTCATACTTCATTCATTCGTGCATTCATTCAAGTCATTCATTCGTTTGCATACTTATTTATCCTGTCAGGCAGCGGTGTTTACTTTTGGTAGGCATAGTACTGATGTGACCTGCCTAGAATTCCCCCCCCCCCCCCCTCATCCCTGCCCGCTTTCTCTCCCCCTATATTGTAACCTATTAACATTGTAAGTGTGAATAGTATCAACATTATGACCTATTAACCTGTTAAGTGTAGGAGCTAATTTTGTTCGTACGCTGTAAAGGTAATTCTGTCGATGTAAATTAGACGACACATCTCAACCTAGACGCGAGATTTATATTTACAAAACATGGATCAGATATGTTAACGGCAAATGTGGCGCTATAAATGTTTATCACTTGAACCGATGAAGGAACGCCTCCGAAATATATTCAAGTGTTTTTGGTAACTTTTGGCAATTTTTAGAATTTTGAACAGAAGGTTATTCCATTAAATATATTACATATAATGCTGTTCACCAGAGTGCTTCGTCATTTGATTGCAATGACCTAGGACCTTAAATTTTGTATCATCCACTTCCTCTCGTCACGCTCGTTTTTTCTGCGAAGCTCTAGCTCGATCAGGGGTCGAAGGGCAAGGAGTCCAACCGACCCCCCCCCCTCCCAACACGTTAGACACTGGAAAACGCTGGACACAGTCGAGGGTTAAATCTATGACTCCCTTTGAATATCATTTCTTTTATATTTCACCTAGGAACTGCATGGTTACGAGCGAGTGAGCGTAGCGAGCGAAGCGACGTATTTTCAATATTACGGAAAGCTTTCAGTATGCGCGGCACGGCCCGGCTTCTAGCGCTTTTGAGAGGCTGTAACGCTGCGGTCTTTTTTGTTGGGTAGCCCCATCTCTTCTACCCTTTAACCCTATTCCTGGCGGGCTCCACCGGGACAAGAAACTGGCGGGGGGGGGGGCCGATTCGAACCCCCCCTTCAGATCTAAAAAACTACACATCGCAGCGACAAACGGCGAACGGCGTTTGATAGGCCGTTTAAAGATCTACAACGTTTACATAAAACATTTTCAGGTCAGGTCAATATTGAGGTCACCAGAGGTCATCAACGATAAAATGTTTTGGAATTAGTTACCTATATAAATTTTAAACTAAGAAACATAGAGACATAAAACAATACATTTTTTGTTGCTCTCGCCGAGGCGATGCGAAATAAGTATGTGATGACCTTCACAGGTCAATTTGAAATTTGACGTGAGGTCAAGGTCAGGTCATTCATCAATGAGGTTGTGGGGTATGGTCATGCTGCATACCAAACGACGCGTCTTGACCAGGCGAGCAGTTTGGTGCCACTTACAAGTCTTTAGCACCATCATGTCGTGATTTATTGACAGAAAAACGATTTATGACGTCACATGACCTCAGATGACCTTTGCCGGTGCCCCTGTCAATTAGCGGCACCAGGATCATCACCGATGAGATAATCTTCCATAATACTGAAAGAATTGGGTGGTTTTGACTCGTTTACACGAAGCAGGAGGAGTTTCAATATTTTCCCATAGGCTTGCAATGTAAAGGTCACGAGTCTGGCCTGACCTCAGGTCACAGATATGAAAATTCTGTGATATACAAATTGCACATACTGGTACCCTAACTAAAGCCTGAAGAGAAGAAATTGATCGGTCAAAAACTCTAGCTCTGGCGTGATTGCAAACTTTTCTGAGGTAGGGTCACCAAACCACCTCTGGTGACCTGATCTGAGGTCAGATCAACTCAAAATTTTCAGAAATGTTGCATAAAAGCCTTTTAGGAAAAGTCAGAAAATTTGAGCTTCCTAGCTCAAAGCGTTTGGGAGAAATAACCAAAAAAACCTCAGGGGGGCTCCTGAGGCCCCCCCCGCCAGGAATAGGGTTAACCCTCGCCCGTATTGGTGTTTTTCCAGTCGCGAACGTATCTAGGGGGGGTCACGTTGGACCCCCCCCCTTGCCGTTTCGCCCCTGATCGAGCTAGAGCTTCGCGGAAAAAACGAGCGTGTTGCCCGTGATGAGAGAAAGCCGATGATACCCAATTTTAAGGTCCTAGGTCATTGGTTGACCTTGCAGGTCAGGTCAATGACCCCAAAGGCGGGAAAATCGGGACCTGTTAGAACGTCGTAAAGTGTGGCTGCTATGGGGTTTTTCGGGGTGCTGATCACGAATATCATGTTAGTTTTGATCACAGATGATGTCTTCATGTATTTAGGCCAGGTCGGGTCAGGTCAGGTCAGGTCAACCAGTAAGGGTATTCGTAGTAGGTGGCAACCGCCTCTGACAGCTTCGTAACATGTTACGAAGGCACCAAAACTACTTCGTAAATGTTCATATGGTTGCTAAATTCGAATTCAGCTCCAAAAACTGGCCTAGAAACATGTAAAACTCGAAAAAGTGAACCGAGGTCATCAAAGGTCAATGACCTGACCTGACCTGACCTTCAGGTGACCTTGACACCCACCCTAATGCATGGGGGCAACATCATATCACATGTTTGAACGCTTGAAACCACGAAAAGACTGCAAACGCGCGGCTAATGCGAGCCGACATACGCCGAATCGCGATTCCAGCCAAACATGGTCCCGAAAAGTAGATCACAGGTCAAAGGTCATTTGGGTCAGGGTCATGAAATTTTCAGGGTAGGTGTTAAATTGATGAACGCGAGGGTACTGAAAGTTTCGTCGCGATCGGCCGCTTTTTACGCGAGTTATTCGCGAAAAACCATGGGGGGGTCCGTTCGACCCCCCCCCCCATACAGGCGAGGGTTAATTGACTACTTTTGATACATCTCAGTGACCGTCAAGGTAGGGTGTTCAGTTCAAGCTGTTTTGCAAAAGTAGCGCTTTTGGGAGACCCATATCTAAGCAACCGCTTAGGCGATTGTCTTGCAGTAATTTGTGTAGGGTAGCTGCATCCCCTCTACCAAAGGTCGGATACTCTTGAGTCTTGATCCATGTGAGTGACCCCACTGCACGTAAAAAAAAAAAAATGCAAAAAGAGGGGTGTCAAATTTGTTCCCATTACAATAACTCGGCAATCACTGGGGCGATTTCGTTGAAACTGGGTATGCAGGTAGGCACCCATTAGACAATGCACCCCTATGTGTTAGAGCTAGGGTGCTACTACACGTGCGCACGTGCGGGGGCGCTTCCATATCTCCAGAACGGCTGGGCCTATTGCGCTCAAATTTGGTACGCGATTAGGGACAGGTTAGTAGGGTGCAGTGCATAAGTCAGATAGGACCCAGTTTGCACGTGCGCACGTGCAGGGTGACGCTTCCAGACCTAAAGAATGGGTAGACCGATTGCGCTCAAATTTGGTACAATTCTATAGACAGGTTAGTAGGGTGCAGCCGTGCAAAAGCCAGTTGGAAACACCCTCTCGCACTTCTGCACGTGCGGGGCTCACTCGCTCGCTCGCTCGTCTTCGCCCAAAAGGCGTTTCACGGGTTTTACTGGTAATAAATGGGGTCATCCAAGTTCCAACTATAAGTTGGGTGTGAGTCCATCAATGCTCCCCTCCGCCCCCACCCCCACCTCCCGCCTCAACACTGCCGCTGGGGCCGCAGTGCTTAGGATGGGTAGCTCGGTACTCACCGAGACCGACACTGGCGAGGAGAGACCGACGATAACGGAAAAGCCGTGACCGTACTTGGGACCGGAGTTCGTCGAAGTCATTGCAGCTTCAGAGTTGAGGCTTTCATCGCCGCTCATCGTCAGAACGACGGTTATGAAGGAAGAGAAGAGCTGTGGGAAATTGTAACTCGTCAGCAACGCCGTGGGATTACGCTAGCTAGCCAGGCCTGGTATCACCGTCAGTCGTCACCTGTGGGATTTAGTAGGTAAGCTCGGTTGTGGCTTAGGCTTGGCTTTTTCATGCTTGAGTTGTGATTCTAATGCCTGCTATAATGGCGTGTTAGGTGTTAGTTGTTACCTACCTGGGACGCCAGCCGGGAGATTCAGGGTCCACGCCCATCTACAACGTAATGGCCAATAACATGCATCATGCATGTGCGACGGTGGCGAAAAAAACGGGGATGTTACTGACGGCCACCTTCAGAACGCTAACACCCCAAGTAATTCATTCACAAGCCAGAAAAAAACTATACAGCCCGCATAACAAAGAAGTCCCAACTTCACTCAACATACCCTGGTCCCAACTGAACTGTCAACCAAGCATTCTCGCTCGCCGTTCTTCCTAAATCGAAAGTGAAATGAAGCTTCATAAGAGCGCGCCAAGGCTGCCTCGGTCCTCGGAATCGATAATCGAACCCAAATGCCTATATGTAAAGGCAATGTATATAAAATATAGGTACCTACCTCCAGACCAGACCGTGCTCCGAAAACCAGGGACCACTGTTGTTTATTGGTATCTTGGAGAGACCTCACGTGCATCGCAAGGTCAAGGCCGATTCAAGGGTCAAGGCCTTTAGGAAAATGTTTGAATGAGTGCGGATGACGCCCAATTACATAAGTATTTTCAATATATGTATATATTTTTATATCTAGGTATTTTCACTGTGTTTTGTTGTTACAAAATCTATTCATGAGTATAGTTTAAAACCTTAAACACCAAAATAAATGTATAAAATTATATTATACGTCATCAAATAAAATCAGCTGATGCCTTCACTTTTTCTTCACTTTTTCGCCACTGAGCCGTTTTCGTCGACATCGTTCTTCGCTGCGCTGTGCTGAAAGTTTGCGGGCGCTCTTGGTGAAAAATTAATTAAAAATATGATTTCTCCGGCGTTCAGGAATCTCGCCCGTCCCGCAGGTTTGTTTTGACTTTGAATTGATACGTTTGTCGGTTCTTTATGAGTCTGTTACTGATGTAATTGCCTGGTTCGTCAATTTGCTTTTTTGTATTTATTTTCAGAGAATTTCCAAATTAATTAACCTTAATCATATTAAGGTAACTTTAAAGGAGTTCTTTAAGTCATTCCTTCTTATATGTTGAACTTTAAAACCTTTATTTAGTTACATTTAGGTATGTGCTACTACAAGCACAACATTTTTTGGAGTGCTTCGTAGTGCTGCTAGTTTTATTGTTTTGTATGTGCTGTATCCTGTTAAGCTTTGAGAGCTTTGTTTAATTATGAAATGTATTGTTTTTTTGTAAATTTACATGGATTTTCCATGATCATCATGTCACCATCAGTCAACGCCCTGAAGTTTTTGTATTGCAGCATAATATTTATCAAAGGTGTTTAGTACATATGAATGGTCAAATGGGTGGCTGTGGGCCAGGGTGCCCCACTAGGCAGTGCTCGTCATGAATGGTATCACGGAATCACCACCTGACCTTGCCTTCGCCTGTTTACCTGTGATACTTTTAACAGTTTGAATAATTTGAGTGAGGTAGGTAGGTAGGTAATAAATAGGTATATTGTTACTGTACTTTCATATGGTGATGGAACTAAAAAGAAATTTTGTTCTTTAATTAGTTGATATAATTTTTGAAACTAAGTTGTTAGTAATCCATTCTTTTCTAGGTTTGTTTGAAAGCAAAAGATGCATACCTTTTAATGAATCAAATCCAATGACACCAATTTGTCTTTTCCTTGATAGATCACTAAATCCAACAATGATATGACTTGACAAGAAATAATAATCAACAACTTTGCTGGTGTATACTTGCCTCTAATTTTATCATTATTATGAATTTCTAAATCCAATTGGAAAACAAATTATGACTGATGTCCAATAGGTGATGTTTTCTGATGATGAAACATCATATGATAAAGAGAAATATGATAATGAAGCACCTGAAATTGAGATGTAAGTTCAGGTGTGCATTTCCTGCCATTGTAATGTCAATGGCATGCTGGTATTCCATTCAGAAAGCGGTTCTGACACCTCGGCTACCCACCCTCTGGGAATGGTAGCCAGGGTGAATGCTACATCTCAGCTTATGATTTGGTGATGTCTTATGTGGCTATGATGGGAAAGGTCATATCTGGTTAGATACATAGTAGGTATTTTTGAAACAAATACAGTTCTGACCATGGGTAAGTACCATACGCGTGTTGACGTGTAGAATGTCTATGGGCCTGACAAATGGCGCGCGTGTGTTTAGACTTTGCCTACCCGACCACTTTATCTCAGGTTCCCCCGTTTGTGTCCCGCAGTGCGGCCGCTCGTGCGCCGGTATGGAGGCGGCGAGGCATACAAGCCCATCACCATGAACGACCTGCCGGTGCCCAAGGGCTCCTGGCAGGAGGCCTACAACGCCAAGCAGAAGAACTACAACACCATGCTTATGCTCGGAGTCGCAACCTTCGGCGGCACGCTTTTCGCGGTGAGTGACAGCCGAGTTCAGTCAAATTTATGACTGTCCGGTAGAATGACGGTTCTGTCAGGCTCGTTCAGAGCTGAATGGTTTAAGGTACTTAAAAAAATGTGCGAAAAGGTCTCAATGGTTTCAAAGGAACATTGTAGATCATTTCATTCACTTGAGATCACGAGAACGGAGAATAACACGTTATTTTCGTATGTGGTTTCGCTGGTCAGATTTGTGGAAACATTTCATTATAGTGGATCGCCTATGGCAATCAACACGGCCCGGTCTGTCGTTTCTAATTGCCATTGAAGCTGACGGCGTGGTTGTCTGTGTTCCCAGGCGTACCAGTCTGGCCTGGTGGTACTAAACACCACCCCCGACCTGAAGAAGATGAACATCAAGTGAGACCGGGTAACGGCGTGTGGGTCGGGCGTTGGGTAGGCGCAGCGTGGCAGACCAGCGACCAGTGTGTACTGTGAGTGTAATGTCAATATATCGCGACGAACCGGACTCGATGGCTTTCTGTGGTTCAGTGCGAGCAGTGAAGGTTTTGGCTGCCACAAGCTGAAATGCGGCTGGACACATGCTATCTTTCACGATGTAGATAAACGGGACTATCGGTGTCGGTGGCGAAAGCAATGAAACCATCACGTTCCCCATCCCTTCATTCTTCATAATCGCGTCAACACGTGCCGTTACCATGAAACATTTACGTGAAGTAAAGCTTCGCAGGAACATTTATATTGATTGCATTATAATGACACATAACGCGAGTGTCAATGGCATGCTGGGCCACCAGGTGTCCGGCCAACCGATGGATATCCGCGCAGGTCGCTCTATAAAATAATATACAAAAATAACATGTCTCGATAATCATTGTGCGTAATTCATCGACGCAACTGACTAATTTCACCCAATAATAAGCTGCATGTCCGCCATGACTGTCAGCTGCTGCGAACATAACGCACCCTTTGTTCACTGAGCGATTACAGGAGGAAGGGGTTGCCCACACGGCACGGCTCCCAGAGCCGGTGATAACAGGACGGGCGGCCGCAGAGGTGGCGCCACGGGCCCAGACCGGACCTCCGTAGGGTGGTCCCGACGGTCTGCCGCGGCGGCGCCAGATGACGCTAGGGTCTGACGGCGGTCCGGCCGACAACAGAGCGCGAGACACGCGGTACAGGACGGCACAGCCGTCAGGACAGAGCGGGCAAGCAATAACAGGATATATGGATCAATAAATACGAGCTTGGTAGTATGATTATTATGGATAAGGATACACTCATTTGAGACCTCATGACGGAATATGGAAAGTGCACAAGCGGAAAACGATGCGAAAAGCACACAGATAATCAAATATAGCCCTGAAAACAATGTCACCGGTACCGATGAGAGTCTTGAGCGACAACTGACCACCAATTGTGTCCGACGGTCGCGGACGCAGCAGAAACAACAGACACTAGCCCGTTCATCGACGGCAGGCCACTGGCCCGTTCATAAACGGCGGGCACTGCCACCCACTCCACTCTGCGATCCTGACACACAACCACGCTTCCCAGCCGACATCACAGATGTCCTCACACGCCCGGGGCGGTAACGCTAATATCACTTTGTACTCAGACGAGCCCTGCTGTCCAGGGCGCCCTGCACGCGGCGCGGTGGGTCCCACGCCGGTGGTGGACGCTCTGACACCTGCCGCGGCGTATCACAGAGACGGGCGCGCCGGCCGGCCGGCCGACCTATCTCAGCTCCACGCCGGACGCCTCTAGAAGGATGGGCACGCGACGGACACGACGCGCCGGCGGCGGACTGTCCGTCCCGGCCGGCCCGATGGTGACCAGAGTCGCGCCGGCCGGCGACACCGACACCCGACTGCGCGGCCCGGAGCGCTCCAGCGAGCTGGTGACCGACGAGCCCGACCAGCGCAGGGAGAGGCGTGACGAGCTGCCCAGTGAACCCGACGGCGAGCGGCGGCCGGAGCCGCCGGACCCGGACACGTAGATGGAGACGGTGCCCGGCGGCGAGGTGGGCGGACTGCCCGGCTCGTCGCCGCTCAGCTGGGTCAGGCTCAGGTGGCCGGGCCGGCGCAGTCCGTTGGAGGCCGGCGTCACCGGCGTCCAGACCGAGTCTACACCGGCGTGACGCGCATGAGCCGCGCCTGTGGGACGCCGGGAGAGAGTCAGGACGGACACACAGAGTGGGGAGCGCTGCAGGGACAGGGCGCCTGCAGTGTTGCAACAAACACAGTGAACAGAGCTTCGCATTATCTCACGTAGACGCGAGGCATCTATAGATAGCTATGCGGGTTGAGTTTTACTGGCTGCTCGCCAGAGAAAATGTTGCCGAAACGGCCTAGTTCACTCGCGCGGATTCCATCCGGAATGTTACCTAACCGTATTATTATAGCTGACTTCAACCGCTGCCGCTGAACAAAGAACATGTCACATTCTGTTACGTAGTTGAAACCGTAATAAATGAAGCAACTTTTTAGATTGATGAAGTACATGGTAAAATTGGTACTGTGCGTAGCGGACGAGGTTGGCTGAATAGCGATTCAAAATAAGCGCGCTATGAGAAGAAAACAGCAGTCAAGTACAACAAAATAAAATGACCACACGCGTACAAGCCAAACGAAACCGGAATATTTAACAAAATAGGTATGTGCACTGTGCAGTCTGGCCATCTAAAAGAATCATGTAGGCGAACCCTCTTGCAACTCGATTGACCAACGAATGGAGTGAATGCACTTCCGAAGCTGGCAATCATCACAGGTCGAGCAGGCACGGACAAAACACTACCATGCTGCGATCTCCACAAAACAGCGTATGGTCAGGGTATGGGAAAAAACAAAAGCCACCAACCAAAAATTCCGTCAGTCTCATGCTCACTGGTTCCGAGCTGTAAAAGCACAAACCACTGTAACGGAGCGGCACACGGGCTGATCGGGGTAAGCCACAGACGGACGGCGGCTGGCACAGGGCAGGGAAGCGCGGCACGGCACGCACACAGACACACAGACAGCCGGGCACGCACGTGGGCGGAGGAGGCGGCGGCGGCGCGCGGCCGCGGCGGCTCAGTACCGAGCGGAGAGGCCGGTGGCGCGCGCCGGCCCGGCGGCGGCCCGCTGCCCCGGCTGCTGCTGCTCTGGTAGTGGTAGCACGCCAGTGTGGTGGGGTCACTGTACCGGTACGAAATGGACGAGTCCTGGCGGTACCAGGTGCCCGGCCGCACTGGCGGAGCGCCGCGGCGCGGTCAGAGGACAGGCGATAGTCAGAGCGCGTGAGAGGGTCACACGCGGTCGGAGGGGACAGACACAGCGCCACAACCGGCAGAGAGGCGAGGGATCCACTGCACAGCCCGCTCCTTCACTGAACTCATACTTCCTGAACGGACCTGTCCTACCATCCAAACAGGAGAACCAATAACCCTCACAGCACACGTGTGCTACTCTATGGGAAGCGGAGAACGAACCACCAAAACCAAGACGAACCAGCGGCAAAACACCGCAACCACTACCCACACCAACACAATAAGACACTGACGCCCAGACAAGCCAGATATGACAAATAGGACTCCATCGAGACAAACCCACCTCACAGCCGAACTCACCTAGCCCTACGGGAGGTCTGTTTGTGAGATCTTTTCCGCATACATCGCTGCTGTAGTAGAAACATGCGATTAAGTACTAGTTACACGGGCATTTCGACACCAGATGATTCAGACCACATGCCGCAAAACTTAGGTGTGCGTGGCTGCTATACATAAAACATGTACAATATGCATGACGCATCACATTTCCGTGCCTAAGTTATTAACAGGCAAACTCATGGCACAAAACTAGCATACAAGTGAACCAGGTTGACTCTCAAGTGCAGGCATAACCAGAAGTTGCCACCTATCAACATCCTTTGCTAAATACGCCAGTGAAACCCGTCACCGAGTGCCAAGCCGAGGTAGGTTGCACTGGCTGGCACATCGGCTTCTTCCGAGACGGCTCTGAGATCGTGCCCTCGCAGACTTACTCTGAACGGTCTGTCCCACCACCTCACACCACAATAGCACTCCACTTTCAACACCAGTCTAACTACTGACACGAAACAAACACACTGTGGAGTATCAACCGACGTTCACACAGCCCGCTGCGACTCACCTCGCCTATCGCCTCCGTCTCCGCCGCCGCTGTGCCGACCCTCGGAGCGCCGCCGCCTCTCCACGGAGGCCGCCCAGCCGTCTCCGGCGCCGGCCTCGGCTGACTTGTGCCGCGCGCTGCCGGCGGTCCGCCGTGCCCGCTGCTCGGCCTCGGCCCGTCGGTACATGCCGTCCGTGCTCCAGGGCAGCGGGTCGGCCGGGCGTACCACTCCGTTAGCGCCGTCCGAGCGCAGCAGGGGCGGCGGGGAGGCCGGGGGCGGGGACGGTGGCGGCACCGGCGCCGGGATAACGCCCACCGGTGTCGCCGGGGCGGTCGGGGACGAGGGCCGGCTCCGGATGGATACCCGGGTCGCCGGCGGTGGTGACGCCTGGTCCGCTGTCGGCGAAGAGTCTGAGTCGGCGTCGGCCAGCGGCACAGCGTTGGCGGTGGCGGGGGCGGGGGCGGCGCGGGCGGGCCGCGGCGGCAGGCCCAGCGGTCTCCGCGGTAGCTCCACGTCCGTCGGCTGGCCCGCGCGGTCCAGTTTGCCGGACCGCAGCTCGGACATACACCGCGTCAGCTCGTGAATGGCAGTGTCCTCGTCGTAGAGGAAATCCCGCGGCAGCCGCGCCTGTCCGAGCCGGGCAGGGGACACGTCAGCATCTATATAACAGCGACTTGGTGCAGCAGCCGGTTCCAAATTGCACACTGCAGACTTTGCAGCACAACTCTGCACGTATGTGGGGTGCACATGCGCATTAATATCCATCAATTGAGTCCAATGCTGCATAGCAAGCAGCGTCGTTCGCACATGGCGGACAAATAGGGCACCACACAGAATGTAATCCGATACCTCCGCTGCTACCACTGTACCCGACCGCCAGCCGACGGATCCAGCAAGGTTTTTTTTGGGGGGGGGAAGTGATGACAAATGTTTCACTTCCAACTATGCTTTGTGATAGACATGGCGTCAATCCCTTTAAACCTTTATCCTCGCCAATCCATCTAATACCGTTATCCAATATCCATCCCCATCAGTGACTATCCAATCCATTTAAAATGCGCCACATCTCGTGTATCTCACCTGCAAAAAGTCGAGAATGTCCTCCATGGGTAGCCGAAGCAGCGTCTTCCTGTGCATCCTCATAATCATGTAGGCTCCGGCGGTGAGCACGACCTCGCCCTCGAGCAGGTAGGCGTCCCACAGGCGAAGCGCCAGTGGAAACGGCACCTGGAGCGAGCACGGGGTGCCACAAGGCACAAACAGTGTTACACGGTATTTGGTGACACAGGGAGGGGCAGATACGGGGCACGGTAAGGAGAGATACAGGCCAGGGGGCGACACGGGAGGGAGGGATACAGGGCACAGGGACAGAGGAGGCTCAAGCACTGGGCATAAAGCGACACCGGTGGGACAAATAAGAGACACGGGGCGATCCAAGAAGGGGACATACAACGGGCACTGGTGAGAAGGGCCGAGACACTGGATGTAGTGGGACAAAGGGTGGATCAAACGCCGGGAACAGCGGATCACCAGTGGGTCAAACACTTGGCGCCAGTGCAGGTCACGAAAGATGCGTGATTGATAGGTCACGGATTAAGCTTGATTCATGGATAAGTCGTGCGTCAAAATAAGTACTAACTGTGTCTCATTCAGTGAGTTACGAGCCCACTGCCAACTGTATCGAGAAAATTGTTGCCAGCATCTGATACGCAGGCACTAAAATAAAAACACGTGCATGCGAAAATATTGATATCCATAAGTCAGCGAAATACTTGATTAACATGCGGTGAAATCGTACCCTGTCTAGGAAACATTGAAAGAACCACTTCAGTGTGTAGATGCTGGTGTCGATGCCATGCTTGTCAAGGTGCTTCTTCAGCTTGGGCAGGTACTTCTTCATGATTTTATCATGATGTGCCTGTAGCCTGAGAAGCTTCGGAAAACCATGGATAAAGAGGCCTGAAAATGGAAAATTAAGGAACCGTTTAAATTTGAATCACCAAACCAACTCACTGTCCAGACACACCCACGCAATCAAACCAAACTTGCAATGACAAATTGATAGGAAAATAGTTCAAATGACTCTAACCACAGTTCCAAAGCAAGCATTACCTACAAGAAAACACGATGGATCAAAGCTAGTCTCGACGCTGCTCACCGTGCATCCTGTACAGTTCGCCCGTCATGAGGACGGAGAGCGCCCAGAAGGCTTGCTCCTCGTCCATGAACATGAGCAGCAGCGCGGCGATCTGAGACATGCCCTGGCAGTAGCCCAACTCCGAGTTGTACAGAGAATACGCCACTGTCGGAGACACAGCGCACACAACCGATTAATGACGTCATACAGTGGCCAGAAACTACCACCGAGCCGCTGCCGGGATACACCGCAGAGCATGACTTCATACGGTGATCACTGATCAGAACTACTGTCCAGCCACTGCAGATAATTATCTGGAGACACCACGGCACACCCAAATAATGACGTCATAGGAGTCCAAACTACTGTCACGCCACCAGGTAAAATATCAGTGAGATAAACCCTCTCTCGTGGCGTGCGGCACCGTATCTCCAAATCCTTCCTGCAATTATCTCTCGATCACGATTCGGTTTCCTTCCGTGTTCGGTCGCCACGCCCGTCTGGTCGGCGGACCGGGCCGTACTTACCGAGCACGTGAAACAGCGCCTGCTGCTTGATGCCGTACCGCTCCCTGAACATGGTGTGATCACGGAATGTGCGGTTCACATCCAGGTCGATCTGTCTCGCGTCCGGCGACCAGAGGCGCGCCTCGTGGCGCAGCTTGTCGTAGAGGCCGGGGTGCCGCTGCAGCTGCTGCTCCACGCGCAGCAAACGCAGCCACGCCTGGCCACGCACCCGCTGAGGGATGCCCTTGTAGATGCGAGACGCCCACTTCTGCTCGTGTCGCCGCTCGTAATCCGGGTCCTTGAGCATGTCCAGCCACTTTTTGACACGCTCCATCTCGTGGGCGTGCTGCTTCTTCTCCTGAACGGACAGCGAGTCCGGCAGGCGGCTGTCGCTGTGGAGGGACACGACAGATACGGCTGAGTACGTGGACGGGACACAGACCACTCGTCCGTACCCAGCTATACCAGCAGGCATGTCAGTCCGGAAGGAAACGAACAGCATCCAACAACTGGGGAGATGTACACAAGCAAACGAAAGTGTTACGGACTATGAACCAGCTGCTCGAACCGAGTTAGTCATCGAACCATTTGTCATAGACAACAGGTGGAAACAGTGGAGGGCACCACAAAGTCTCCGGTTCCGCAGCCCCTCCCCTTTGTCCGCATTATGCCACGTACTGTATGAAGCCGTATCGGTCGGTGACATGGTAGATCTCCAGCTTGGGGTCCTCCCAGGCGTCGATGGCGGCGCCGGGCGCGTGCCCGCGGTCGTAGCGGGCCACGATGGCCGCCCGCTCGCGGTCTTCGCGTGCCTCCGCCTCCAGCGAGCTCATGGTGGCAACCGGTTCAGTGCTCCGGGCTGGGACGGTGGCTCACATTACCTGCTGGAACAAAGGGTACCCTGTCCCTGTGGTGACTGTGGCGACTGGTTCAGTGCTCCGGGGTGGGACAGCGGCTCACATTACCTGCTGGAACAGAAGCTGCAGCTCTCGTCAACAATGACAAAGGGGGCAAACACGAAAACGCAGCTGACATGAGCAGAAACACAGCATCCCATGGAGGCAATGCATTAGCATATGAGGTAAACTAAATAAATTGACCAAGCATAACAATTTGACAAATAAGCTTTCCATGCATGTACACTAAGCGCAAAAGCAGATTCATCAAAAGGGAGGCTGTGATGAGGGACACTGAAAGACGATCAGAGCTATAAAATATGGCAGAATATGTATATGTTTTGATTTGGCAATGTTCCATATAGGTTAACAAAACTCCTATAAAGTACATAACTAAGGGCCAACATTAGCTTACAAGCTGCCAACTGCCCATTTGCTAATTTCAATAAGCAAAATGTACAAGATAAATGTTCCTTTGTCTCTTTAGAATAACAAAATGAAAACAAGCTAGGTACCTATTTGTTTAAGGGGCTTACAAACTGAAACAGCTTTGATGCAAAAGTAAGCTTTATTCTTGCTTACTTCAACTTTTTGGAGCAATGCCTTATATAAAAAATAGATTGGCATATACCTTCCCACTTACAGCAAACTTGAGACAAGAACCCAACCAGGTAAGTTAACATTACATGCTATGAATAGCACCTACCACTTCTTAAGTGTTGGGTGATAGGCAAGTGTGAAGTGGATCACATACAAATTACATAGGTATCCCCCTAGAGTTCAGTGGTATCCATTGGCAGATCCAAGGGGGCATTTGACTATTTGAGGCAAATGCAAATGGCCCATTGAGACAAAAGTGCCCCTCATGGCTGGCAGCACCCAAAATCGATGAAAATCTGTTTGTATTAAACAAATGAAAACTTAACACAGTTTATTAGGCAAGATTCAATGTAACTTCCACAGCAGTATGTAAAGAATCAAAATCCAAGATTTTTAACAATACTTTTTCAGGGGTATGAGTGACCCCACAGCATCTGCAGACTGCAACCATCTTTCTGAATTTTGGATCTGCAAATATACATATAATCAGCACCTACATCAACACACTCTAGAAAGGTGGACGTTCCAGGGAGGTAAATAGAAGATACGTATTTTGGGACTGCAAAACAAATTGCAGCACTTTTTAAAAATATTAATTCAAATTCTTGCAGCTTTAAAATTATTTGACTATGTAACACAATCTGTTGCCATCCTGAAAATGTGCCCTGCGGCCTGCGGCCTCCTCTTCCGGACAGCCACCTCTAGATAACACTTTGAGTAGAAATGTGTTACATTAGCCTACATATTCAAACTGCTGCCTTTCCATGTAACTTAAGGAATATTCACCTTTTGAAGACTAAATAACTTTCTTCAAGTTTTAACCATATAATTCCGCTTAACAGTTTGCCTTCACTTTTTGACACTCAAAATGCAAGCATCGTCACTTTGATATTATTTTCATTATGATGGCAAACATTAAAAAATGGTTTGACTGTTCCGAATAACAAGTGAAAGTAGGACTATAAATCTCTTCGGTTTTGAACTGTCAGCCCATTTTCTCTCTAACTTGAACTGCTGTGTTTAGAAATCAAAGAAATGAATAGGAGAAATCGAATATTTTTGCGTAGATATTTGGCATAGATGCGCAACTATTGTGACATTTGCTGCTACTTATTTCCTTTCAAATAGAACCCTTCGCATAAGTGTTATTTATTTTGTTTTGTTTCTTTTTAATATGTTGGTGTGAATTGAACCAAAACTTATGAAAATTAAAAAAATGGCGAAAAGGCAAAGATACTTTACCTAAACAACATAAAAAGTATAAACACAGCAAAAGTATGAAGGAATAAAGGGAAAGGGAAAGGAGCGCCTAAAGTTGGTAGCAAATATGAAGCTACCAGATCGTAACTTTTACTACCCGACAAAATTGCCATTAGTTTTCTTAAATCTATTTTTTTCTTCAAATACTGGCTTGATTTTCATTTTTTACCTGACTTTTTAGCTAGAATATGCCTAATTATATACATGAAATTGATAAAAGGCAGTTGATTACTGTTGTATTCTTCAAAATACGTTATATTAGATATAAATGATCATTCAACGTTTCTATGGCGGATGTGTGAAATAGTTCCGATATAAAATAATAAAACAGCTGATCTGTCGACGTGCAAATGAAATCCTATTTGAAAACAATCGGTCACTCGTTTGTTTTGTCCAAGTTTTGTCCGGAGGGCCCGTATCGCCATTGCGGGGTTATCGTAATTCGTAAGTATGAGCACGAATATATAGTCCAAGGCATAGTCTGTCGTTGACTTCATATATTATATTCCGCGATATGAGCATAAGAGTCACTCTCACAGTCTCACTATTAGTAAGAGTGACTCTGGGAGCCAAGCAAACTCAGGTTGCCATGGTAACAGGGCAAATTTGGTATGAGTAGGTACGCCTTTAATAAGTCATTTTTCAACGAATTGTTAAAAAAAGCTAAAAGATTTGTTGGTCCAATACAAGAATGAATCACAGTTTTCATAAACGATCAGAGTTTTTATCAGGCAGGCTGAGCTTAGGCCTAAATAATGTCAAAATCAAGTCCTAAACTGAACAGCCAGTTGCCATAGGTTACCTCTAACGCTCTGGCCCTTTAAAATTGTCACTAGCTCATCAGCCAATCAGCGTGAAGTGCGATGCGATGCGATGGTTATCGGAGGTTTAGCCTTTGTATCGGCACCTCCTTGAGTTCTTAAACTTTTACTTTTACTTTGATCGATGGGTTGCATTGTTATGGTTGGTTTGTGTGGCTAGGATTCTCACTAGGGGACAGGATTGGTGTTGGGAGGATGAAGGTCAATTAGGATAGAGAAATTTGTTTTATTTTAAGTATTGTCTAAGTTAGGTATAAGTTAAGTATTGTATATTGAGAATTTTGTTTGTATTGAAGTATTGTCTTATGCTGATTGGTGGGATTACTGCATTTGTTGTTTAATTAGAATGCCCACTGTGCTACAGCGCTAGCGTAAGTGTCCACTTTTTGTAATTTTGAAAGGCAGGAGAGCATACCCTTGGTTCCACCTATTGGGTGCACCATCAGGTTGTCCTCCCTGATGACCCTCTGCTGTCCCCTATCTTGACCTTAATGTTACGTACTGTGCCAGTGGCAGATCCAGGGGGGCCATGGGGGCCATGGCCCCCCTTGGGCCTCCCGGGGGGCACCACCACGGCAGGGGCACCACAGGCTCACCAGGGGCACCAGCCACCACAGGCTTGTCAGGGGCACCACAGGCCTGGCAAGGGCACCTCAGGCTTGTCAGACCCCAGGGGCACCACAGTCCTTCGAGGAGTACCACAGGCCTGCCAGGGGCACCAAAGACCTAGCAGGGGCACCACAGGCCTCGCAGGGGCACCACAAACCTCGCAGGGGCACCTTAGGCCCGTCAGGGGCACCACGTGTCTGTCGGGAACACTTCAGGCTTGTCAATGGCACCACAGTCCTGTCAGGGCCCAGGGACACCAGCGGCCTAGCAGGAGTATCACAGGCCTGCCAGGGGCACTACCGGCCTAGAAGGGGCATCACCGGCCTCGCAGGGGCACTATGGGCCTGTCAGGGGCACTATGGGCCTGTCAGGGGCACTATGGGCCTGTCAGGGGCACTGCGGGCCTGTCGTTGGCACTTCAGGCTTGTCAGGGGCACCACAGTCCTTCCAGGGGCACCACAAACCTGTCAGGGGCACTTGCGGCCTAGCAGGGGCACCACAGGCTCACCAGGGGCAACACACACAAAAATAATTTAAAAAAAAAACTGAAAATAGGGCACCATCAAAATGAAGGGCCGAAATGCGTTAAGTTTTTAATTTTAGGTATAGGTAGGGGCACCACTTCGATTCATGCCCCCCCCCCCCGGAGTTTTCCTGGATCCGCCACCGTACTGTGCTAGACACTTTCAGGATTTTTTTTTTATTTAGTCAGAACCTTTTGAATGGAAGGATTGACAAGGACAGAGCGAAGCTTGTTGCGTTCATTCTGCTCTCTACCCTCCGATCGCCGGTTCTATGGCAGAATTTGGAGTCCAGGGCATATTTTAAGGATTTTTCACTGCGTCCCAAAGGTGGCATAGGGCACACGCTTTGATCGGAAAGGGCACATTGCAAGCGAAATAGTATATAATGCAAGTGAGATAATGTACAGATACATTGTGTACTGTGCTGGTCCTCCTATGGCCTGGTGGAGGGGCACTGCAAGCGGGATATTGGGAGCGGGCTGTGATTGCTTTTGGCCAGTCTCGAAATTCGCCCAGTCGTAGTGCGTTCTTTATCCGCATTCAAAGGGCGGACCGGCGGACTGTCGGACTGTCGTAAATGTCCGGCGGACATTTACATTGTTGTTAGTCACTCGTTTTCCTGAACGGCGTTGGGCGTGTTTGACCTCCCTTGACGCACCAAATTGTAGGGGAGAGCGGGGAGAGTTGTATCATGTCCAAGTTGTATCAGGGCGAATTGTGCCAAACTTATCCAATGGATGGCGCTCGCGACACGACCAGCCGACGAGGTTTTCCGGGCGCCATCTTTCCCTGTTCTGTCTTGTGGCTGAGTGGACGCGTCTCGAGGTGAGAGCCGATTTTATGTTTTTTTAATGTCATTCTAAAAAAATAAGTTGCAAGAAAATGTGTGTTTTGGGCATTTAGATGTGCACGAATTTGAAAGATCTCCGTAGCGGTGGTGAGGGTAGGTTCTAAGGCTGCATGAGTGAAAACGGATTTCTCCAGCTGTCCGCTGTTTGTTTAGCACGAGGATGTTTTTTCATAGATGGCGGCTAGGTACATGTTGTATCAGAGCCGGGTGGGGTATGTTGTAACATATATTTATGTATGTATGTATGTATGGGTATGTTGCTTTTGATCGCGAAAGCTAAGCCCTGGCTCGCGTTTGTAGGTAGCTAGTCAATGCTCGTTCCATTTCGGCACAATGTGTTGGCTTCTTTGCTCTTAACGGGCCACTTTTGCGTCTAGTCTGTTGATGTTTCGTTCGGATTGCATTGACCTAAGTTTGGTCTAATAAAGTGAAGCCTTTGAGCATACCTATACATTGTATTAACCCCATTTAATGTTGCTGTTATGTTCAAAACCAGTAACAAGCACACTCCCTGAAACGTGAAATAGTGATACAAATTACCCCACCATGTGATACAACTCACCCAAGCCATGGGGCAAGTTGTATCAAAAACATTGTTCTATTCGGCAGACCGTAGAATAAAAACTGGTAGAGGTAGCGGAAAAGTTACTTTGCACAAAAAAGCAGAAGAATCAAGGAAGAGGATAGTATGGAAATAATGAGTTTATCACGGATAGTTACGAGGTTATGGGTCTCGGAGTAAAAACTGATACAACCCACCCCACTCTCCCCTACCTATGCTTGGAGAATAAGAATGAATATGCACATGATTTAAATGTGATACATAAGTCTCTTCATGCGTTTTTCACCCTTATCAATCGATTCAAAATAGAGGTTGACGTGTGAAAGATTGCCAATTTGCATTGAAGATGCTATGTGTTTGAAAAGATGACGTAAGGTCAAACAGTACCCACCTAAGTTGTGACAAGAAATCATCGGATTTTAAAGTTACATAAAAAATCCATCATAGATTTACCCGCGCCCTGATGTGGTCTGCCGAGCAACGCGGTCTGATGGGGGGGGGACATTTTGGCCCCCCTAAGATCTCGAGAACCACGCAACATAGCGACAAGCGGTAAACGGCGTTGGATAGCCCCAACGGGGAACTACCTTGTGACCCAATTTCATTGACCTCGGTCAAACCGATGACGTCACAGGTCAGGTCAAAGGTCGAATTTTCACCGTTTACAGGCATTTCAAGAAATGCGTTGTAAAATCGAGTAAAATGCATTTCATTGAAAATCATCGATGGGGAAATGTTCTCCAAACACATATTTTGTTATTTGAGGTCACTGATACCAGGTCAGGTCACAGAGGTCAGGTCACTGGGCCCGGAGTCCAAAGTTTAACGTGCACACATTGCGCGCACGGCCAGTCCCCTACTGACTTTGCCTGGCTATGCCTGCCACCAAACCAACCGCAACCATACCTGTCGGGAGGCCCCTAAACGTCAAGCGCCCGTCGCGCTTCGAACCCTTTACCTGACCTTGACCTGACCTAGACCAGAATCAGTAACCTTAACTGACCCCAATGGTCGCCTAACCTACATCATTGAATTTGAAATGTAAAACTGACCATACAACATGTATCACATGGCCCTAGTATAGTTGGTTCATGCTTCATATTGTGACCCTTAGTGATTGGACCTCTGTGACCTGACCCAAATTGGTGACCTCATTCACCAAACTATATGTTCTGCTGTATTTGTTTGAATGCATTACTCATTCATTTTACATGTGCTGACTGCTTGGTTTTCAGGTCAACATGGCAAGATTCCACTGGGTAATATCTGCCTCTGCACTCCTGGCATTCACCTGCAGTGTAGTTGCCCCTCCTCCAAGAAAGCAGCCAGAGCCCAAACCAGCCCCAGATGATGACCCAAACCTCAATGAGGCTGTAAGTCAAATCGCAGTTCATATGTGTGATGCGCAAAGTAATGCAGATTTGTGACCTACGTGAAGTGTTTATGTATATGCCTGCTGAGAAGATATGACAGTAACATTTAATAAGCAGTATGGTTATATTTAAAGATAGTCTGCTTATTGAAAGCTTGGTACTTAAAATGTGGGGTTGAAATGAGATGAGTAATGTATGTGTTTTGCTAATTGCATAAACATTTTTTAGGTATCTTATAGGAAATATAATGATATTTTGGCTAGATATTTGTTTCTATGCTCTTATATTGTTGCAATGTCATGGGAGTTCTGAATCTGAAATTTTAACTCATGACGAAATTTGTGACAAGTCTTTATAAATGTGGCACAATGATCGCAGCTCGGTCCAATGGCCTGTCTCAGCCGACACCCCACCGACACCTGCGGTAGGGGATGCGCAATGAAAGAATGAGAGGTGGATGCGTTGATGTCCGCTTCTTTTCGTCTGTAGAGAGCTTGTCTCCAGCCTCCATCGGTGTCGATGTGTCGGGATATCCAGCCCTATCGTTATCCACTTACTTTGGCGACGGTAGTCATTGACGGCTAGCGTTCACCAAAAGCTGTCATGTTTGCATGTTCGCCTTTTTCGTATTCGTCTCGGAACACAACAGTTATTTATTTTACGTCGAGACGGGGAATGCAGTGCTCGGAGACCATCGGATCGCAATGCCGCTCATCTATCGCTGATTTTAAAACACCTTGATTTTCTTACCACCTTTGGATCTTTCGCTCGCAGACTCTGGGCTTGGAGTACAGAAGCTACTTAGAAGAGATCGTCAAAGTACTAGAAGAGGATCCTCAGTTTAAAGTTATACTTGATAATGCGACAGAACAAGAAATAAAGGTAAGTGACCGAATCATTATACATAATTTACTTTTCAGGTTTTAGTTTTAGAATGAATGGTGCAACTGAGATGAAGTGTGAGCTCATTTGAGATGGAGATGAAGCCACGCTGCTCCTATTGTTCGACACACGACACATGGTGTCGGTCGGTCATCGGCGTTCGGTGATAGTTATTATTGCCGATTCTTTACCCTGTAAGCAGCTGCTATGCTGTTATCCTGGCTTTTGGACATGTGAGGCGTTTGGGACCGTGCGAGTATTTGCGGACTCCACTGCCCCTACATCATTTTTTTTTTAAATTGTAAGAAGGTGCGCTTTCAATGTCATATTTCACTGCGAGTGCGACCCCACGGTGCAAGAGGCGGCGGCGGCGGCTCTCTCCTATCTCTTGCGGCAGTAACTCGGAATCGAGTGAGACATTTCAGTTTACAAACCGGTTGTTTATGGCACCACCACGAGGGCCGGCCCTTGGTGTCATAAAAGTCCGGTGTTTAGACAGACGGGGCGGGAATTGTCCCTTTGCTGGCCCATGCGGTTTGTCAGCGGAGGGTCCAATTATTGTCTGTAGGATTATATACCAGAGACGACCGACAGAGTCGGTAAACGGATGATCAAGCGGAGAGCCGTAAAATCCCAATAAATCAATCAGCGAGGGGAGGGTGACTTGTTTCATCGCTGACTGCTCGTAAGACCAGACCCCATCTACCGGCTAAGTATCATCGATAGTTATCAAAATCTTTTATCGCGACTTTTGACGCTTTGAAGAACCGGAGAGTGCTTTGTTCTTTTGTGTTGAAATGAGGTATGTCTTGCAGTGGGTACCTTCAAAATTCCTCAAGTCGTTATCACTTATTGAACCAGCGTCTCTAACTGTAACTTTGAATCGGTCTTTCACGATACATTGGGCGGCTGGCGTGCTCCCGAGCCCCCGGGCCCAGTCGGCTGCCCGCGGGGTGCGCGCAGAGACGGCTGACGGCCCGGTAGCTGTCACCCGAAATGTCAGACTCGTCGGCACCGGAGCGGACCGCAGTGCAGCGCCGCAAGGACACGTGGACTAGCACGAGGTCACGTCACGGCGAGAGGCCACGCAGAACGACGGACTTCGCACGTGGAGAAACCGGGGAAATCGGATGGATGGCTGCGGTGACTGAAGGCCGTTCTGCTGACCTATCTGTCCTGGTATCTTGCTATCATAGATCTTGCGATCATTTCCAACGATCTTTTGAATGACCACACGATTCGCGACGGACGGAGTTTTTTTTTTACCCAAGAATAGCAGCAATTTTTTTGTCGACTAGTTGTGTAATCGAAAATCGAACACCAATGGTTGCATGCATGACCATCATATCCATTTGATAATTGCAATTTGTTAAGTGGATATTTATGTTTGTATTGGCCCTATGCATTCATCGATAAATATCCATCAGTTCATGTTTTGTCTCCTCATAAAAAGACGCCATTCTTCGTTCACACAAAAGATGAATGAATATGAAGGGGGATATCTAGTTTCGCTGGAGTAGGAAAAACCGCAGGATCTCTTCCTGAACATAATTCGCAGTGCACTATGTTCTGACTAGCCTCCCCCTCCCCCCCCCCCCCCCACAGTCGGGTGCGGTGGCCGACAAACTGCACGTGGTCGACCCGTCCATCCGCTCCCGACTGGACGAACTCAAACGGATAGAGCTGGAGCGGCTGCGGCGGAAGGCCACCGAGGCCTACGAGCTGTCCAACGGGCTGGACCGCGAGGCCATCAAGGAGCCGCTGCATCTGGAGCACCGGAACCCGCACACCTTCCGGGAGGAGGACCTGCGCCGACTGGTCAGAAAGGTAGGCGCACTGGCACACCATAATCCTCCAGCCCCGGTGACTTGATGATCCTGATGTTCCCGTCCAGCCCTGAACAACACCAGATAATACCGCTACCAGGGACACTCGCGTTGATGATAAGCTTATTATGTCTTACCGAAGAGGTACTCACATTGGTTTTCCCAGAATATCCTTATTGGTGAAATTGATTCAAAGTTAAAGACAGCCTCTAACGAAAGAGTGGAAAACCAATAAACTAAAATCGGTGGCGTCAATGCAATCGATTTTTTGTAGTTTGAATGATTTTTGAAGCATATATGACTTTCTTTTTCCATATTGATGACAATTTAACACTATCAGTAGAAACAAAATATTTTTTTTCAAATTATAAATACCATATTTGAATAATGCCTTGTAGTGGGTTACGTGAATTATTTTGAGACTCTTTTTTTAATATTCACTTTAAATACTAAAATAAATGCGAATCTGGATAAGAAACAGCAGTCAGGAGTCAGGACCGTGATTTCCTTCCTCAAATTTAATCGTCCTTTTTATCAAGACTGCTCACGACCTTGAAGAGTTGGACCGCAAGCGACATGACGAGTTCAAGAAGTATGAAATGGAAAAGGAATTTAACCGTACCCGGGAGTTAAAGAAGATGGACAAACAGCACCGAGAAGAGGCCGAGAAGAAACATGAAGAGGAGGTGAAGACGCATAAACAACATGAAAAGGTGAGTACTAAACAATAACCCTGTTAATGTAACTTAATTACAGTCCGAAGCCTGCATACCCATTTGTAGTTCGAGCTATATGACTTAAATTCACCAGCCTAAGTTGATTAGTGAATAGAATTCATAGTAGTCAGACCGGTTTCGGTGTATTAACACCATCGTCAGCTGTGAATGAATATAAATAAATACATGCAAATACATCGCAAATATTCAGTCGTTCATTGAATAGGCGACGTCAGGGTCGTCTATTCACTGAACCAGTGTCACAAAGTTATATTAATGCTTGGGTGTTAGAGGGGAAAATTCCTCTCCAAAAAAGGGATGAGGGACGAGGGTGGTATATTCTTGATAAGATTAGCCCCCCCCCCTGAAAATAAAGTACAGAAGAAGGAAAGATTGCACACTTCTGTACAATGGTAGAATCTGATGCAATAATGCAAGCAGATGCTCTTTCATGAGTGGTAAATTGCTCTTGAAAGTTGGAGGTGGGAGTGGAAAATTATTTTCATTTGGATGTTTTGTTCCACCCGGCAGCCAAATTGACAAATTTTGGGACACTGCACTGAACGGCCCTGACGTAGTGAATAGGCGTTGGAGCTGTTCAGAATGATTGCAGGTGTTCGCAGGTCTGCGATTCCTATTTTATCTTGGGGAATATTTGTTTCTGGTCCCTAAAAAGCTGTTTCTGGTACCTAATTGCTGATCAGCCCCAAAATGCTTATTCGACCCTAATATCTGAATCTGGCACCTAATTGCTTCCACACAGCCTAAAGTTGCCAGATCGTCTAGTTGAACTCCGTATTTGCTGTTTGCTGATTCAGCACCAAAACCAAAACATCCAGCACCTATTTTATTCCACGTTTGCCTACCTAATTCGCGTAATCTTCCTGATTTTATGTATCCTAACAAACATGAACGTTGCATTCGGTGATGTCAAGTGCCATTTTCGCCAGTGGAGATAATGATTAATGCCATTTCTAGCCAGAAGAGAATCACTAGCCAGCTATGGTGCAGCATAGCAAGACGCTCCTATACCAGCCCGCTATGTATAGAAGACTAGAGATTATTGCACCCTCAGCCATTTTAACGTGAAAAGTTTGGATCCGTCACTTCCAGCCAGGCTCTCAGGTCATAAACTGGAGTAAAGCAAAATGTCAACTCTGAACAGACATGCCACGCAACCGGCTCTCTTTTCAATATTATTAGCTTTCTGCAATCATCGTCTGACTCCATCTCGATCAAACGCAGCATCCGGTTTCTACAGGGGCGTTTGACTGACCGGCCACACAATAACCAAAAACAAAATCAAAGCTTCATGCACACATATGACATAAGTAAGAAACGGATGAAAAAGGCACAACCACGGCACAACTCTGCGCGGCAAACAACGGACAATGTCCCACGCAAGATCCCGCGTTTCTTCAGCGGCCTTGAACGGAATGAAAACATTACATTTCTTTTTTGGAGCTATTTGATGACGTCAAAAAATACAATACCCGTTTTAATGGTCAAAATCGAGACAATTACTCACAAAAATGTTTGCCTTTAAGTATTACAAATAAATGCTTTTAAATATTTAAATGACATTGTTTTTTTCAAACAAATCAATATTATTTGCTTACTTAAACGTCATATACAATGCTGAGATCACTACGGGGCTGTCTTAGAGTGTAGCTGCACTGGCAACCTTTGGGCTAGACTCCAGGGGTCATTATACCAGAACAACATGATTCTACCAGCCAGTAGTTCATTTTTCTACTAGATTGGTGCTACGCTCAGCAGTTAGGTGCCAGATTCAGAAAAAAAGAGTAAGGCGTACCGATGAATAGGTGCCAGAAACAGCTAATTAAGGTCATTTTCCGTGATTGGTGCTGGTATCCACCAAATAGGTGCTGAGGACCAATTTTGGGGCGAGTCAGCTTTTAGGTGCCAGAAATAGCTTTTCTGGGACGCAATTAAATGGCGTCCTTTTATCTTACTCTCCGAGTGATATGACCAGCCAAGGTTCAGTGTCGGGATCTGTGAATGACGCGTGCTCCCCTGCACGTTCCTCGTCAGGTGCACCATCCTCTCAGCGAGGACCAGCTGGAGGAGGTGTGGGAGGAACAGGATCACATGGACAAGGACAGCTTCGACCCGGAAACCTTCTTCAGGATGCACGGTGAGCAGCGCTTCGGGCTCGGGTGAAACGCGCTGGAAGTATGGGTGAATGCGTTACGAGGCGTGGAAGATATTTTGCAAGTTTTTCATCGATAAATTAAACGAGTTAGTAAACGTTTTAGTTTTTTTTTCGTAGAACGGCTAGACCGAATTATGTAGGTCCATGAGAGGGTGTTTTGTTGCCCTAGCGCCGTCCCTTGTTTGCTTTGCAGTCTGCCCTGACTCTCCCCCCCCCCCCTCATGCTACCATACCGTGCCTTGTCCCGTACTGACTCGGTCCAGACGTCCTGACACTGTCCTTTCGTGACTCCGCCCCGTTCTGTTTCACTCCCCCGCCCTGTCGCCGTCCTGTTCTGATTCTCTGCCCTGTACTGATGCCGTGTTGCTCTGTTTCTCCAGCCTTCACTGACGCTATTCCGTTGTTTCTCTCCCCAGCCTTGACGCTGTTCCTTTCTGTTTTTCTGTTGTGCACTGACGTTTTCCTGTCCTGACGCTATGGCACTTAATTACACTGTCCTGGCGTTCCCCTGTCTTGACGCCCCGTTCCGTTCTTTTTTGCCCTGCACTGATGCCCCTCTCCGCCCTGACGCCGTGCCTTTCCCGCAGACGTGGACGGTAACGAGCAGCTGGACCCGGTGGAGACGATGGCACTCTTCAAGAGCGAGCTGGACAAGTTGTACAACAGCAGTGACGCCGACCCGCGCGAGCGGGAGGAGGAGATGAACCAGATGCGCGAGACTACCTACAAGGAGGTGGACACGGACCAGGACGGACTTATCAGGTGAGCGGCATTGCGACTCGTGTAAGCGCACTCGGGTAAGCGACATTGGACTGAGTTAGGTAAGCGGCGTTGGGGGCTCTCCTAGGAAGCTGATCAGGAAGCTTACGCTGTCGTGTTCTTCCAAATAATATGTAAAAATTTGCTATTGATGTGCCGAACGCTTACTTGGCAGAGTATTTCTCATTTGCATTACGTGATAAATGTCTGAGCGTACTTGCTCAGCTTCTAGTTATTGCCGTTTGTTGTGTCTACACGTCCACATTTAATGGTATGAACAGAAATGAATTTGTCTTTCAGTGCACGCCAATGCAGATCGCCGACTTTGATCGAGTAGTTTAGTGCCCTGCTGGTGACGACCCTGACGTCTTACAGCGCCATCTAGAAGTCATGACGGCCTTGTCTTTCGGTGTTCAATTGGAGATCAGCAGCTGTTCCATGGGCATCAGCCGCGTATTTCTATGTTTAAGCTAGTGACAACTGACAGCTGACAGCCACGTATTTCAGTGCCCTGCTCTGGTAGTGACAGGACGTATTTCAGTGTTCTCTTGAGCTGACAGACATTGATGTGTTTTAGCGTTCTTGCTACTTACGGCCTTATCCACTTTTGACCTCTCACTGACCGTCCTGCGTCTGTTTCGCCGGCAGTTTGGAAGAGTTTATGGCCAGTACTAAACACGAGGACTACAAGCACGACCAGGGCTGGGAAGGCATTCCGGACCGCGAGCACGAGTTTGAACAGAAGGAGTTTGACGAGTACGCGCACCACCGTGAAGAAGAGCTGGTGAGTCGCGCTGGCCCGGGTGCTCTGTCCACGTCCCGGTCCAGCCTTAATGAATGGCCCAAAACCCCTGTGTACGCAGTGCCCGTTGTTTTCGTTAGGAGTCATGCGTGAACTGTGGATGTGCGTGGGGTGGTGGTGCGAGGTGGGGCCTTATCATCGGTTATCTGATAATTCGTGATCACTGAGTGAGCTAGATGGCGTGCATTTGTTCAGCAACATTTTGCGGGTGCTTTTGACCAGACAGTGGCGCCCCCTGCACTGATCGGCTGCCACTTTCACGTTTAATTGTAATGTATCCGCATAGCCATGGGAAAATTTGAGTTCCTGTGGTTTCTTGATTGAACTATTATTCCTCGCCAAGTTTTGTCACATACAGATATATTTCGTGCGTGTTTACACTTTGCCATATGATACGTGCGGACCATGTTAGCTGCGATAACATGTAACCTCCTGGAATGTTTTATTTGATATCACGTCCAGTTTTGCGTCGTAAAAACGGTTGAGGCCATTCCTGTTACTTGAAGTGTTGTGTGAAGTATTTCAGGCTGCTGTACTTAGTCGATGTATTATTTTTCCAGGGCGAGGAGGACCACCACGATTCGGAGGAGCACCATGACGACCATCCTGAGGGACACCCTGACCAGCCGCAGCTGAGCCTGCCCATTGGAAACCCGCCGCAGCCGTACCACCAGCAGCAGCAGCATGGACAGCCGCAGCAGCAGCAGCTGTACGCCAGCCAGCAGCAGGGTATACCGCTCCAGCAGCAGGGCGTCCCTGTCCAGCAGCACCAGGGCACGTACCAGCAGGGAGTCCCCGTACAACACGGAGTGCCCGCACAGCAGCAGTACGGGGCTCCACCACAGCAGCACGGGGCTCCCGTGCCACAGCAAGTGGTGCCCGGCCAACAACAGTACGGCGCCCCGCCGCCTCAGCAAGCGGCGCCTATCCAGCAACAATATGGAGCTCCCGTGCAACAGCAGGCAGCTCCCTCACAACATGGAATCCCGGCACAACAGCACGGAATCCCAGCACAACAGCACGGAATCCCGGCACAACAACATGGAATCCCGGCACAACAACAAGGAATCCCGGCACAGCAGCACGGAATCCCGGCACAGCAAGGAGCTCCTGTGCTACAACAGGGAATACCAGGTCAGCAACACCACTAGCAGCTTGATCTGCACTTGTTTCAATGCAGTTTACCAGTGATTTTATCATGACCATTGACCAAAGCGAACAAACGACATTTGCGACATTACGAGCTTAACGTAACCATACGTAACGAAATATGACTTCTTATATTTGCATCCATCGCTACTGCTTCGCGAGCTTCACGATTCACCTGGAGGTCGGAAAATCTACCCAAGTGTCAAATCTATCAAATCTACGGAAAATCCACCAAGTCATTCCACGTAGCGTCCGTAGTGAAGTAGTCAAGTGAAACGCAAAATATGCCATGGCACGAAGTTATCCTAATGTACGGAGTTTCTACCTCGCCTCTGTGATAAAAGAACGAATCTCAACCGGGCCAGATATTACAGACGTGTTGCATGGCTGCTCTCATTCCTAATTTATATTTGTTTTTATTGTTGCATAATTTAAATGTAAATCTCCCATATGCGATATTTTTGTGGTGCGATACTGATTTGCAAAGCTGACGTTACATAGAAAGAAAGTGGCAGTCAAAAATTTCTACGGTTTCGTTTACTTTATATGTATGCCGTTTTATGGGGTAGGTAACATATGATAATTACGGAGCGAGCGAAGCGAGCGTAGTCTTTCCTTAGATTAACGGAAATTTCTGAGTATGAGCGGCCGGCCGGCCGGCCGTGGTCACGCTTTTGCGAGGCTTATATCTCAGCAACCACTTGACCGATTTACGCGCGGTAATTTTTGTAGGGGAGCTTCATTCCTTCTACCAAGTATTGGACTATTCCCGATGCATGTGGGTGACCCCTTATGCACGTGCCACGTGCAAAACGAAGAGGTGTCAGTTTTGTAATTGTTGCAATATCTCGGTAACTACTTGGCCGATTGCGCTGAAAGTTGGCATGTAGGTAGGCACCCACTAGGCACTGCATATACATGTGCCAGAGTTGGGGTGCTGCTGCACGTGCGCACGTGCAGGGGTCGTTTCCAGATCTCGGGAACGGCTGGACCGATTGCGCTCAAATTTGGTACACGGTTACGGAGCAGTTAGTAGGGTGCCGTGCAAAAGTCAGTTGGGACCCATTTTGCACGTGCGCACGTGCAGAGTGCCGCTTCCAGATCTCGAGAACGGCTGGGCCGATTGTGCCCAAATTTGGCACATCGCTAGAGACCAGTTAGTAGGGTGCCGTGCACAAGTCAGTTGGAGGTACCCCCTCGAAATTTCGCACGTGCAAGGCCCACCCTCTCGCTCGCTCCGTTAGTCGCCGCAAAAGGCGCTATACTGGTTGTTATGAATGGTGGTGTTTTTTACTTTCTATTTCTAAGTATCTTATCGATACAATATATTGGTATGTGTGCAATATAATAAGAAATGAACGATATTTTTATATGACAACGTAGAAGTCTATGAAGCACCTCTTTCTGGAAAACGCCTTTCGTCCTTTATTTACATAGAAGTGTGTTGTTGGTCATCGTTGTGTGGTGTTGTTACGGGTGGGTATACGCACGTTGCTAAATGCTGTCGTGGGCCTGGCTTTTGTTTTCCGCATAGTGTGCTCAAATGGGTATTTGTTCCGATGGGGTTGCTGTTACCTGTGCTTTATATTCGGTGACAACAAGGGAAAATAAGGTGGTGTGGGGATATGGTGGAAGTCTATTGCAGGGCTTTCATTGCGTATGACATGTGATGTCCGTCCATATTTGTGAGCCATATAATGGTAATAAACGGAGGAAACCCTACATTGTTTTTCACTGATACATCTGATACATTTGAAATAAATTGGTGTCACTGATATCGCACCAACCTGCGCCGTGACGATCCGATTGTAACACAGCGTGGGGGGGGGGGCTCCACTACGCATCCTCTAGGTCTGCTCACAGCCCACGTATTGACATGCAGACCGCAGTAAACGATGTTCCGGAGCTCGTCCAAAATCCTGAAGCTCTCTAATCTTTTGCTGCTGTAAATCACAATCAGAAAGGGTCGGGTGTGCTGTGATTCCGCTGCCCTACAGCCTGCACCTTCCACGGCGCGGGCAGTGGATGACAAGCCATGATGACACAAGAAAAACGTTTTTTTATTAACATTTAACGTTACTGTTTCGCCGTTCACCGGATTTATGTTCACCGGTTCACCGGACTTATAATCGTTCTTGGTGTAGGAGCGAAAAGTTTTAGTATAATTCAATTACAATTCAGAGCCATCATGCTTTATGAGCATTCGTATTTCGCCGGTGACACCGCCACTTTACCCTCTCGTCATTGCTGATGCATTGATGGCTGACTTTCGTCCCCGTCCTCTTTTCATCTCTCGTCTCACAATTGTTTTGTCTGTTTCTGACAAAGTTGCATCTAACGGCGAAAATCGACCTATAGTGTTTTAACCAGACAAAGCTCGAGTGCTGTTAAATGTAAGGGCCCAGGTCAACCGGTAACCTCTAATGTCGGGCCAGCGAAACACCTCCGCAGTATTTTTAATGCGATTAGTACCTGGAGTCCTATTCCATCGAATATTGGCGGAATGTAACAATTCATATCTGATGGGGTCAGGCATCTCCCCTGTGCCCGTGGTTGCGTCAGCCTTCTCCCAGCCCCAGCGTGCGGTCGTGTCACCCCCATACCAGTTGTCGGGTCACCCCTGTGCCATGCCCCGTTGGGTCAGCCGGGCACCAGCTGTTGTCGCCGCTCGGGTGTCAGTTCCCCGCTGGGCGGTGATTTTCCGTGTTTTGGCCGTCCGGCTCCGGTTTGAATCTGCGCCCGTCCCGTCGCTCGAACGGCACATCCTGATGGATTGTTAGCCTGACCCGGGGAACGCATTTGTCGGTCATTTCTGCACCCCTCCTCCTCTTCCCAGCTGACCCAAGAGGAGGGGGAGGGCTCACAGCCGGCGGTCGACCCGCTCCTTTTAAATGGTGTTTTGTCATCTGAGGGCGCTCGCGGGAATGCGGAACTGTGTGACGGTGCGCTGTGCCGGCGCGTCGCGCCGACGCCGGGTCAGTGGGGAGGCACGGTGTTTACTGACCCCGTGACCTGGTTCACCCCACCTCACCCCTATCCCGCCGCACACCTGACCGAGCGCTCCCCTCCACCGAGCCTTCCCCGGTAACAAAAATACCGGCCAGATCCGGTAGTCACCGGGTTCCCAGGCTCGCCGACTCCCCCCACCCCGCGCGCGAAACATCCTGGTGACCCCCTCCCAACCCGGATACGGCAGAGAGCGGACTCCAAAATCACAGCTGGTAATACCGCGGCTGCATCTGATTCACTGACTGCTGAGCGATATTTGTGAAGCTGACTGGGAACGGGGAACAGGAGCGGCCCAGATGGTATGCTGGCGGAGACACCCGTCAGTCATTCTAATCTCCTCCGCCTATCGGAACATCAGCGGGGATTTGGAAGGGTCTGAGATGGGCACTGGGCTGAGTAGAGGACATCAGGCTTGCGGTCTGCTCCCGTTTGATTTTTGGCCCGATTTCATCGTTTTTTATGCCCACAGGAAGTTCCACAAGCAGTAGGTTCGTTTTTCTTTTTTGCATCCGTGCGGCAAAACATCCCTAACAAATTATATGCATTAGTATAGGGGAGATCCGTGTAAGACGCCCAGGGTCGGTAAGAGGCCCCATCGCTTTTTTTACCAAACCAATAATGTTATTTATTTTTTAATGTTCTTGTAAAGCAGAAGCCCTCTTGAAACAACAACTCACGAAACCTGAGGTATCAGGTGCGTCGCAGCGACTTTTGGTAAGCCTGTTTCTGTTTTGCCCCTTTACTTGCTAGATATATGCATCTTTATCACCCTTATATATCTGAAAAAACAATGGCTATCAAATGCAAGCTTTTCTCATCGAAATTGTCACATGTTAGCTTCAGAATAGACCACTGAACTCTATAATGTGGAATGCGCATCGGCCGCCAGATGGTGTCCAACGGTGCCGCCATGTTGCGCAGACCAGGAAGCGGCCGCCGGCTGTGTTGGGGAATAGGGAATTCGGGACCTCGATTTACGTTTGCGGTCGCTGCATGCGTTACGTTCAAGCTATGTGGACACGGAACCCGGCATCTTACGCAGAATTGAGTGGAGAACAAGATGAAATCCTAAAAAATCCTCAGCTACAAGGAACTAATACGTTAAACCCTTATAAGTCAATGGGGAAATATGAAAATTGCTATATTTGCGCCGAGAATGATCTGAAACTATCTCAAGCATATAGAATCATGATTTCATGCACTCCTTGCAAGGTTCTATGCTTCATATTTGCATTGTTGCCCTTGCGTGACGTCATTTGTGACGTCACAAGTGTCACAATTTTTCTTCAATAACTCCCGATCAAATTGAGCTAGCGAGTCGGGAAAGCCACCAATGGACTCAGGAAGACCTGCCGAATCGAATGATATGCGGCATGACCTCTTTCGACCAACTTCGTGACCTGGGGGTGCTGACCTGACCTTGACCTGAGGTCAACACCCTAAGTTGACCTGACCCGAACAAAAAGTATATCACTCGATGCGCCTGAGCTAGCTGAACACGATGGTTCCAAAATCGCGGCTCTACGGCCATTTTTGGCGAAGTTATTAACCAAAAACCGAACCCATGCCTTAGATCACTTGACCTGACCTCAGAGGTCACCGGTTGACCTGAGACCTTTACAGCGGGTTCCTACCAGTCATTTTGCATTATACTTTGCCGCATACGACCACTTTACCGCTTAATTATAGTTTAATTAGCGGCGCATTAGCGAGGTGGGTTCAATCAACCCCTTCGGCCGGGGCAAATGTAGGTCCGGCGAGTGAATTTGAGGAATTCTGAAGATACGATCGTGTTCCCCATTCAATTCTGCGTAAGATGCCGGGTTCCGTATCTACGTAACTTGAACGTAACGGATGCGGCGGCCGCAAACGTAAATCGAGGTCCCGAATTCCCTATTCCTCAACACAGGCGGCAGCCGGTTCCTGGTCTGCGCAATATGGCCGCCACCGTTAGACACTACGGCCAATAGGGTTGAAGCGGCATTGCTCCCCTGTGGAATAGACCATGTTCTGGTGCGCTGCAAATGTCTCATAAACCATAAATATTGTGGACGTTAAAACACTGTATTTTTTTAAGAGGCCCTCCCTTCGAGGATGATAAAACGCCCCCCGATAAAAAAACGCCCCCGATGCTAAAACGCCTGCACCTGCGGCAGGCGTGGCATTCTTTTTTCAAGGAGTTTGTTTTTGTTTCTTTTTTCTGTTTCTTTTCTTAGAGGTTATAGGTACAATTTTCGTTGGTCATCAGCGTTTGGTTGTGCTAGTTTTGCATTGTTCGAGCGCTTTGGAAGTGTTATTGGTTTCGATAACACCGTATTTGCTTAGCTTTTCGAAATAAAAGGCCTTGCAGCTGTGTTCGCAAAGCGTCTTTTACAAGTCGACTTGACTTTTAAAACGCCCGAGGGGGGGGGGGGCGTCTTACCATACCCATAGTGTAAGAGGCCCTTTTGCAACTTTTTCCAAAATGTTAAAGTTTACGGTTTGTGTACCCCCTAGATTCATTTTGAATGCAAATATGTATGGGAAAATGATGCATGCTCACAGCGCATGCACACGTTAGCGCTTAAATATTATCAGTTGTCTAAAAATAGTAACTGAGCTTAAGGGGGGGCCTCCTGCACCACTCTCCCCTATGCACAGATAACAGTAGTACTACTGTTATCTGTGGTATATGATATTAACGTCCAGTATATAAAGTGTTATCGTTATACGAATCTGAGTCAATGTTTCGTGTTCGTATCACATATCGCATATTTACATAATCGTATCGTTTGCTGAGTGCTTGGACATATGGGATCGGTCTTGTGTGGGCGAAGTTATAACTTCTTCAGCGTTCTTTGAGTGGTAGACTGGTAGGTTGGCATGCGGGGTTGCTGCGAATTGAGACTGGAGAACGTTGGGGCTTTCCCTGTGAATTTCTTTGCTGTTGCAATTTTATCGTCAGAAATGATTGGGTTTCTTCCGTATCAATGTCGTTCTGACGTTTCGACAGTTGTGATGATAGAGATAGCCTTGAAATGGTGCGAAATGGTAACGTGTTCTTGGGGGCCGTCGAGGATTACTTGCACTTTGTTCCAGTGATAGACCCTGTCTGGAAGCAAAATGATACCGTTTTGGTTTTCTGCTCACTGCTCAGCCTATAGCTATCATCAAAAGTGGTAGAGTGTTGTCAGCACAATTCCATTATTGCATGTTGCATGAGTAACGTTAAAGAAAGCACATCTCGAGACATTTCAATTTTTCCCGGCAACAACCTGGAAACACCACCGCTCTCACCCTCACCCCCCTGGGCCTCAGGCCGGCGGGTAGATGCCTGCTTAACTTTAAGGGAATCTTATTTAACTCTATAGACTACCTGTGGCGTGAAGGGAGGCTTTCTTAACCGCCCCACTGAGGTCTGCGTATAACGCGCCCTCCTGGGGGGGGGCTTTTCATACGCCCCCCCCCCCCCCTCTAACTCCGAAACTACTGGGCCGATTGTCAAAATTCAAACGGCGTCTGATATCCGGCGTCCGGAAAAACTGCGAAGCCAAATTTTATTGACCTCGAGGTCACCGATGACGTCACAGGTCAGGTCAAAGTTTAAGTTATTGATATTTGGCTTGTTCACATTTTGGGCTCTGGCCGCCGGCTTACGAGTCAGATCAGGCTCATTTTTGGTTTACACATTCCTGAATAGATGTTTTAGATACCCTGAAGGTACCAAACCTGTACATTGATTTTCAGGTCAAGGCTAGGTCATCCTAATCACAGCTCACGGAAATCTTATGTCATGCATTGGTCACGTTACATACATACCTAGATGCTTTAGATACCCTGAGGTGAGGGTACCAAACCTGTACTTTGATTTTCAGGTCAAGGTCAGGTCATCATAGGTCACGAAAATTTTATTTCATGCATCGGTCACGTGACACTGTTTTATGGTCCATTTAGGTAGGCCAAAGATTTCGAATTTGGTGTCGCCTGTGTCATTGGAGGCTATTTTCAGCTGAATATAGCTGAGGTCAGGTCACTTGCAGGTAAAAAGGTCAAATTTTAAAGTTGAAATATACCTACGTACTGAATAATTGACTTCAATATTTTTTTTTTAAATAGTGAAAAATTTGCTGAATGCGTATAAATTGGCTATTTTCAAAGATATCTGGCTACAACTTGCTACAGTGGGTTAAGGTATCATGGGCCATGTGTTCTATCACATACATTTCGGTTTTTCAAAAAGTCAAAAACTTTTGGAAAGAAAGATAAAAATATATGTTTTGAAATTTAGGCCTAATGCATATACCTTATTTAAGACAAAAAATCAAAATTTTGAAAATCAGAGATTGTATATATAGTTTGATAGCACAGTGTATTCTGAGTCCTCTCATGCATAGAAATTGGATCTAGCTCAAAAACTGAGCTCTTGAGAGCTATTGCCGAGTTCAGTGTTTTGCGTCGAAATCGGCCGAACATGACGTCACTCTGACGTCATTTCCGGCTGAACTATTGTAGCTACGCAGTTCATATTCTGACACAAGGTGTCAAATTGATGCAGCTAAAGGTACTCAAAGTTTTGCGTCCATCTGTGTGGCGGTTTAGGAGTTATTGCAGAAAAACGAGAGAGGGGGCTATGAATAGCCCCCCCCCCCCCGTGGGGCGTGGGTGAACATGCGCCCCATGTTGTTCATGGACAATAAAACATGAACAACATCACGTGGCATGTGACCGATGCATGATATAACTCTCGCCGGACCTATTGGTTTTCTACATACAGGGGGGGGGGGCGGGTACGACCCCCCTCGCCGTTTCGCCCCTGGTGGAGCTAGCGCGTCGCGGAAAAAACGAGCGTGTGCGCCGTTACGAGACGCAGAGATTGGTACCAGATATTAAGGTCCTAAGTCAACCGGTGACCTCTGAGGTCAGGTCAAGTGCCCCAAGGTACGGCTCAGTTTTCGGTGAATAACTTCGCAAAAAAAGGTCACAGAGCCGCGATTTTGGCAGCATCGTGTTCGCCTCGATCAGGCGCGTCGAATGATATACTTTTTGTTCGGGTCAGGTCAACTTAGGGTGTTGACCTCAGGTCAAGGTCAGGTCAGCACCCCCAGGTCACGAAGTTGATCGAAAGAGGTCATGTTGCATATCATTCGATTTGGCAGGCCTTTCTGAGTCCATTGGTGGCTTTCCTGACTCGCTAGCTCAATTTGATCGGGAGTTATTGACGAAAAACTAATATGACCTTGATGGCGTCATAAATGATGTCACGCAAGGTCAACATTGCAAAAGTGGCGCATCTAACCTTGCAAGGAGTGCATCAAATCACGATTCTGTGTCCTTGAGATAGTTGTAGATCATTCCCGGCGCCAGAATAGCAGTTTTCATTTTTCCCCATTGACTTATAATGGTGAGGTCACGAAAATGACCTGACCTCATATGACCTTAAGGAAAAATCCGAGATATACAAGTTGTAAGACTCATAATGGATACTATATCCTGCAAGTTTCATTTCCCTGTGACATCTCCTCTAGCAGTGAGGGCGTTGCGAATTTGCGACATCTGAAGACCGTGCAGAGGTTCACTTATGACGTCATAGGTCAGTGACCTGACCTGACCCAAAAATTCGGTTGGTGTCAAAAGATCCGGCTTGGATCAAAGGTCAGGTATGATAAGTTTCAGCTCTCTATCGCCAGCGTCTTCGGAGCTATCGCGAAAAAAACCTATTGGGGGCGGCACCCCCCCCCCCCCTTGGCCGGCTATAAGGGATAAATTTCCGTGGCATAGATGACCCGGCCTTGAGCTGAAAAAACGCTCGCTTGCTAGTAACAGTGCTTATGTTTGTTGCCAAATTGTATAGAACTGATTGTGCAGCCCAGCCCATTTCCCTCTATTTACCGCATCAAGGGCAACGAGAAACACCGAACAAGCACGTGGTGTCTTTCATGACCTAGGGGGTGTCGGAGAATCGTACCTTTTGACCTGCCCAGGTCAAGCGGGGTCACATAGCGAGAAGCGGTTTCGAGGAAAAGTTGCTACGTCTCACGGGCTACCCGATGGTATGCTTTGATTTGGAATTCGGTCGATCCTTATACTCGAGAACTGCCGTGCACGTGTATTTTCGGCATAGCTCGCAAATGACCTTAGGTCAACGCATGACTGCGGGAGGTCAAATTGCTAGTGGGAAAGTAAGATCAGATACCTGCGAGTCGTTTGATGCCGTTTTTAGCGCTCTAGCGCCACTTGGAAGGGCCCATAAACTGCTGTGCAAATTTGGGACACGTGACCTTTGCTGACCTCTGTTGGTCAAACAGCTGGGAGTGCCACCAAATGACTCGGACTGTGGATTGGGCGTATCACGGCCTACATTGAGTGCGAGTCTCAGCTCGATCTGAGGTGTCATGAATCTGGGCTGAATCCGGGCTGCGACCTAGGGGGTGTCGGATAATCGTACCTTTTGACCTGCCCAGGTCAAGCGGGGTCACATAGCGAGAAGCGGTTTCGAGGAAACGTTGCTACGTCTCACGGGCTACCCGATGGTATGCTTTGATTTGGAATTCGGTCGATCCTTATACTCGAGAACTGCCGTGCACGTGTATTTTCGGCATAGCTCGCAAATGACCTTAGGTCAACGCATGACTGCGGGAGGTCAAATTGCTAGTGGGAAAGTAAGATCAGATGCTTGCGAGTCGTTTGGTGCCATTTTTAGCGCTCTAGCGCCACTTGGAAGGGCCATAAACTGCTGTGCAAATTTGGGACACGTGACCTTTGCTGACCTCTGTTGGTCAAACAGCTGGGAGTGCCACCAAATGACTCGGACTGTGGATTGGGCGTATCACGGCCTACATTGAGTGCGAGTCTCAGCTCGATCTGAGGTGTCATGAATCTGGGCTGAATCCGGGCTGCGACCTAGGGGGTGTCGGATAATCGTACCTTTTGACCTGCCCAGGTCAAGCGGGGTCACATAGCGAGAAGCGGTTTCGAGGAAACGTTGCTACGTCTCACGGGCTACCCGATGGTATGCTTTGATTTGGAATTCGGTCGATCCTTATACTCGAGAACTGCCGTGCACGTGTATTTTCGGCATAGCTCGCAAATGACCTTAGGTCAACGCATGACTGCGGGAGGTCAAATTGCTAGTGGGAAAGTAAGATCAGATGCTTGCGAGTCGTTTGGTGCCATTTTTAGCGCTCTAGCGCCACTTGGAAGGGCCATAAACTGCTGTGCAAATTTGGGACACGTGACCTTTGCTGACCTCTGTTGGTCAAACAGCTGGGAGTGCCACCAAATGACTCGGACTGTGGATTGGGCGTATCACGGCCTACATTGAGTGCGAGTCTCAGCTCGATCTGAGGTGTCATGAATCTGGGCTGAATCCGGGCTGCGACCTAGGGGGTGTCGAATAATTGTATCTTTTGACCTGCCTAGGTCAGACAGGGTCACATAGCGAGAAGCAGTTTCAAAGAAAAGTTACTACGTCTCACGGGCTACCCGACGGTATGCTTTGATTTGGAATTCGGTCGATCCTTATACTCGAGAACCGCTGTGCACGTGTATTTTCGACATAGCCCGTAAATGACCTTAGGCCAACGCATGACCGCTGGAGGTCAAATTGCTAATGGGAAAGTATGATATGAATAGGTATTTCAGATTCAGGTCACTCAAAGTCAGGGGCTTAGGTCGGACGTGACCTCAACTGAAAGTTTTAATGGTCGTCATAACTCATAGCTACTGACTGAGTAATTGCTTTGCAACTTTCTGCAATTCATTAGGACGAAGACATGCATTTAATCTTTATCTCAGTGTTCTTACATCGCGGTGGCCTCAAATATCAGTACCGGTCAATTTTACGACCTCTATCACGAGTCATTGAGCGTGAAAAATCAAACTGCGCCTTTGTTGGACAATATACATTCTTATAATATTCGCAAGACTGTTTGTCGTCGTTATTGAGTTTCAGCCATCTGTCTATGCCCACATCATCACCATTATCATCATCGCTGTCGCCAGTCCCCACCGTCACAATGCACAGGTAAACAGGTAAATAATTTGTGCTTTTTGTATTACTTGATCACAGAGACAGCTCGCTATTGTACATAGTACATACAGTATCAATGGGATTGATTACTCGTAAATGTGCACAATCGCTTTTACCTTGTGACCATCGACACATATTACACTTCGCAGGCTCAAATGAAGGCGTCGCCAATTTCACGCCCAATTAGTCGCACAATTTCACGTTGGAGCATTTTCATACACATCTCCCACACAGCCTGACAGCCTTTCCCGTGCGTCTTCAGATCGTCATTATCGACGATCGTCGAACCCTTTGCCTCGCGTCGGTTTCAGAACACCACCAGAGCTACCCGTTTTAGGACCGACACCCGTCACTGCGGGTAATCGGCGATGAACCTGCGCGCGCGCTCAATGGCCTCGTCGACGTAGGTGACAGCGCCGGCCACATCGGCAGCCGACAGGTCACCGAACAGGCCGCTGTCGAGGACAGAGGAGGCCAGACTGCGGGCAGAGTCGAGACTGCGCGCCTTGAACAGGTCCGTGACGGTCGGCAGGACGCTGGCTGTGAACGGCAGGCCGGGCACCGTCACCACGCCGATGATGGCGAGCACCATCACGATGCCGGCGATCATGAAGCCCGTGAAGACAAAGTCCAGGCCGAACTTGTTGAGGAACGAGCTGCCGCCTGTCAAACGGAAGGAGTGAGACGCGTGAGGGAGGTTGAAAAAAGCAACAGTCGCGAATATGGAACATTGTGCAACGATTAAAGATGGGACAATTTGGAGCGACTAAACAACGGAACAGTATGAAGCAAATTTTGGAGGTGTGATTAGAAGTGCGAGGTGATTTACTTTTGATACCCCTTTTGACTTATTTTCAGCTCTTATACACTATCATCAACGCTACGACTGCGGGCCGCACATACCTATGCTAAAAGGTCACATTTAGCATGACGCACGAGGCATCGTCTGTTACAGGCTCGGCATTCCCTAGACACAATAGGACTGTTTGCAGGCGCCGTGCTAACCGGCATTTGATTATGGGTTAACACTTGGCTAAAAGCAGCAGACCCATTTCAGACTACATTCACATTGATTTCACGAGAATTCACGTCATTCGCTAGGCGCGCCCCGTTGCGTTTGTTTTACTGTGATACTGGCTGACGCTATTAGTAAAGTAATCTTGGCTGACGCCACATGCTCGCTCGTTTACCTTTCTTGAAGAGTCCCTTTGAGTCGCCCTCGTAGGAGTCGTAGCCCATGTGCGACTGGATGTACTGCACCACCGGCTGGGGAGCGCTGTACTGCTGGGCGGGAGCGCTGTACTGCTGGGCGGGTGCGTCGTACTGCTGGGCGGGAGCGTCGTACTGCGGGGCGGGTGCGTCGTACTGCTGGGCGGGGTACTCGACCGCTGGCGGCTGGAGAAAGGGGGCAGGTGCGGTACGTTAAACGGTGAACTCTGCGTACACTTACAATGGTGCGCCTATAAATATACGAGTTTTAAACGTAAAGGTTTATGTTAACGGACATGCCGGGGCCACTTCAATGTATCTGTATTTTAGTTATTTTAATGACCACTATGTTGCATGTATCATGGTCGTATCATTAGCATTTACAAGTCAACAGACTAAGAGTGGAGCCTGCTATGATTAGCAAACATGCCTCATAGTGATACGCTGCCTAATAAACAAGACTTATTCATTACACTGATAGTTATTTTGAGAAAATATGTATTTTGACATGGACAAAGTCGCGGTTCGTTTCCAAGTTAATTAAGGTAGGTACTCACCTGGTACTCTGGCGCGGCCGGCTCGGGTGCCGTGTAGGTGCCGCTGAGAGCCACTGGATTCTCCGCGGCGACCAGTCCCAGGCCGAGCAGCAGGGCAGCAATCACGTGCATCGCCATCTGGAACGTCATACAGAGTGGTTTCATTATCTGCTGGTGCATTTATGTGTGTAATAAAAAGTCATTTTGACTTCACCTGTGACTGGGCAATTTAGGGTGTGTCATTTTGGGCACTTTTTTCGCAAAACATGGTGCTCCACTGATTTTATCGTGCCCCAGACACGTAGAAACCGTGTGACATTTTTTATTTCCCCCAAATATTAACACCCATGCGGCGCCGACCGCCGACACTTTGGCCTATCTCTCAGCATTAGCGACCTTAGCGCCCCTAGCGGCAATGTTTTGAACTAACACGCTCGCTATGCTTTGTGAGCTTACGATCATCATTAAATGCATTTTACCGAAATGACGCCTTGCTGTTGGCTTGTCTGGCACTCAGAATGTTGGTGAAAATGTGATGTTATGCATCTTAAAGCACGAAATAGTTCTGTGTTAATGTATATTGCATAGTACTACCCCCGATCCCCGTCCTGGTCTGACGGGATACGTACGAGCGCATGTTTATAGTGCCTGCTATTAGGTGTCACATGTTTTTTTTTTGTAGCGTCGTTCACTGCATAGACCCCGGGGAACAGGGGGGGGGCAGTGGGGGCGCTTACCCCCCCCCCCCCTCCAACTTGAGAGCCGAGTGGGCGCCGCCCCCTCAACATTGATGCAACTATGAAGGATCTCTGCTCCCTTTTATGGACCTACATGTGTTTTTATATAAACATCAGCACAAGGTATTTCTCTTGCATGTGAATGGTTTCTGCTGATTCGGCATCGATTTAAGAACACCTGCTATTGTCATCCCACTTTGATTTTATCTGAACTTGATCATAACTTTGGTAGGTCAGATTTTATACTGGACCATTTTGGTTCCGGATGGTATTTGATTTGGCGTGATGAGAACATTATGACGTACAACGGTGGTAAAGTCGTTGATTGATACAGGTTTACTCGCTCCGGTGGGAGGCAGTAGCGGCGGAACACCTTCAATTAAGTGGGGGGGGGACACTGCCGACTTTTGGTCCCATTCTTTCCATGCAACGCCCATAGGGCTAATGTTAAAATGCCCAAATCAGAGGGGGCACGGTGCCCCGGTGCCCTCCCCGTTCCGCCGCCTATGGTGGGAGGGCGGCGTGTGGGACTCAGGAGACTAATGGCTTGTGTTGTGCCTTTGGTAGGACCCTCAGTATCACCGATGCAGGGCCTTCAGAGCCTCCAATTAGGGGCCTTTAGAGGCACTGGTGTGGGGTCCTCACAGACGCCCGTGTGGCCCCTCAGAGGTGCTAGTGTGAATCCCTCATAAGCGCCGGTGAGGGTCCTCACAGAATACAGACGCCGTTGTGGACCCTCAGAGACACTGGTGTGGGTCCGTTACATGTGGGTGTGTGGCCCTTAGAGCTGCTGGTGCGAACCCTTTAAAAGTCGGCAGGGGGCCCTCAACGACCGGCGAGGGGGACCTCAGACCGGCATGGGGCCCACAGAGGCCGGCGGCATTTTCAGAAGCCCTGTGGGGTCCTTAGATACCGACAAGGTACTCTGAGACGCCAGTGCGGCCCTCAGTCTCTGGTGTAGGGCCCTCAGAGTTGCAGGTAGGTGGCCGTCAGATATGCTTTTGCCGAACCCTCACAGGCGCAGGTGTGGGTACCTCAGAGCCACCAATATAGGGTTGCATAAATGGTGTGGCACTGGCTTGGGGGACCCTCAGTGGTGTCCTTATGGGCCCTTAGAACCACTGGTGTGGGTCTCTCAGAGGTGCTGATTGTGAACCCTCAGAGGCCCTGCTGAGGGCCCTCACGGTCTCCGTTATGGGATCCTCAGAAGCCGGCGTAGACCCTGACGGAGATCTTAGTGTGGCTACTTAGGGGCTCATGAGGTGCTCTTACGAGACCTGTGAGGTCTTTCTCAGCTGAAATATAGTCAGCGTGGACCCTCAGAGGTCAGTTGGTACCGCAGGGGTCTTTATGGCCGGGTGGGCTCTCAGAAGCACCAGTGAGGGCCCTCAGTCTCACAGTCGTCGTAATGGGGCCGTCAGAGACATTGGTGTGAGGCCATTACTGATTACAGGTTGGCGTAAGGCCCTAGATATGGCCCCTCTTGGGCCGGCAAGGACTCTCAGAGGCACGCTAGCGGCCATAAGAGGCCGGTAAAGGGCCCTCAGAGGCCGCCAGTAGCCTTCAGAAGCCGGCGTGTAACCCTCATGGACAATTTAGTGAGGCTTCTTTGGACTCACGAGGTGCTGTTACGAGCCCTATTCTTTCTGAATCGAAATATGGCCAGCATAGACCCTGAGCGGTAAACTGGTGCCACAGAGCCCCTCCAACCCGAGGGGTCCTCTGAATGCGATAGGGGGGGGGGACTAGATGGCACGTGCCTCCTGGGACCCCCTGACTACGCTACTATTTCATATGCGTCATGTCAGGTACACATGACGTATTTTGGGCTTGCACCCCAACTTGAAGAATGTTCCTGGGCCCCTGTGACAATATATTGTATTCATTATAGGTATTCGTCATTAGCTTGCACTCTCTGCAATCTGCCCATACTATTATTTGTCCCTAGACGCACTTACAGAGAGCAGGGATAAGCCCATACAGTCAACGGCCTGTTAGTTTCGCAAACAGCCGCCAGGGGCGCTAGGGTCGCCTATGTTATGAGATAGGGCAAACTTCTCTCGCTCGGCGCCGCCTGGGGGTTAAAATTTGCGGGAAATTAACAATGCAACGCCCTTTCCACATAAGTGGAGCACAATAAAATCGATGGAGCACCTTGCATTGCGATTAGTGACACACCCTACTGGGCATTGGCCTGTTGTGTGTTCTGACCAATGAATGTCAAAGAAATAAAACTATACAATTACATACCTACTAGTCGAGAGATAATCGATTTAAGCGGTTTGCTTTTGTTGCTCTAGCATGCCGTATATCTTATTGGCTATACTGATCTCAGTCAGCTTTTGCCAAATTGTCAGAGAACTCAGATTTGTTTTTCAATAGAAAAACACAATTCTAAAGAATAGTGTTTTAACTATTGACAACAAACCTTCGGTTATTAGGTATTGCTTAAATTTCTTGTCGACTTTAGCTGTGATTAAATTCCATGAATCAATCGTTACAGAGCATCTTAAGGAACCTTAAATGCAATTTTGAACTACAGATGCAATGTGCATTTGCAACTTACTGAATTCATCAAAATAATGTGTTTGCTGAAGAGCAACACGACTATAAGTTTTAGACGATGACCTTAGACGGCAATGGTACGCGGAAATATCTTACCGTGTCCTTGATGCTGTCACCGAACCGTCAAGATCGCAAATGACAAAAATTTCCGGTCATCTCGGCACAGCGAGTACGGGCTGAGTTTGGCTCCACCCCACTTTTTTCGTTGCCATGGGAACAAAAAGTTCCCGCATGTCTCCGATCATCTTAGAACTCCTGCAATTTGTTAGCTCGGGGCGATTCCAGCCGGAGGCGATCCACTACCTGTCCCGGCTCTGGGGAGGTGGCTGGTAGCCGCTCCCTGACGCCAGATCGTACCGTGATACTGGGGCAGACCGGGGCGGGGCCAGCGGACGGAATACGCCCCGGGCGACCGAGACGAAGTGTTCATAGAGGGGTGAACGTCCGAAATGAGGTCAGTTCTGGCTCTCGCGCGCCCGTGCCCGGATCACCGGTCGCCCTCCTCCCTCACAGGAGTGTTTTGATTCATCGGAGGTCACCAAAACTTAGGTAAGCGCAGTAACTTCCGACACAATCGAATACGAACACAGTTAGAATGAAAATATATCAATCTAAGAGGCCTTTTATTGGCTGCATTATTGCTTCAATGAAAGCTAAGCTCATGGTTAGCCAATGATGGCAAACTGAATTAGAAATGATCGATGGATCTAAAAATGCGTTTGTAGTCGTTATTGTCTTTCAATTTTAATGTCATGTTTAGCACTGGACTTGAGGATTACAACCGCTCTTTATGCAAAATCATGATAGCTTTTTAAGGTTTCAATCGTCAGCTTGTCGTTCTCACCTGTGAGCCAATGTCGTCGCCGCTCGTCTAACTCCCTCCCCGTCTGTTCCCTGCCAGCCAACCCACCATGCTGCGCGCTGTGCTGCTGATGGCCGCGCTGGCCGCCGCCGTGCTGGCCCAGGCACCGGGTCCCAAGCCGGAGAACCGCGATTCCAGCTACGCCAACTACGAGCCGCAGTACCAGCCGCAGTACCAGCAGTACTACCAGCCGCCCAAGTTCAGCGTCGACAAGCTGGTGAGCGGCCTGGTGCTGCCGTCCGCCTCCGACATCATCACCGGCATCATCTACGTGGTGGCGGTGGCCGGCGTGGCCGGCCTGGTGCTCATCGGCCTGGCGCTGGTGCTGAAGCTCTTCAACCTGAAGCTGCCCATCATCAAGGAGCTGAAGCAGCAGGTCATCTCAAAGGTGGAAAAGGTGGACGCGCGCATGCTCGAATCGGCGTGGGAAACTCTGCTCAACTCGCTCGATAAGTTTGAGCGTAAATAGGCTGTGGTGGAGCGACGCCAACCGACCCCGCCCCGTGTTATATTTATGAATTGTACCGCATATCAACCAGAGACACCTCATGTACAAAACCATGTCACGGAAGAGCGTTAAGTCGATACTCGGCATTGTCCAAACTTGCATTTGTTCGGGCATTCTATGTATGCGCATGTCAGTATTTGCCGTGTGATTATGATTTACGCCGAAATCCGTGAGTAGGTAGTTACATCAATGATGTGTACATTGTTCCTGTATTCGATGCCATATTTATTTGTGAATTGTGTATGTTGTATGATTCGTGCATTGTGCCACGAATACATTTCACCTTCCAGCATTTATGTCTTTCATTATGGATATCTGAAATCTGCACGCGTTTCGTAATTATACGCTATGCTGCTACATGCGGTCAACCACAGTTTTTTTTATTATGTCTCAGTAAATTGCTCTGGACTGTGATGATATCGAATACATCTATCGCTATACTACGTAGCAACAGTGAGTTTTAATCACGCTCCCTATTTATATAGCACTGGGATCACAAGGTCATAAATTACCTAGACAATAGAATTAGCCTGTTCGGGATTCCGTAATTGAAGCTTAACCGCGGGGAAATAGTATATTTACCTAACAGCAATAATTATAGCTTATTCATCCTTATCTTTAACCAAATAATGGTAACATAACATTTAAATCAACGAAGGCCGTTGAGCCCCACCAGCCCCCTCCTCCTGTAATGGAAATTTGTAAATTCCCTTTAACTGATAACTCGGTTCCTACCAGTGAGCTACCTAAAAATTCGAATGTTCGAAAATTCGAATTCGAAATTATCGGTGCCTGGGGGACTTCGTAAAACTTTCGAGATTTCACTAAAGATTAGGGTGGCACTAAAACGGGGCTAAAATTTCGTTTTGAGAATTTTCAACGGGACGGGCAGCCAATCTGTTCTACCACCCGAGAAAACGTTGTGTGTAAAATATTTTTGGAAAATATGTTTATTTAGTGGTAGCTCAACGAGGTAAAAGTTCACATTTTTGTGAAAAACACAACTTTGCCGAAATTTTAATTTCCACGTGTATTTCGGATGTTCACAATGACATTGGACGCTGCCAAGACTTTATCGAAACGTTTCAGCACCTAAAGCTCAGATATATAGGTACATATGAGGCACATAATTCTTTTGAAGGTATGCATAACTTACTGCATAACTCCATGAAAAGAGAAAGCGGTATCATCCGTAATCAGCCAACACTTGTACACATCATTCGTCGGCTAGTCTTGCCTACTTAGAAGTTACGGTCGCCTTGCGTATGTCAGAATGTTTGCGTCTTTGCTCTTCTACGACCTACAAGAGGAGCTGCTGTTAGTCTTTATCCTTCGTGGGGGTCAGATCGATTTCCTGGCCATCAACAAAATGCCTCGTTCCGCGAAGTCGTAGAGGCGTGAAGAGACCTCATGTAGCGCATGGCGTCGTCGTAGAATGGCTTGACCTCCCAAGGAATCAGATCCTTCAAGAGGAAGTCGGTGTCCATACCGAGGATGCTGAAGAAGCTTGTGAAGCCAGTTGTGATATGACGAAGTCTGCCGTGGACTTGCTATAGAGACTGAAGCTTTAGTAAGTTCAACGTGGGCTCGACGGGGGGAGGGAGGGTTACTCGGCCCTCTCCTTCTCTCGTAACGATGCAGCCATCTCACGTTTAGTAGCAGCGATCGTTATCTCCTTCATTAGAAGTTGAAGGCGACCAGCCTCTCATTTAGATACCAGAGGTGACGGCTGAAGGCAATGGCTATCGTCTTGGACACCAATTCGAACACCAATTCTTCCAATTCGTACTCCAGGAGGGACTTGAGGAAGTCGAGATCTTGCGCTGGTGCAGACGCCAGAAGCCGTGCATTGAATCGAGCCGAAAACTACGTTGTTCCCACAAAGGTCACGATTTGTTGGAGGCTCTTCTTCTTAGACGTAGTGAGCCGGGATTGTGCTCGGAAGAGGTAAAACTTCATAGCGTAAATGGCATTGGTCAACCAGCACACAAGGAGCACATCGGGGCGAGCGATCTTCATACCTCGTTTCGGAGCACCACCGAGGACAGTGATGGCCAGCTCCAGCATCTCACGGTACGACCGAACTGTGCAAGAGCATCACGCGGGTTGTGGAGGTGGGACATGTCACAGTTTTTGAAGGTTTATGGCTTCGTTCTATCTAGACGCCCACTTTTTATGGAAGCGCTTAAACAAAACAACGTCTGGGCCGCTGGACAGGCCGAGGCAGGCTGAAAATGTCTTTATAGAACAAACTCGTAAATGTCGTGGCAAGTCAGGTGGAGCAAGTCCTGCTCAAGCCGCTGCTTGATGATCGCGCAGGCCCCTGCATTGATACTGGTGCTCGATGCACTTGTGTCAAAACTGAGCGCTTTCACTCAATCATTCAACTCTTACTCATCGAAGGATTCTTGAACAGCATTTGCTGCGGCCTGTCAATTTGAGCCTGGCTAGCGAAAAATGTCTTAAAAGGCTTAGCAAAACAGTCAACTTATCTTTTTCACGTGCACGTCTTCTCCCTGACATCACGAAGACACGGAGACCTGTCCTGTGGCCGTACACTGGCAGTGTCCCCCTGCGCATCAGTAACCGGGGATACATGAGCAGAGTAAATGCGTATTACAAACGGATCACAATACTCAGCAAAGAAAAACCATTCCTGATACGCATTTATTTGCTCATGTAACCCCGGTAAGTGCCAGCAGTCTCGTGACCCTTCCCAACCATCGTAATACGAGAAAAGAGCTGAAGTTGCACGCCTGGCAGCGGGCTACCGTCACCGAACAAAATAAGCTAAACTACGCTGAACGGCCATTGGTTGAATCACGCATTGCGTCACAGCGCGTTTGCGGCGAGAAACACTGGAGTTATGAAACGAATAGGAAGGCATCTATCATTCATTTAAACGTATTACAGCTCAAATATGACAATGCTTGGCATGGCGCGACACACATCTGAATCCTCGTTCACAATATACGTTTTCTCAATATGTACTAAGTATGACCCCATTGAGCTACCTCTAAATATAAATATTTTTTGATAAAATTTCATACAGATCATTTTTTCGTGAGGTAGAACAATATGGCTACCCGTCCCGGTCGAAATTAAAAAAGTCGAAATTAAGTGCCACCCTACTAAAGATACTTGCATTTATTAATATATGCTGGATACGACTTTTGTTTATTGTAATGGGTTGCGGCCGGCCGCTGCCCGCCCGGTCGTGCACGCCGGCTGCCCCGGCAGTGACCGGTCAGCTGATTTTAGCCTCGGGCGCTGAGCGGCCGGCCGGCCGGCCGAGTGCACGGTAGGCGATCGGGCCGGTCTAGCCTCGCGAAACCTCAAAGACACTTTTTTCCGAAAATTGGGAAACAACGCACATTAGTCGACAGTAAATTCATCAAAGATTACGATTAGGGTATTTGCATGGCTCAGGAAACATTTTTTCGTAGAGAAAAGTATCGTTAAAGACAGCGTTCCGTAGCACTTCATAAGGGAGATAATCACAGCCGATTTTTACACTCCTTGAATACTTTGCGGAACGATGAAATTGCTAAGTGTTGAGCATCCATTTTGCATGGAAAGTGAAATTTAGATGTTTAGACGATTCCGTCATAAAAAGCAAGTAGACAAAATAAGTCCAAGATGTCTTATAATTAGGTTAACTTTTTATATTTTTTACTGCCGCCGAACATTTATAATTCATAATTATAATTATAATTATAATATTATAATTATAATATAATTATATAATATAATTATATAATATAATTATAGTATAATTATAATTATAATTATAATATAATTAATTATATTCATATATAATTATAGTTCACTGAATTTACCAAGCCCAACAAAAAAAGGATTACGAGGAAGAACTGAAAATAATGCTGTATCGCATGCACAAAGACATTGTCTATAAGGGGAGTCTGTGAAAATTTGCAGCCACTTGCAGCCCTGGCATCCAGACCCTTTTTTTCTTCTATGGGTTGGCCGTGGCTTGGTGCACTTGAGCACACCTGAGGTAAATGCCCCAAAGGATGTTTTCGCGGTAGCTCAAAAGACCCAGGGGATAGACAGCTGCAACTTGGCATACCTGACCTTTGATGCAAGCTGGATCTTGTGACACCAACTGCACTTTCAAGTCAGGTCAGGTCACTGACCTATGACGTCATAAATGAACCTCTGCACGGTCCTCAGATGTTGCAAATTCACAACGCTCTCAGTGCCAGAGTAACTTTCACAGGGAGGTGAAACTTGCAGGAATTATTGTCCTCTAGAGGTCTTACAACTTTTATGTCTCAGACTTTTCCTAATGTCACGTGAGGCCAGGCTGGTCACGTGACCTCACCTATAAGTCAATAGGGAAATATGAAAACTGTTATTTTGGCGCCAAGAATGATATGCAATTGTCTCAAGTAGAGGTGTCAATTTCAGAAATCTCTTGTCCGATGTCCGTCCAATGTCCAAAATCCCAGCCCACTTTTGTCCGAAAAATGTCCAAAGCATGGATTTGTCCGAAAACTGTCCGAAAGCTGGATATGGAAAGAGAGTATGGGGGAATTGATCTATATTAGGTATATGTTTGCATGTAGGTACCACATGATCACTAAATAACAGATATTTGCCATCTGGTTTTGAGTGCAAAATATTGCAAACCAAAAATATTGAAGCAATATCATATGCAGTGCCTAGGGAATGGGGGTGGGCATTTGGGCAATAGGCCTAACCTGATATATAGCACAAACACAGCATATTGAGACAAGCCTATTCTGTTTCAAAATGTGCTAAAGCCTACAACTGAAGCTGAGTAAGCAGGAATAATGCAAAACATTGCCTTATCCCTCCAACTTGTGTTTTCAAATATCGACTTCTTGCCACATCCCTTTGACACTAAGCCACTTGATGATGAATTAATACAGCAATAATGCAAGAAGCTAGTCACTTACAATAATTGTGCATGTCTTCATCTTATATCACACTGGCTGAGATAGAGACTTGGATTGAGATGTAAAGTAGAACACTTCTTGCAAAAGCAAAATAGTTCATGTGAGAAGAAACGTGCTCTTCACTGAGCCACACATCTCTCAATATCTAAAAGAATAAGCGATCACCAAAATACTAGCTATGATTTAACACAAATTCACTGAAATTAACAAGCAAGAAGAGGTTGCAATCCTTGGTAGAATGAAAAACACATTTCATGCTACCATTCTTGGTAGCATGGAACATGGTATCCGGCTTTGAGTCGATGATGTGAAAGAAAATCAATAATATGACGTCATTTTCATATAACTTGTCCTATTGAAGTGATTTACCATAAATTGTTTGATTTAAATTCAATTTGTATTGCAAAATATGATAATGTGTCGAAAATAATTCAATTGTAAAGCAAAATAACTGTATTTATTGTTTCAGACGTCATTTTTTGTCTCCTCCGATTCTCATCGGGAGGCCATCTTTCCTTAGGTGACATTTATGACGCTTTCGCCGCATTTCATCATCTTTTGGTAATTGTTTAGTTTATTGATAGGCTATCGGCATTTATGTAGCATTTATTTTTCGGCACGGATATTTTTGGAGGGAAGGGGTAGAAGGGGATGACTTTATGATAGGAGCTTCTAGGTAAGACTCTTGTGCTACTTGGCACACCTTGATATTTGCAATTTTCTTCAGTCTCTTTTCTGTTAACTTTCAAGTGAGGCAAATCTATTTTTGGATTCCCTACATTACTGCTTTGGTGTCTGGTGCTTCTCACAGGTCAATGATTGTACATCATATTCATAAGTGTGTTATCTAATGATGGGCTTGCTGACAACAATGGCTATTGCCATTTGTAAACACATTTCCAAATTTAGAGTTAAAAGATGGCACAGTATAGGTAGTTATGTACCTTATTTGACTCAGAGCTACCTGCTACATGCAATCACGTTTATGTTCATCTTGCACTATAATTATGAATGATATATGATGCACCTATCCCCTGCCAATTTTGATGACATGTTTTGCAATTTGCATATGGATAATGGAAATAAGTTTGAATTTTAACTTATTTAAGAAATTTGTAACTTTCAAGTAGTTTTCCGAATATGTCCAATGTGTTTGTCACTTGTCCGTCCGATTTCCGAATCGGAATTCGGAAATTTTCGGAATTCCAAAATTTTCGGTTCCGATTGACACCTCTAGTCTCAAGCACATGGAATCATTATTTCATGCACTCCTTGCAAGATCTGATGGTACATTTAAGCATTGTTGATCTTGCATGACGTCATTTATGACGTCACTAGGGTCATACGAGTTTTTCGTCAATAACTCCCGATCAAATTGAGCTAGAGAGTCGGAAAGGTCACCAATGGACTCCAGAAGACCTGCCGAATCGAATGCTATGCGATGTGACCTTGTTTGACCAACTTCGTGACCTGAAGGCAGACCTCTGACCTGACCTTGACCCGAGGTCAACACCTTAAGGTGGCCTCACCTGAACAAAAAGTATACCTTTCGACACGCCTGAGCAAGGCGAACACAATGATGCCAAAATCGTGGTTCTGCGGCCATTTTTTGCGAAGTTATTAACCAAAAACGAAGCCCGTTGCTTGGGTCACGTTATGAAATGGGGCCTTGCCGGGCGAGGGTTACGATGTTTATGTACAAATGGGTAGGGCATAAATGTTTGAATAAAAAATTGGTTTGAAAGCAATGTTCTACAAAGGAACGCACCATTTCAATGTCTTACCCAACTCATATCGTCATAAATTTCGACGTACCGTAAACCGGGGTGAGTTGATATGGGGTGGTGAGTTGATATAAATTGCTCGAAAAATGTTAAAATGTGTGCTGCTCATCCATTTGTAAACCAATTTTCAGTTTTATTTTTCTGTGAAGTGAAGCAACCAATAAGTGATGCATATAGCTGAGAAAGGCATGCATGTGGTGCAGTGCCTTCTTAACACATTACTTTTTTCAAAGTCCTTTTTTTCTTCTGATTTTGAAACTAAGGAAAAGTCCCCACCCTACAGCAAAGACGGTGGATATTCATGAAACAACATGCACTGGAAAAGAAACTACCATCAATTTACTGTTGATCCCAGGTAGTTTTGGGTTTCACCTATAACAACGCTTTTTTATAATTTTAAGAAAAGTGACAGGTGGTGAGTTGATATGCCATCAGGTGGTGAGTTGATATGCATGATAAAAGCTGATATCAGGCTGGTAGGCACGCAAATTAGCATGAAATATGGGTCTGCAGGTAAGACAAAGTCAATTAGACCAACTCCTCTCCTTTTCTTTCCCCACATCATTCCATCAACCCCCAAAAGCTTTAGTTTTTTTTTCTGAATGCTTGAGACGAGGCCTGTTAGTATCACTGATGTTAGTTGTCGGACTTTCGTCCCCGTCTTGAGTTGAGATGTTAGTTTCACAACGTTTCAGCCAGTAACTTCTCCGGCCGTAGTCAAATCTGCCTCGATAGTGGAGTGGTTACAACCGTGGACCATCACCGGGGAAACCCGAGTTCGATTCCCGCTGGCTTCAGGAGCTTTCGAACTGTTTGACGCGTACGGCGCAACGCCACCAACATCCAGGTCCTTCTGAGGGTCAAAGAACACCTGACGAGTGACGACGGCCGGAGAGTAACTGGCCGAAACGTTGTGAAACTAACATCTCAACTCAAGACGTGGACGAATGTCCGACAACTAACATCAGTAACCCCAAAGTTTTTTTTTCTGTGGACATACCTAACGTGCAAAAGGCACAGCACAACTCCCTGTCAAGTCTCAAGATGACTCCCTACAAGCTACAAAGGAACACTATAGAACACCTATATTACATACAGATTAAAAACTGTTATAATTATTCGTAGTTTCGAAAATGACAGAACTGTCATTTCTGTATGGCTAACAGCGCGGGAATTCTGATCTCGTGAAACTGATAAGTTTTCCTGCTTGGCAGTTGCCAACCGAGAATGAGTGACAAAATGAAATGGAACAAACAATATAAGAAATTGACTGGTGTTTAGCCCTCGCCCGTATTCGTGTTTTGCCAGCGTTTAACGTATAGGGGGGGGGGGGGGGGTCCGTTGGAATCCCATCGTCGTTTGGTCCCTGGTGGAGCTAGAGCTTCGCGGAAAAAAATGAGCGTGTTGCCCGAGACGCGAGGAAGCCGATGATAACCAACTTTAAGGTCCTAGGTCATTGGTTAACCTTCCAGGCCAGGTCAATTACCCAGAAGTCGGGAAAATAGGGGGTTATTTGAAGTTCGTAAAGCGAGTTTATTATTTTTTGGCTGTTGCTGATCACGAACGTCATGCTAGTTTTGAGCACAGATGTCTTCGTACATTTAGGCCAGGTCAGGTCAGGTCAGGTCAACCAGTAGGTGTCCTGCCGACCATCCATAGGGAGTGTCAAGTGTCAGCTACCACTGACGGTGTCGTAACATGTTACGAAGGCACTAAAACTACTTCATAACTATGATCAAATGCATGTTAAATTCGAAATCGGCCCGAAAAAAAACTACCCTAGAAACATGTAAAACTCCAAAAAGTGAACCGAGGTCACCAAAGGTCAATGACCTGACCTGACCTTCAGGTGACCTTGACAGTTGACACCCACAATACTGCGGGACCAACATCCAACATCATCCAGGGACCAACATCATTTACATGTTTGGACGTTACAATCACAAAAAGACTGGAAATGCGCAGATAATGTGAGCTGACTACGCCAAATCGCGATTCCGGCCAAGCCTGGTCTCGAGAATCAGGTCACAAGTCAAAAACCATTTGAGTCAGGGTCATGAAATCTTTAGAACATGTGTAAAATTGATAAACTCGAGAGGCACTGGAAGTTTCGTCGTGATCGGCCGCTTTTTGCGCGAGTTATGTGCGAAAAGCCGAGGTGGTCCGTTCACCCGCCTATAAGTGCGAGGGTTAATTTTGGCTTTTGATGCCGAATTCTGTTTTATGTCGCTTATTTCACCTTATAGAATACAGTCCGAATTAGATTCGCTTCACTTCACTTCATTAATATTTTGTTGACTACCAGTCAACAAAAGCTCAGAAGTATATGTATTCTTTCATTTCAATCCATTATCTCTGTCAGAGGCATATCAACCTTGACCCGCAACTGACAATGTGTTTTAATTACAAGAAAATACACTTGTAATTCCAAAATATATTGCCAGTTTTGATACCGTTGGCTTGAGGACACGTGACTAGCCAAGTTCAGAATGTTCTAAGTAAAACTAAATATCATAAAGCGAAAAAATGAAGCTGCTAAAATCAAGCCATTTTGATAGCGCTGTGTTGGACATGATTGCGTTTTCATGAATGTGAGGTCTGCTGCCAAACTACTACCATTTTTCTGATTGTTGCTTTTAGGATGTGTTCTCAATTCCTTTTTTTATACACTGGCATTTTATCAATTCACCTCTAAGCTTCTTTAGCCGAGAAATTTTGAAAAATCCAAAACCATATCAACTCACCACCCCCCAGGGGGTGAGTTGATATGAACTTTGGCGTTTTAAAAAAGGGGCTTAATATATACATTTTTTATTCATTTTTGCTGATTGCCTCCCCAAGGCATGTGCCATGAAACTGGCACAAAAAGAATTCCGTAAATGAATGTGACTTTTAAAGAAATCTAGAAAAACCTCAAAATCCATATCAACTCACCCCGGTTTACGGTACCCTCAAAAGTATTCATGCGTTATTCGGGCGGCAATTAGGCAAATTGCAAGCTCTCCAAAGAACACAAATCCTGAAAAAGATAGTTCTTATTTAATACGTATGCTAATTAGATATTCAAGAAGGTTGCTCCTAAATATTGTAGTTCTAGCTTCATAAACATTGATGTTATGAATGCTGATAGGTTTCGCGAGGCTACAGCGGCCGGATCGCCCACTGTGGAGTGGGGAACGTGCGACGGGGCAGACGTGTGCGCCGAGTGCACTTGTACTGAGGCTGGGTGACTGCGTGGTCAGTGCTGTCAGTGGAAATCGAATTGTCAATAGCTAGCATGAACTTTTGTTTATCGATAGCTTAGCTATTATCGGTAGGTAGTCTTTTGTTTTTATTTTCATCTTATCATTTCATTAACCCTCGTTAAACCTATCGGTTATCTACACATGATAGGGCTGCTGGACCATTTTTTGATCCTTGGCGTTTCCTTCCTAATTGAGCTAGAGGTTCACGAAAAGCGAACGTGGGCGCCCTTCGATACGCAACGACTGGTACGCAATTCTATGGTCTCGCTTCAACTGGTGCAGTGACCACAGAGTTCAGGTCAGCTGCCCCAAGGAAGAGGTCTTGTTTTTGGTGAATGATTTAGCCCTCCCTCCCCCCCCAAAAAAAAAGATCGCAGAATGTCCACCTAAGGTTTACAAGGAAAAGTTAACCCACGCTTGTATTGGCGTTTTCCCACCCGCTAACTGCAAAACGCCCCAACCCCAGCCGTTCGGCCCCTGATCGAGCTAGAGCTTGCAGAAAAAAATAGCGTCTTTGTTCTAAGAAAGAGAAAGCCCACGACAGAGAAAACGAATGGCACCCAAGTTAGGTCAAGGTTCTAGGTCAGTGGGTGACCTCCCAGGTCAGGTCAATGACCCAAATTCGAGGAAATCTGGTTCTGCTAGAAACTCCCGCTGGGCTAATCAGCTGTACGCGCCCTATCGGAGGGGGGGGGGGGATCATATTCTACCCCCGTCTAAGTTCCGAACGGATGGCCGTAAGATGACTGAGAAAACGGCCCTCAAAAACTTTCAATAAGACGAATTTCTAGAGCCCAAAATGTTTGCTTAAGTAGGTCACATGTCAGATCGATGTCAGGTACCTAACGTGTAAAAAAATGCAAGTTTCTACACTTTTGGCTTTGGATCCCAGTTGGTGAAGAATTGACTGAGATTTATCACCCAGAGCACGTTCCAAGGCTACCAAGACGAGATGCAGTATATAGGATGTCATATAACGTTCAACGTCAAAGTCAGGTCAGGTCACCAGTCCAAAGACCATCATAAGCGAGGCATTAAATAGGATATGTGCGAACATGTTTATGGATCTTTTTGGGCTTACAAATCAATGGACATATTCAATTAGTAATATAGACCGAAGCTGGATGAAGTTCAGATTGACGTCAAATCAAGCCATGTGAGATCAACGATGATATTCAGTCAGGGAGAAATCTATGAGCATAATAAGTATTGTCCTAGACTGATTTTAACCCGGCAGGCGGTGGGCCTACCAGCCACCTTCCGCGCGGTGGGGGGGGGGGGGCACTTTTTTGCCCCCCCCCCCCGTATCTCCGAAACTACTGGACGGATCCGGAAAATTCAAACGGCGTTCGATAGCCCTGTCAAATTTGTCGAACGAAACCAAATTTCATTGACCTCGGGGTCACCGATGACGTCACAGGTCAGGTCAAAGATAAAATGTTTCACCGTTCACGGGGCTTCTAGGGAAAGCGCTTTAACACCGAGTAAAACGCATTTTGTCGAAAATCAGCGATAAGGCTTCAGTTGTCCAGTACATATGTTGCTATTAGAGGTCACTGGTCATACCAGGTCAGGTCACAGGTCAGGTTACCAAAGGTCACCAAGGGTCACCACATGAACCCAACTTTACTAAGGTTGTGCGATGCATGTTTTATGGCCAGTTTTTCATTTCCGACTCAATGGTGTTGGTTATAAGACCATCAGGTACGGTTTAGGTCACTTTCTGGTGGAGGTCAGGTCAAGGTCAGGTCAAAAAAGGTCAAATTTCAAAGTTGTTATTTTTGCATAAAATGGGTATTGATTCGATGCAGCTTGTCACGGGAAGTCTAATGGTGGTCTTGATTTTGCGCTACGAGGTCTAGAATTGCTACAAATTGAGTTTGAAAATTTGACGTCATCAATTTTGAACAGTTTTTTCGCTATAACTTGGCCAAAAAAAGAGGTATCGATCTCAAATTTGGTATGTAGATAGAAGGCGGTAGGGGCTATCATATATATTCCGGTTTTTTCGAAATTCAAAAAACTTTTTGGATTTTTTGGCTATTATATTCAAAAAATCTATTTTTTGATTTTTGGGGGTCAAAATCCAAAAAATTCGAAAAACCGAAATAGCAGTTTTGTAGCCCTCTTAATTCCACACTTTTTATGTTTGAAACATTTTTCTGTATCTCTAAAGCTGTAGGCCTGACAGCTCTTCCCGCGAAACCTTTTTTTTTTGGTCGAAAATGGCAAAAATGACGTCACTCTGACGTCATTAGCGGCCAAACTATCATAGCCTTTGGAAAAAAATTTTGGTCACCATGTGCGCTAGCTGCTCCCGGGAGGGTACTGAAAGTTTGGTGCCGATCGGCGCAGCGGTTCTCCAGATATATCGAAAAAACTAAAGGGGGGGCAATAAAATGCCCCCCCCCACCGCCTGGAAGGTTAAGTACAAATACTGAAATTAATATGACGTCATAAGAACAGTCACTATATTTCTCGTCTTTAAAATGGCTATATCTCTGGCAGTTTTAGAGATATTTTGTTGATTTTTGGCATGTGTACCTAAAGGCAGTATGTGTTGACATAAATTCCGGTTGGTATATTCCGGTTTTTAACATTTCCCCAAATTTCAAAAATACCTCAAGAAATGTAAATCTTGAGTTTGAAAAGCTGAAGATCTTGTGATTTTTGTATTTTTTGGAAATTTTGAGATAGCCATTTTGTTTTCCATGTTTTTTGTAGAGTGCGTGTCAAACAGCGATTCGGAAAACAGCGACTTAAAAACAGCGACAGAAAAACAGCGACTGCCGACTCTTTCATAACAGCGATCGCATTTTGAGTGACCTCTAGAACAGTGACTCACACGCTTCAGCGATTATTTAAAACGGTGATCCGTAACAGAGCGACTTTAGGGAAACAGCGGTCAGCGACTATTCTAAGCTAATGAGGATTGGATAAGCAAAAGTTGACGATTTCTTGCCAAGTATATTTTTATGTAAAATGCAGTCGTTTTGCGGAACAGAACATCATATGACACTCTCAGATATCCCGGCACAATAGGGAGGAAAGTAGCAATCAATTTGTTCGGGAAAAATCAACGATGTTAACGAAGAATCACTTGTCATCATCGAAACGAATGAACGACTGAGTTGAAACGAAGCTATAAGCAGAGGCGGATCTAGCTCAGAGTTTTTTTTGGGGGGGGGCAAACCATAACAATTTATCGATTCTTTCCATGCATCGTCCATAGGCGTAGGTAATGTTAAAATTATGCCGTTTGGGGGGCAAATGCCCATTTTGCCCCCCCCCCCCCCCCCTGGATCCGCCACTGGCTATAAGTGTCGACTCCAAACTACGATTTTGTAGTAAATTATATTGCGAAACGAGTGCATTTTACATATGCACTCGTTTCGCATATGTATTAAATGTAAATATATTTCGCAAGAAATCGTCAATTTTTACTTTTTCCAATCACCATTAGCCAAGAACAGTCGCTGTTTCTCTGAAGTCGCTCTTTTACGGATCGCCGTTTCAAATAATCTCTCAAACATGTGAATCGCTGTTCTTTAGGTCGCTCTAAATGCGGTCGCTTTTGAGTGAGTCGCTGTTTCTCTGTCGCTGTTTTCAAGTTGCTGTTTTCTCTGTCGTTGTTTGAGATGTCAGCCTTTTTTTTGTACGTGCTTATGTAGGTACATACGGTTAAATTTTTGAGTGTCTCGGTTGATAGTCTGATTTTCTGCGATTTTTTCCGTGAACAGCTTTTTTCGACCAGAAATGGCCGAACTCTCAACCTCAGTTTGACCGTACCTAATGACCTGAGATTACCTAGTCCCTATTTTTTCAGTAGCTGTGTGAAATTGATGTCCAGAGAGGTACTTAAAACGGCGAGTCGAAAGCCACAGCCGTTTCTGCAGTTGTCTGTGAATCCCATCAGGCGGCCTTTTGCCCCCCTCCCCCCAACGGGTCGCGGGGGAGCTGTCGAGCGCGCGTTTCCGTGGCGCTGTAGGGCTATCGAGTGATGCACTTTTTTAAGTGTTAAGATAGGCAATATTTTACCTTTGATGACCTCTGGTGACCGGACCTTTGACCTGACCTAAAAATGACTGTTCAAGTATTTTCGTCACCATTTTTGACGGTCTTTGGAATCCCGCTTACCGCGTGTCACTATTTGTATTTACATTTAAAGGTAGTGTGCCAGCTTTCCTGGACCGTATGGAGTTAATGGCCCAGATAAGGAGAACCGGATTTTTAGAACTTATCCATACCTTCAAAACTCATGGAAACGTCTTAAATTCTTCAAAATTTGAGTACCCCAGTGCGAAATTTGCCCCGACGGGTTGTCGGTCGTACCCCAACCACATTTCACACCACTATGAACAATAAATGCACACACTGAAATCGCTATTACCGATAGGCTCATCCAATCAAGTTTCGATAAACCCGTTCATCATCATCTCCTGCGGTTTCGAACACGCCTGTTGGTGGTGCGGTAGACCGCGCCCAAAGCCAGAGCCCCGGTAACGTGAGGTAGCCGAGTCGGGACAGCGTGCGCTGACCCAAGCCGGGGCCGCGCGTCCTCCCGGTGTCATGTGATAGCCCGGGGCTGCCCGGGGATGCGGTAGACCGCGCCCAAAGCCGCGGCCCCGGCTTGGGTCAGCGCACGCTGCCCCGACTCGGCTACCTCACGTTACCGGGGCCCTGGCTTTGGGCGCGGTCTACCGCAGGTGGCTTCTGCTCATACTTTGTGGTGCGGTGGTGGTGCGTCGGGCCGCGCGCTCTGACTTCGGCCAAGAAAAATGCGTCAGCTGATCATTGTCATTTCTGCCACTTTCATGTGGTGAGATGGGGTCATAACTTTAGAGACGGCTGTTTCATATCAATTATTTTACATAAAATCATATTTCAAACCATAAATTAATGTTCGACGGCTAAATTAAAGAAACAATACCAATACAGGCTTACAGTTTAAATTCGGCATTGTGTTGTCTACGATTAGACAGCTGATAACTCATTCCCGTACGTCGTAACTCTATAATGACCTTTGCTTATTGTCACATGTGCGCCGCATTCGCGATTGTTGCCGACGCCTGTTTGCAGGTCAGCCCACTACAGTTGTTATACATATCGAAAAACCGATAAACTTTTAGGCGAAAAAAAACACTATTTTAGGCCCATTTTTGATTTTTTTTGCGATATTAGGTAAAAACAGAAGCTTCTTATCCTAGGAAAAATAAAATGGAAAATCATTGAAAGGTGGCACACTACCTTTAAGAGCGATCCACATATAAAGTGCGTGGCGATTACTGCGATTACTGCACTATGTGACCCAGGAGCCGAGTTAGAAGGGGTACCGTAAACCGGGGTGAGTTGATATGGATTTTGAGGTTTTTCTAGATTTCTTTAAAAGCCACATTCATTTACGGAATTCTTTTTGTGCCAGTTTCATGGCACATGCCTTGGTGAGGCAATCAGCAAAAATGAATAAAAAAATGTATATATTAAGCCCATTTTTTAAAACGCCAAAGTTCATATCAACTCACCACCCCCAGGGGGTGAGTTGATATGGTTTTGGATTTTTCAAAATTTCTCGGCTAAAGAAGCTCAGAGGTGAGTTGATAAAATGCCAGTGTTTAAAAAAAGGATGAGAGAACACATCCTGAAAGAAACCATCAGAAAAATGGTAGTAGATTGGCAGCAGACCTCACATTCATGAAAACGCAATCATGTCCAACACAGCGCTATCAAAATGGCTTGATTTTAGCAGCATCATTTTTTCGCTTTATGATACTTAGTTTTACTTAGAACATTCTGAACTTGGCTAGTCATGTGTCCTCAAGCCAACGGTATCAAAACTGGCAATATATTTTGGAATTACAAGTGTATTTTCTTGTAGTTAAAACACATTGTCAGTTGCGGGTCAAGGTTGATATGCCTCTGACAGAGATAATGGATTGAAATGAAAGAATACATATACTTCTGAGCTTTTGTTGACTGGTAGTCAACAAAATATTAATGAAGTGAAGTGAAGCGAATCTAATTAGGACGTATTCTATAAGGTGAAATAAGCGACATAAAACAGAATTCGACATCAAAAGCCAAAATTAACCCTCGCATTTTTAGGCGCGCGAACAGACCACCTCGGCTTTTCGCACATAACTCGCGCAAAAAGCGGCCGATCGCGACGAAACTTTCAGTACTTCTCGTCAGTTTATCAATTTTACACATGTTCTAAAGATTTCATGACCCTGACTCAAATGGTTTTTGACTTGTGACCTGATTCTCGAGACCATGCTTGGCCGGAATCGCGATTTGGCGTAGTTGGCTCACATTATCCGCGCATTTCCAGTCTTTTTGTGATTGTAACGTCCAAACATGTAAATGATGTTAGTCCCACGCAGCATTGTGGGTGTCAACTGTCAAGGTCACCTGAAGGTCAGGTCAGGTCATTGACCTTTGGTGACCTCGGTTCACTTTTTGGAGTTTTACATGTTTCTAGGGTAGATTTTTTCGGGCCGATTTCGAATTTAAGATGCATTTGATCATTTACGAAGTAGTTTTAGTGCCTTCGTAACATGTTACGACACTGTCAGTGGTAGTTGACACTTGACACTCCCTATGGATAGCCGGCGCCCGGCAGGACACCTACTGGTTGACCTGACCTGACCTGACCTGGCCTAAATGTACGAAGACATCTGTGATCAAAACTAACATGACATTCGTGATCAGCAACAGCCAAAAAATAATAAATTCGATTTACGAACTTCAAATAACCCCCTATTTTCCCGACTTCTGGGTAATTGACCCGTCCTGGAAGGTTAACCAATGACCTAGGACCTTAAAGTTGGTTATCATCGGCTTCCTCGCGTCTCGGGCAACACGCTCATTTTTTTCCGCGAAGCTCTAGCTCCACCAGGGGCCAAACGACGATGGGATTCCAACGGACCCCCCCCCCCCCCCTATACGTTAAACGCTGGCAAAACACGAATACGGGCGGGGGCTAAAACACCAGTCAATTTCTTTATATTGTTTGTTCCATTTCATTTTGTCACTCATTCTCGGTTGGCAACTGCCAAGCAGGAAAACTAATCAGTTTCACGAGATCAGAATTCCCGCGCTGTTAGCCATACAGAAACGACAGTTCTGTCATTTTCGAAACTACGAATAATTATAACAATTTTTTTAATCTGTATGTATATAGGTGTTCTATAATGTTCCTTTGTAGCTTGTAGGGAGCCACCTTGAGACTTGACAGGGAGTCATGCTGTGCCTTTTGCATGTTAGGTATGTCCACAGAAAAAAACTTTGGGGTCACTGATGTTAGTTGTCGGACCTTCGTCCCCGTCTTGAGTTGAGATGTTAGTTTCACAACGTTTCGGCCAGTTACTCTCCGGCCGTCGTCACTCGTCAGGTATTCTTTGACCCTCAGAAGGACCTGGATGTTGGTGACGCCGTACGCGTCAAACAGTTCGAAAGCTCCTGTATTCAGCGGGAATCGAACTCGGGTTTCCCCGGTGATGGTCCACGGTTCTAACCACTCCACTATCGAGGCTAATTAGACTATGGCCGGAGAAGTTACTGGCTGAAACGTTGTGAAACTAACATCTCAACTCAAGACGGGGACGAAAGTCCGACAACTAACATCAGTGATATTAACAGGCCTCGTCTCAAGCATTCAGAAAAAAAACTTAAGCTTTTTGGGGTTGATGGAATGATGTGGGGAAAGAAAAGGAGAAGAGTTGGTCTAATTGACTTTGTCTTACCTGCAGACCCATATTTCATGCTAATTTGCATGCATACCAGCCTGGTATCAGCTTTTATCATGCCTATCAACTCACCCCTTGATGGCATATCAACTCACCACCTGTCACTTTTCTTAAAATTATAAAAAAGCGTTGTTATAGGTGAAACCCAACACTACCTGGGATCAACAGTAAATTGATGGTAGTTTCTTTCCCAGTGCATGTTGTTCCATGAATATCCACCGTCTTTGCTGTAGGGTGGGGACTTTTCCTTAGTTTCAAAATCAGAAGAAAAAAAGGACTTTGAAAAAAGTAATGTGTTAAGAAGGCACTGCACCACATGCATGTCTTTCTCAGCTATATGCATCACTTATTGGTTGCTTCACTTCACAGAAAAATAAAACTGAAAATTGGTTTACAAATGGATGAGCAGCACACATTTTAACATTTTTCGAGCAATTTATATCAACTCACCACCCCATATCAACTCACCCCGGTTTACGGTATTCAATCCCCTCCCCCCCCCCCCTGCACGACGCGGTTGGCGCCGAGCACCGGCCTGGCATGGGTTAGGAATAAGGATGCATATTTACTTTTTCTTTAGTGATGATATAACTAAAAGTGACCATCCAACCAACATTAGTTTTGAGTTGAGATAGCCAAATTGAGGTCCCTGACTCGCACTTATCGGTTTTGGCACTCACAGCATCGAGAAATGCTTCAATTCGAAGATAGGTATTTAACTTCAAAGTTGCAGCACTTTGGATTCTGAGGGGCTAATGCATTTGAATACCCCCTCTGAATTTGTGACGTCAGCACAGATCTAGCGATTTTGAAACCTTATACTAACATTTTTGTGAAGCAGTGGTGGTATGTGCTATTTGCGCGCAGCATCTGCCGCAAATGCTGCACTTTTTAAGATACCCAATTATTGTTTCCAAATGACATCGTATGGAACAGCGAAGGCTCCGAGAAATAAACAAAAGTAATTGTCTGATATCTCAAAAACCGGTTCGCATTTGTCAATTAAATTCGGTAGCTATTCATTTTTGGTCCATCTGAACCAAGCGATACCACTTTTATGCCAGTTCATTAACTTTTTTGAAGGTGGGAACTGGGAAGGTCCCTTTAACGTGACCTGGCTACTTTTGATTTCAATTCAGGTGACCCGAGTTTAAATATTCTTACTGTTGTAAAATGAATTATGGGACAATAAGTATGCCCATTGCCCAAACAATAAACGTTAACGTGGATAGCTTCTACTTTGAAATAGCTTCGAATCACTGGAGTGGTGATGAGTATAGGTATGCTTGCTTATTTTTCGTTTCTCATGATTGCCAAAAAGGAACCTACAAATTATCAGACATGATTGAGTTTTATTCACGATCGATGGCAACACAAGTCAAATTCCTAAAACCAGACGTTTCGGCCACAGGGTGCCTTCGTCAGTGGACACTAGTGATTAATTAAATTAAAAACACATAGTATCAAAAACAATCGGTATAAATCGTTCGAAGTCGACACATCGGGCGAAACATCGACGTCATGCCTGCATGGAGCGTTTTGAAAGTATTTTTGATTTTTTTGATGTCATCGTCATTGCCTACCCAAGTTATTCATAGGACATGCTTTGCCTCAAAACCAGGAAATAGTGGGTACCCACCGTGAGAATCCAGCTGCTGCCGCTAAATAGGGTCACGAAAACAAGATCTCAATGGCAGGGCCGGCGGGCTGAGTTCTGGATGGTTCCGGGAGGGGAGGGCACAGGGCCGCCCCTGCAGGCTCCGCCGGTGTCCACTGTCAGCGGAGGGCCGGTGGCGTGCCCCGGGGCTCGCTCGAGGGTAACAGCGCGGTGCCCCGGCCGGCGCGGGGTGCCAGTAGCGCGCAGAGGGGAGCCGCTGACCCCAGAGACCTGACGGGCGGCCGCGGCGTCCACCTGCAGAGGCCTGATGAACGGCTGCCGTGGTCCCGCCCGACGCCGATCAGCAGGTGGGTGCAGCTGCGAGGTCACTGTGATTTGATGGTTGTGTTCATGCACTTGCTTATGAATGACGTCGTCTTTGTTTTTGGAAATGCAGTTGTTAATTGTTATAGCTATGCTGACAGTAACGTAGTTTGCAAAATACCATGCACGGACATGAGTCTTCGCTGCCGTGCGTTCCATTTCTCAGGCGGCCGCTGCAAGAGACAACTGTTTGCTCGTAAACGATTTATGATTTAAATGTTAATCGCAAGCCATGACACATATTTTACATTTATGTCAACGGTAAATTCTGCAATTTTAATTTAAGAAACACATGACAGACATAGTAGATAAATGTGTGTCTGTAAATGTAAACTATTTGGAAAATACCGTAAAGTGGGGCTATTTGAGACAGTGGGGCTATTTGAGACAGTATTTAAAATCGCTATAAAATGAAGATCGTTTGATTTTTGTGTGATATTATTGCTCAGGGAGGTGTGGAATCGAGCAGTAAATCGCCTGAGCAAAAAATTAAGCATGAATTTTAAGTGATTTTTATTTTATAGCAATTTTAAATACTGTCTCAAATAGCCCCACTGTCTCAAATAGCCCCACCTTACGGTACTCATAATTAGGTCACCAGTGGTACATATGTATATGTTCAATAATGCTTGAGCAGAGATGCCTTCGCAAATGCTTGCTGGAATTTATTATGGAATAAGACGTTCAAAACTGGGCTGTGCTTTATACAAAGCACTTAAAATTTAACATATTGATGGGCACATTTCGTATATATTTTTAACCATTCATTTATTATGAATCATGTTTTTTTTGTAGTCGTTGAACCTAGAGCTGTTAATAGGAAGGCCGAGGTACCAATTTTTGGTGTTTACATCTATCATGATATAACCATATCAATGATAGGTATAGGTCCTAACTGATAAGATACAGACACTTAACCCGCGCGGGGCTGGGGGGGTAAATTTTACCCCCCCCCCCCTCGCGAATTTTTGCGATATCTCAAAAACGGCGGCGCGCAGCGCCGCCAAACTTTCTGTACCTTTTCTTACATCAATTTGACACGTTCCCTGAAAATTTGAGCGAAATCCGTCGGAAAATTTTTGAGAAATTGACGTTTTAGTGACGTCATGTTCGCCATTTTCGCCTCAAAAACGGCAAAAGTTCAAACGCCGCTAACATCTTCATTTTTAAAGAAAACAAGACGTAACAAAAAAGGTTATACGTAATTTTACTTTGTCTATCAAATGGCTATCTCGGTTTTTTGAAAATTTTGGATTTTGGCCTAAATTTTTTCAAAAAACTGACTTTTTTGGGAAAATCATTATAAAATCCAAAATTTTGAGTCTATCGAAAAAACCGGAATATATGTCAGAGAAGTGGTCTATGTGCACCTACATACCAAATTTTAGAAGAATCGGTTCAAAAATGTGGGAGTTATTCAAAATTTTATGACGTCACGACACACAATTTTTTTGAAAAATGACTTTTTTGGAAGTTCTAGACCTCGTACGAAAACAAAAGTAGCACCATTCGATTCGCCGTGAAAAACTGCATCAGATAGACACCCTTTTAGGCCTTAACAACCAACTTCAAAATTTGACATCACTTGACCTGACCTTGACCTGACCTCGACCTGAAACTCATCCAGAGGTGGTCCATATCACTTATTGAGTGTGCCTATTGCATTCTATGAGTAAAATGACCCATAAAACATGTGTCGCACATGCCCTTTTCTATATTTTGTTTTTTGGTGACCTGACCTGACCTGACCTTGACCTTGACCTCTGAATGATATTGTATGCAACGAATATTGTCTTGGTAGCCTAAGAACACGTTTTGGGCGATCAGTCTCAGTCCATGACTCCATTCTTCGGCAACTACGGTGCAAGGCCGATACTGTAGAAACTTGCAATTTGTACCCTTGACCTGACCTTGACCTTGACCTCAAACTTTAAATTAAGTACATGTTTTTAGTAGTTCGTGATGAGAGCTTTCGATTGGCGTTTGAATTTTCCAAATCGGACCATTAGTTCGGGAGATAACAGGGGGGGTAAAATTTACCCCCCCCCCCAGCCCCGCGCGTTCGGCTGGAGACCCCAGCCCCGCGCGGGTTAAATCAGTTACCGTCAACGAATAATAATAATAATTTCATACGCCTCTCAGCGATCAGAACCCGTGTCAAATACTCCGATTTCGTTATGTGTGACTTCATTGCAAACTATTTTCATTTCCAGTACCTATTTTTCTTCTTCAATGCAGTACCTATTTTTCTTCTTCAATGCAGTATATCGTATCGTTGTCTTCTCGGCTGACAAATGTCACAGTCATGTGGTCATTGGTCAAATGATAGATGAAGGCTTCACTGAGCAAAGCATAAATGCTCACCTTATCTAACGTTGTTAATTTTATTTCCTTTGTCATTTGTGAGCTTTTTCGCTTCAATTATTTTCCCTGAGGTTCCAAACGCGCTGTGTCTTATAGGCTGTACCGGGAGGCCGGCGTGCATTGCGGCACAGCATCATCGATTCGCCGCTTAGGTACACGAAACGGCTGTATTTGCTGAACGAATTGGGTGCTGACTGCTGTTCTTCGAAAGATATGCAACCAAGCGTTTTTTTGTAATCTTACAATTACAAACTAATGCTTCTTTTGAGTATGTATGACAGCCGTTTACGTTGTCTGTTTCCCAGTCCCTGTCAACCCGCATAACATATTTGCTCGCTGTTCAAAGTTACTGATCCCCTTCTTCTGTCCCCAGTCATGCTTGGTCCGGCTCTGCTGCTAGTGGCAACTCTCGGCATCTTGGGCACCATCACCACCGCCAGCACGAGGCCGCCTGTTCGATATGAGGCCTTCTTCGACCAAGCGCTGAGCAGGCCGGCCTGGCGGGAGCCGGCACCGCTCCGCTCCGGACTCCGACCCCCGCCGGTCGGTCCTCCCGCTCAGCCTCCGGCCCGGCCTGCAGCTCGATCTCCATTGCGTCCTGCCGCTCAGCCGCCAAGTGTCGACTCAAACGCCGTTCCGAACCGCCGAGGACCCGTCGCCCTCCCTCTGATCAACACGGAGAACGTCAAGCGGCCCCCAATAGCGCCAAAATTCAGCTCGTTCTTGAAGCTTTTGAAGAAAATCCTCCCTTTGAAACCACGACAGAAAACTGATAAATCCGACCAGGCATCTAATAGCTTGACTGAAGCTGTTCCATTGCCTGACGTTGTTGAAACCCCAAAAGACGAAGATCCCAATTCTAACGAAATTATCCCAGACTATTCTTACACCAAGCCACACAGACCCAGGCCTCCCCCAGCTCGGCTGCCGAGGCCGCAGGTGCCCTTCTACCCGCCTCCAGTGCCGGTGAGCCCGCTGCCGACCCAGGACCTGCTGAGCTGGCTCCAGAGCCTGCTGCCCGGGGCGCTTGCCGAGGAGCTGTTCCTTGAGCCGTGCCGCATCTCGCGCTCCGACCCACCGCCCAACGAGCCGCTTCAGATGCTGGAGGAGGTCACCGACATCGCCTGGCGGTTTCCGCGCACGGCCCAGGAGCTCAGCGTCCGGCTGGCGACCCTGCTGTACCGCACGCCGGCCGAGAAGTGGGAGCTGGTCAAGCTGCTGGCGCTGGACGCGCTCGACCACTCGCTCTGGGAGTCGGTCACAGACGAGGAGGTGGACGAGGTGGGCCGGCTGCTCAGCCAGACCATCGTCCGCCAGCTGAACCGGGCCGCCGGCTCGCTGCGCCGCTACGTGCCGACGCTGCCGCTGCTCGACGCCCACCATCTGATGCCCCAGCCGCGCGTCACCCGCCGCTTCGACGCAGAGTTCGGCTGCCAGATGCCCAGCGCCGAGACAAGCCTGGTCAAACTGCTGGGCGCCAAGGTGCTGAGCATGGCTCTGCACGCGCTGGCCGACAGTGGCAACATCTCAGAGAGCGTACTGCGGTACCAGCGTCGCAGCATCGACGAGCGCCTCTGCCAGCTGACCATCCTCGGGTTCGGGCTGGACGGCGCGCTGGGGGCCTGTCGGGAGGGCGGGGAGCTGCTGCGGTTCCCCTGGCAGGAGAGAGCTCACAGGGCGAGACGGGACATCCGCGGCTACTACGACAGTAGAGCGCAGCAGTGGGAAGTTGGCACGGGAAGGAGCTTCCTTTGGGAGCTGGGCACCATGGCCAAGCTGTTCTTCTTCCCACTGGTGCCTCTACTGTTCGTGGTAGCCCTGTGGAACCTGTTTCCAATGTATGGCCTCTGGAACGCTGAGTCCGCCCACCAAACAGCTGATCCAGTAGACAAGCTGACGGGAACAGTGCTACCTGCCATTGAAAAGCAGGAGCAGGTTTTCGGTGAGACGACGACTCCCCACCCGACCCCGACAACCACAGCGAAGCCGCAGTTCACCAATTACGCTGAACTGATAATACCGCGTTTTGGTGAGAAGCGGCCAGACAGCAATGGTGAAACGAAGAAAACCGAGGACACCGAACATACCAAACAGGCGGAAGAAGAGCCTGACAAGACACCCCCTCAGTCACAGTCAGAAGAGCTCCTCGGTCCGAACGAACCCCGACGGCCGGGCGACGAACAGACCCCTCAGACTGCGGCAGCTGGAGAGGAGGAGGCTGACGACATCCTAGCCCTGGTGCGTCAGGTCCTCGCCAGCAGTGACGCAGAACAGCACAGGGCCGGCCCACAGCCATTCTTCCCTCTCCGGCTCAGAGTTCAGCGGCACACTCTGAGACCGTGATGGCGTTTGTATGTTTTAATCTGTTGTATTTTTGAGCCGCCATGAGTTTGTATATAGCTGCCTGTGTTGTGTTGACTTTATTTGCCGTGTTTATATTTATGATTATGATGGTTGATGGTGTGTATTGTATGTTGTATGGTCGCTCCTGTGTTTTTATTTACGTATGGGTGCCGAGTACTAATGTACCAATAAACTGCAATATCTTGTCACCACAACGCTCATTTTTATCCGCTCCGGGTTGGGGGTTTCCGTCATCTTGATTTGGCACGAGAAGGAGGAATGATCAAAACGAGCACATCGCAGGAGTTGACAACTAAGCGAGATAGAAAAACGCAGAAAAATGTCACCATGAAACGAGCACTCTTAAAACAGTCGAATCAATTTATTTCGAGTCGATAATGAAATCACGATGCTGTCCAATGTCCACACCTTATCAAAGGTTAATTACAGAAGAATTGCTAGTTTATCTGGAAAACAGTGATCATTTTGGTAACAGGACATTGAAAGGGCGAGACAAAACGTAAAAACAATCAACAGCTCTTATCGTCATCTATTTGTTTGCCCGGTGACCGTCCTGCGTCGACGCTCTAGCGGCGCTTTTATGCTACTATATATAGCAGTGATACTATAGCAAAGTATATGTCGTAGGCATCGGGTGAAATCCGGCATTTCATGAAATGCCTAGGCATTCCATGGAATGCCGGCAAAAACTGAAATCTTCGTAGAAATAGGCGCGTTACAGCGAATGCCTGAAAATTTTAGGCATTTCATGAAATGCCAGGCGGAGGCCAGGCACTCCCTGAAATATGGTCAAAATTAACTGAGTACACTCGTTGCCTAGGCATTACATGGATTGCCCAAAAGACGACCGGCACTCTCTGTAACAAAACTTTTCGTACGCGGACGGTTGTGTGCATATACACGCCGACGGGCGGGAGGGGGAGGGACGTTATCGTATTGGTGTAAAATGGGCTAACACTACGAGATATTTCACGGATCGTCTCGTCTGCAGCGCAGCGTACCTACTTTATTGTTAGCTAGTACACAAATATTACACTGTGCAGTTATCGGCTTTGATTCTCTGAAGTGTGGGGTCTGCTGTGTTGGTCCATAGGCAGTAAAAAAAAAAAATATCGTCTGGAAACTCTCCTATAGAGACCGCATTTTCAAACAAAAGGTTCCAGAACTGTTTTATTATTTGTTGACACATGGGAGCGCTGCGTGGAACCGATTCGTACACATCATTCCAGCCTTCCGGCACTTGCACCTTTTGGTGTTGCACTGTTTGGCGCTGACCCGGCATGCACACTGCTTCATCCCTTGCCCTCCAAAAAGTGACTGCTCTCGGAACGCCTCTCTCAGGCCAAGAGTGCGATCTGTTCCGACCACCCCAACCTCGTTTGCATCGGTTTCCCGCAAAGCTGAGCGCGGAAACCAGCCCTTTATGACCCCGGCGCGCGTACTCAGCTGATACACATCATTCCTTGCATCAGTGATCACTGCGTGGATGTTAGCAGGATCGAGCGGCCCACGGTCCACTTTGGGCGGGAAGCGCGGGAAACCACATAGCTGCGGTAATCGTTTCAGAAAGTACCGGCCGTCAGTCGGGCATTTCATGTAATGCCTAGGCAACAAATGTACTCAATTGGTTTTGACCACATTTCAGGGAGTGCCTGGCCTCCGCCTGGCACTTCATGAAAAGCCTAAAATTTTCAGGCATTTGCTGTAACGCCCGTATTTCTACGAAGGTTTCAGTTTTTGCCGGCATTCCATGTAATGCCTAGACATTTCATGAAATGCCGGATTTCACCCGATGCCTACGACATATATAGCATATAGCTACTACATAGCAAAGATACTATATACTATATATCTTTGCAAACGGTTGGGCATGCTGCTAAAATGCAGCGTTTTTATAGCGCAGCTGAGCGCATTTCCACACGGCGAATGAGAGCTCTCCACGTAGCGTGATCTGTGCGTGCGCACCTGCTGACCCGCCCGCCCTGGCGCTTCAGAGCAAAGAGTGCTTCGCTCTGAAGCGGCATGGGACGCGAGCGCCGAGAGGATCCTTGCGTCGGCCTGTATCTCTGCTGCAGATTACTCCCTGCGATGGCGTGTAATGTATGGGAAGAATGAGCGCGGAGAAGTTGAGGGATGTCGTCCCGGCTGTTGTGCCGTGTGCACCTGAGTGCGTTTCGTTTTGGTTGGAGCCTAGACGCCGTGAGTGAAGGCGAGTCAGGTTGTTTTTTTATCGTGTATTATGTTGGTAGTATACGCGGGTACGCACAAACTTCATTGGTCTTTTGCGGGTTCGGTGGGGTTGGTGGGCGTTGTACTCTGCTCAAAGCCGGTTGGAGGGAAATGCAGCACCCTTTCACACTACACGCACCGTCTTTGAAAGCGCAAAGGAGCAGCATGGAAATAGTTAATTAGAGCCACACCTATTGTGCAGCGAAGGAGCTTAATTTTCACATCAATCGCGCCGAGTTTGTCTATTTCTATTTATGCCTAACGTTGACGAGTGTGTATGTTTTGAATGAGTAGCTTTGGCAGAACATCATGTGCTGAGGCCACCAGCATCTAGCGACGTGGTGGCGGTCGAGCCCAGCTAAGGAGACGCGGCGATTGTGTGAAGTGTGCGTGTGTGTGGGTGTGGGTGTGGATGTGCGCGCGGGCAAGTGTTTGCATGTTTTGAGAGTTGGCACCTCGAAATAAGCAGCGAGCGTTTGTGTCAATTCTCCATTAAATTTGCATCTTTTAATCAGAGTTTGTGCCAATAAACATGATTATGGTGATGTTGTTGATGATGATGATGATCCGAAACCCGAGTCAAATCAGATGGTGGCCGACAAGAGGTCACACTTATGCCAATCTCCCTTGACCCGTCCGTTGCTCCAGGCAAATAGTGGAGCTGTGTGGGCTGACACAAAACGGGCGTTTAGTGGTCGGCTCTAAATTAATGGGCGCTAGCTCGTAACTATAATAGCCACCGTCAAGTTGCACGTGTGCGGTCGAGCACGGTAATAAAGCACATTGTACTGCAGTGATTTTGAAAAGAGCAAGATAATAGCTTTGTTAGAATAAGATAAAAACATGTCTATGGTCGCCGAAGAATTACGTCGTCATCGTAATTCGTAGTGCTATACCGTAGATGGTGTGCACGTCGTGCCATAGAACGGGAGACGGGCATGACACAACGGCCGAAAACTGGACGACCAAGGAGGACAACGGCCGAGTGCGAGCGATGGTTGAAGTTTGCTTCAATGTTCTGCATGGAAATGAATCAGCTGGCATACGCAAATATGCATTTAACCCTCATTAGCAAACTGCTCTTCTGATTAAAATGTAACCCATTTGAAATGCATGTTGGTGTCAGCTAACCCATGTTCCTTTTATTTTAACTGGCAGAGGAAGACTGACTTACGCCATTGCAAGATATCACAGCTGCCTCTGGGACGGAGCTCCACAACTCGCCATGACTGAGCGACAGGCTAAAAGCAGCTGAACTGCAGACGTTTGAGCCGTATGGAGCCCTGCGTCTCGCCGATCAGCATGAAGAGAGAGGGCTGAACTGAAGCGTCCGAGCAGCTTCGTGAGCATGACACCGAATTCTGGAAAATGACGTTTTTTGGACAAAAAATGCTAGTTTTCGGCAGCGGGACGGGCCCGCATCGTACCCGAACTCATTTATCGGACGCTCTAGCTCAGAGGATTGACCCCGTGACGTCAGACACGTAACCGCGGTGATCTTTCGCTCACTGGACGGCGCGCTGAGCGGTCGTGTCATCTCATCCCACCCCCATCTCGACTGCCGCCTATGTACTAAGCGCTATGCTGTAGAGTGTGATGTTACGTACGTCGCGCCTCGTCTACGAAAGCGATATACCTACCTGTCTTGAATCCGTTGTAACCAATAGCGGTTCCAAGCGGTTAGGACAATCACATGCTTCTACGTTGGTAATTACGCTATGTTACATAGGTACTACGAAGTGATTTATTTCGTTATGTTATTTCGTGGAAGGTATTCATCTATGGAGGGTGTTGCATATCTTGGACGTGCCGGCTCAGGCCCAAGAGCGCTGCGTCGGCCGGCCGCGCGCCGCCGGCCCGCACGGCTCTGCCCTTTCGGAGGACCCGCTGGATGACGAGCCCGGAAGGCCGTCCGCGGCGGCAAGACGCAATGCGACGGCCCAATGCATCACAAGAGATTACTGTCGTCAATGACCAGAGTGGTCGGGACGGATCGAACCTTGCACAGTGCACGTGTGGGCGTGGATTGACAGCATCGGGTGCGGGGAGTTGCCGAATCACTGGAGCAGTCTCCTAGGTGATGATATTGGATAGATGAGTTCCTCTGCCAGCTCTCCAAGCTATGAGACTGGATTGGATTGGAGATTGGAGCATGTGTCCGCTGCGACTAAGACTAACTAAGCGAAAAAGAAAGACGCAGAAAAAAAGGCACAAATAGGCTCTTAACGTGTGCTTTCAACACTGTTCGATAAATGAAGTTCTGTGTAATATCGAGGTCACTTGTCACTGGAGGTCATCCATGTTCAGTTACTGAAGAATTGGCCATTTTTCGTAAATATAACTACCATTGAATATATACCTGTTGCAGAGAAGATTTTTTCACCTTCGATTGATATGGCCTTTTATAGACAAAATCCCCTTTTCCTTATTTAAGAAAATCCAGCTAGTGATTGTTTTAGCTAAATTAGTTTTTTTTGTATACCTCAGGTTTATAGGCATGTGTTTGGAATAAACAGTTACAGGTGAAAATTCAAAGCATTTCAAGTTTCAACTCACTCCTGAGAACAAGCCAAACAGGGGTAAATTGAAAATAGAATATATAGTCAACTCTGCTGATTATTTTTTATATTCTACTTTATCTAAGCATGAAACACGAAAACTGACAAATCCAAACTGACCAGCATGAAAAGCCAAAAAAAAAAAAAACAGACGTCTGCTGATGAAGGTAGCATTCCTTCATCCTCTACAGATCGGCTGGAGACCACAACTGAAACTCTTGCTTTGGAGATAGAAATTAGCATGCAAAAAAACAACACGATGCAAACATGGACACAAGGCAGTGGTATGCCAACGTCTCAAGAACAATAAGAGTTCTAGTAAGCTCCAGGACTAGGGTGATCGTGAGGCTGCGTGGCGTCAGAGAACCAGACGGAGACGGAAAAGTGGTATTTTGTAATTATGTCACACTGCAGTCTGAACATAATAGTACACCGGCCTGACTAGCACTCCTTACGGCTTACAGGGCCCAGTGAAAGATCTATACTACTATTTGAACAGGATCCGTCTGTTTGTTTGTTTGTCTGTCCGCCACGCCGTGTAGTGGGTTCAATTTAGCCGGCCTACAGGGCAGACGGTATATCGTAGGGGGTTGAAATTTGCACACCTTATAGGTGACAGAGCGGGTCAGTGCCTTTTCTAGGTTTCGGCTCGCTGGGGTGCACGGTTCGCGCGTGGGGCGCGCTGGAAGAACGCCAATGAAATTTTGATCGGTTCGTAGATCTTCATTGAGAGCCGGGGTCGACAAACTTTGTGGACTAAATGCATGCCGATCGTTGGCGGGTGCCTCGCATTGGCGGATCGGCAAGTTATTAATTTGAATGAAAAGTGGCGAAAAAATGTGTTGATTTTCCGTTCAATGGAAACAGTTTGTGATACGAGTATACAAATGCACCACGTTTGCCGCAATGCGCCACAATTATCTCAGGGCGTCATTTTTGCCGCGAATCGCACAGTTTTGTCAAATGTAGTCCGATATGGGTGCAATTTGGTGCCAAGATGCATGGTAAATCGCCGGGTGAAAATGCGCCGCGTTTGTCACAATGCGCCACATACGCCACAAAGCGCCATTTCCGACAAATACGATTAAGCGTAATGGAATGGCACGAATAGGAGCAGGGCTGGGAACACTTCAAGTCTTATTTTTAGTACTTATTATTATATTAACTTAGTCCGTGACCTGACGTGACCCAGTGGTGTTGGTAGGGGTAGAGGTACGGGCGTTTTTTGCGGCGTTTGCGGTTGGCGGAGGGCGGTCGCGCGATGCGGGCGGTTTTCAGTTTTACAGCATTTGCGGTTGGCGGCGGGCGGGCGCGCGATGCGGGCGGTTTTCATTTGTTGCGGCGTTTGCGTTTGGTGGCGGGCGGGCGCGCGATGCGGGCGTTTTTTTTTTGCGGCGTTTGCGGTTGGCGGCGGGCGGGCGCGGGATGCGGGCGGTTTTCATTTTTGCGGCGTTTGCGTTTGGTGGCGGGCGGGCGCGCGATGCGGGCGGTTTTCATTTGTTGCGGCGTTTGCGTTTGGTGGCGGGCGGGCGCGCGATGCGGGCGGTTTTAATTTTTTGCGGCGTTTGCGGTTGGCGGCGGGCGGGCGCGGGATGCGGGCGGTTTTCATTTTTTGCGGCGTTTGCGTTTGGTGGCGGGCGGGCGCGCGATGCGGGCGGTTTTCATTTGTTGCGGCGTTTGCGTTTGGTGGCGGGCGGGCGCGCGATGCGGGCGGTTTTAATTTTTTGCGGCGTTTGCGGTTGGCGGCGGGCGGGCGCGGGATGCGGGCGGTTTTCATTTTTTGCGGCGTTTGCGGTGTTGTTCGCGGTTGGAGGCGGTCGTTTTTTATTTTTGTTTGTGCGATGTTTGCGTTCGTCGGCGGACGGGCGTTTTTTTCAATTTGCTTTCGCATTTGCTCACCACGCAGCAAAGCAAGTGGCGCAGCCGCTTGTCTATCTTACTATTTGAACAGGATCCATCTGTCTGTCTGTTTGTCTGTCCGCCACGCCGTGTAGTGGGTTCAATTTAGCCGGCCTACAGGGCAGACGGTATATCGTAGGGGGTTGAAATTTGCACACCTTATAGGTGACAGAGCGGGCCAGCGCCTTTTCTAGGTTCCGACTCGCTGGGGTGCACGGTTCGCGCGTGGCGCGCTCTGGAAAAGCGGAAATGAAATTTTGATCGGTTCGTAGATCTTCATTGAGAGCCGGGGTCGACAAACTTTGTGGACTAAATGCATGCCGATCGGCGGCGGGTGCCTCGCATTGGTGGATGTGCAAGTTTTAATTTGAATAAAAAGTGGCGAGAAAATGTGTTGATTTTCATTCAATGGTAACAGTTTGTGATACCAGTTTACAAATGCACCGCGTTTGCCGCAATGCGCCACAATTATCTCAGGGCGTCATTTTCGCCGCAAATCGCACAGTTTTGTCAAATATAGTCCGATATGAGTGCAATTTGGTGCCAAGATGCATGCTCAATCGTCGGGTGAAAATGCGCCGCGTTTGTCGTAGTGCGCCACATATGCCACAAAGCGCCATTTCCGACAAATACGATTAAGTGTAATGGAATGGCACGAATAGGGGCAGGGCTGGGAACACTTTAAGTCTGATATTGGTACTGAATGGATCCAATTATTCTGTGACCTGACATGACCCAGCGGTGTTGGTAGTGGTAGGGGTAGTAGTAGGGGTAGTAATAGGGGTAGTGGTAGGGGTAGTGGTAGGGGTAGTAGTAGGGGTAGTACTAGGGGTAGTGGTAGGGGTAGTGGTAGGGGTAGTGGTAGGGGTAGTGGTAGGGGTAGTGGTAGGGGTAGGGGTAGGAGTAGGGGTAGGGGTAGAGGTAGTGGTAGGGGTAGTGGTAGGGGTAGTGGTAGGGGTAGTGGTAGGGGTAGGGGTAGGAGTAGGGGTAGGGGTAGAGGTAGTGGTAGGTTGTAGTGGTAGGGGTAGTGGTAGGGGTAGTGGTAGGGGTAGGGGTAGGGGTAGTAGTGTAGGCAAAAGTAGAATAGTGGCCCGGGCTGATCCCATCGGACGAGAGGTGACCTATGTGACCTGGCCTGACCCAAAGTGACCGAGGCTGACCTCTTGACCCGTCTTGACCCCGTATCAGCCAAATTTCACCCAACAAAGCTCTCAGAGCAGTTCTTTTTTAAATCTCTTCACATTTCCGTCCATATCTATGCTTCTAGACGACACATCGATTTGAATCGAACACCATTCGAAAGCAAATTGGCTGGTGCCGCAATTTGTTCCTACCACGCAGCAAAGCAAGTGGCGCAGCCGCTTGTCTATATTACTATTTAAACAGGATCCATCTGTTTGTTTGTCTGTCCGCCACGCCGTGTAGTGGGTTCAATTTAGCCGGCCTACAGGGCAGACGGTATATCGTAGGGGGTTGAAAGTTGCACACCTTCTAGGTGACAGAGCGGGTCAGCGCCTTTTCTAGGTTTCGGCTCGCTGGGGTGCACGGTTCGCGCGTGGGGCGCGCTGGAAGTACGCCAATGAAATTTTGATCGGTTCGTACATCTTCATTGAGAGCCGGGGTCGACAAACTTTGTGAACTAAATGCATGCCGATCGGCGGCGGGTGCCTCGCATTGAAGGATGCTGAAATTATTGATTTTGATAAATGGTGGCGAAAAAATGTGTTGATTGTTGCTAAATGGGTACAGTTTGTGATAAGATTGTACAAATGAACCGCGTTTGCCGCAATGCGTCACATTGGTCACAGGGCGCCATTTTTGCCGCAGCTCGCACAGTTTTGTCAAATATGGCCCGATAAGGGTACAATTTGGTGCAAGGGTGCATGCTCAAACAACAGGTACAGATGCGCCGCATTTGCCGCAATGCGCCACATTTGCCACAAAGCGCCATTTCCGACAAAATCGAGTAAGGGCAATGGAATGGCACGAACTATTCTGTGACCTGACATGACCCAGCGGTGTTAGTAGGGGTAGGGGTAGTGGTAGGAGTAGTAGTAGGGGTAGGGGTAGTGGTAGGGGTAGGAGTATGGGTAGTAGTAGTGGTAGGGGTAGATGTAGTGGTAGGGGTAGTGGTAGGGGTAGGGGTAGTGGTAGTGGTAGTGGTAGTGGTAGTGGTAGGGGTAGTGGTAGTGGTAGTGGTAGGGGTAGGGGTAGTAGTGGAGGCAAAAGTAGAATAGTGGCCCGGGCTGATCCCATCGGACGAGAGGTGACCTATGTGACCTGGCCTGACCCAAAGTGACCGGGGCTGACCCCTTGACCCGTCTTGACCCTGTATCAGCCAAATTTCACCCAACAAAGCTCTCAGAGCAGTTCTTTTTTAAATCTCTTCACATTTCCGTCCATATCTATGCTTCTAGACGACACATCGATTTGAATCAAACACCATTCGAAAGCGAATTGGCTGGTGCCGCAATTTTTTCCTACCACGCAGCAAAGCAAGTGGCGCAGCCGCTTGTCTATACTACTATTTGAACAGGATCCATCTGTCTGTTTGTTTGTCCGCCACGCCGTGTAGTGGGTTCAATTTAGCCGGCCTACAGGGCAGACGGTATATCGTAGGGGGTTGAAATTTGCACACCTTATAGGTGACAGAACGGGTCAGCGCCTTTTCTAGGTTCCGACTCGCTGGGGTGCACGGTTCGTGCGTGGGGCGCGCTGGAAGAACGCCAATGAAATTTTGATCGGTTCGTAGATCTTCATTGAGAGCCGGGGTCGACAAACTTTGTGGACTAAATGCATGCCGATCGGCGGCGAGTGCCTCGCATTGGCGGATGGGCAAGTTTTTAATTTGAATGAAAAGTGGCGAGAGAATGTGCTGATTTTCATTCAATGGGAACAGTTTGTGATACGGGTTTGCAAATGCACCGCGTTTGCCGGAACGCGCCACAATTATCTCAGGGCGTCATTTTTGCCGCAAATCGCACAGTTTTGTCAAATGTAGTCCGATATGGGTGCAATTTGGTGCCAAGATGCATGGTAAATCGCCGGGTGAAAATGCGCCGCGTTTGTCACAATGCGCTACATACGCCACAAAGCGCCATTTCCGACAAATACGATTGAGCGTAATGGAATGGCACGAATAGGAGCAGGGCTGGGAACACTTCAAGTCTTATTTTTAGTACTTATTATTATATTAACTTAGTCCGTGACCTGACGTGACCCAGTGGTGTTGGTAGGGGTAGAGGTACGGGCGTTTTTTGCGGCGTTTGCGGTTGGCGGAGGGCGGTCGCGCGATGCGGGCGGTTTTCAGTTTTACAGCATTTGCGGTTGGCGGCGGGCGGGCGCGCGATGCGGGCGGTTTTCATTTGTTGCGGCGTTTGCGTTTGGTGGCGGGCGGGCGCGCGATGCGGGCGTTTTTTTGCGGCGTTTGCGGTTGGCGGCGGGCGGGCGCGGGATGCGGGCGGTTTTCATTTTTGCGGCGTTTGCGTTTGGTGGCGGGCGGGCGCGCGATGCGGGCGGTTTTCATTTGTTGCGGCGTTTGCGTTTGGTGGCGGGCGGGCGCGCGATGCGGGCGGTTTTAATTTTTTTTGCGGCGTTTGCGGTTGGCGGCGGGCGGGCGCGGGATGCGGGCGGTTTTCATTTTTGCGGCGTTTGCGTTTGGTGGCGGGCGGGCGCGCGATGCGGGCGGTTTTCATTTATTGCGGCGTTTGCGTTTGGTGGCGGGCGGGCGCGCGATGCGGGCGGTTTTAATTTTTTTGCGGCGTTTGCGGTTGGCGGCGGGCGGGCGCGGGATGCGGGCGGTTTTCATTTTTTGCGGCGTTTGCGGTGTTGTTCGCGGTTGGAGGCGGTCGTTTTTTATTTTTGTTTGTGCGATGTTTGCGTTCGTCGGCGGACGGGCGTTTTTTTCAATTTGCTTTCGCATTTGCTCACCACGCAGCAAAGCAAGTGGCGCAGCCGCTTGTCTATATTACTATTTGTGGTGACGTAGTTTCTGTCTATTACGAAGGTCGCGACATGGTGCTACGTAGCGCGGGTTACAGGTCACACCGTTGCACCTACCGCGCTGAAGTTTGCGCAACTCATAGAACAAGGATGGACAACGTGCCTTTGATGGGTCTCAGCTCGATCGGATCGATAGCGAGCGCGTGGCGCGTGCCCCAAAAGTGCAAATTCGCGTCATAGACTTTACATGTATTAATCGGCTGGCAAAAACGGGCGAAAACAGCCAAATTTGCCCGACACGGGTCCGGTCCCGGTGCAATATCTCGGTAACCGTGGGCCCGACCGGTACGGGGAAAACAGCATCGTGTAGAGAATCGAACGGGCTATCGAATGGTGTGCGGTGCAGGGGTTGGCACGCGCCACGTGCACCGGGGAGGACACTTTCTTTTGAAAAATGGACGTTTTGGACGGATTTTGGAATTTATATTAATTTCAGGTGATCGTCAGACGGAATGAGTTGAAACAGCGCCTATTAGCAATAAAAATCTACCGTCTCTCATGGAAAAATTGTGAAAAGCTAATTGATCAAAAACAATGTGGAAAAAATCGCTCAATTAAATGGTATTTGTCCAAAATGTGCCACTAAATAATTACACGGATTTTGCTGCTTAACCTGATACGTTTGACAATTGAAAATGCTATCATTGGAAAGAGCATTCAATTCTCTCCAAGATCCAATCATCACGTTTGCATGACAACCAACAGTATTCTTAAAAATATTAATGTTTCAAACCTCTGCAAAACGATTTTTAGTGAAAATTATCTACGCCTTTAATTTGTCATAAAACTACGCGCCTAAATTATAAAGCACATTTGACAGATTCTGAAGTGGAAAGCATGCTTTTCAGACACGGGCACCTCGATGCGGTGGATATTTTTTCCACAAACCAAAACGTTTAGCCGTCAAAAAGCAATCGACCGAAATGGATAGATAACCCAACCGACACAAGAACAACCGAACACCCGCCGATCGAAAATATCCCTTTTCGCGTTGCGGAGCACGCGGGTCACCCTAGTGTTGAACTATTTTTAGATAATGTGGTGGAAGTTCACCGTGTGCGGCTCTCTGGGAGCTGGACACCAAACAATATGGCCATATTGTTTTTTCTTCCCACTAGTGCCTCTGCTGTTCGTGGTAGCCCTGTGGAACCTGTTTCCCATGCATGGTCTCTGGAGCACTGAATCCTCGTACCGGACAGCCAACCCGGTAGATAAACTGACTAGAGCGGTGCGGTCTGCCATTGAAAAGCAAGAGCAGATATTCAGTGAGAGGACTATCGTCCCACCCGACTTAGACAACAGCTAAACGGCAACTCGCCAATTGCGCTGAGCTAATACCGCGTGCTGCCAAGAAAGAGAAAGGAATAAATGTAAAGAGTCGGTTCAGTGTGTTGAACACCCAAACAGGCGAAAAGAGCCTGAAATAGCACCACTCCGGTCTGAACGGTCAGACGACCGAGCGGCGAGCAGATTTCAGCGCGGCTCGGAGGATGCTGAAGATGGTCTGGCTCTTGGTTTAACTATAGTCAGGTCCTCGCCAGTAGCGCCACCACCGCCCAGAACAGAGCGGGATCTCGGCCGATCCTCGCACCCTGGCTCGGAATTCAGCGGCATATTCTGAGACCGTGATGGCATTTACATGTTTTACCCGTTGTGTTCCACCACCTCAACGACGGCCAGAGGACTGCCTCGGTGATGTATGGTCACTTTTGCCTATCGGTCATATACTCGGTCAGCAAGTATATCAATGTAGCAACATAATCTTCAAAAAGTTTCAAAGCTACCCATAACCCGAATTAGAACAGACAGACGGTTATCGACGAAGTTGGAATCGCAGTTGTTAGTCGGTTCTTGCTAAATTGGAACCGGCGAGCAGACAGCTCTCACCAGAGCATGGAATCGTGGACAGCGACCTAATAGAGGCGGAATCTGAGACAACTTTCTAAACCGGAGTCGGATTCTAAGTAAGCGCAATCCGTCGAATCTGCAGACAAGCTAAAGACGCGACGAGCTCGTGAAAACAGAAATTAGTGTCACGTGAATGTTAACGTAAATCGTGGTTCTCCTGGGCCTGCCCATGTGCCCTTGGAGAGTCAAAGCCGGGTGGAAAACGACTAACAACGCACGAGCAGCGACCCAGCGCCGACCGACCCTCGTTCCGAAGTGACCGGCCGCCGTGATCCTGACCCCACAGCCAGTAGATGTCACGTGATATGTGAGGTCACCAATGAGCGCCGAGGTCGAGCGCCCGGCAGGTAGGCTGCGCCGCAGCTCTGCTCGCCGCCCACAGCCAGCCACATTCCCCTACGGCCCGGCAAATATTAAGTTTCAACAGGGATTAGACAATAGCCCCGTTTACATAGGGATTGTTGCAAACTTATATCTCCACCCGTTTCCTTGCAAAAGATGCAAGTGTTGCTTTACAATTTACAAAACTATCCCCCTCTAAATATCCAAAGATCACTGCATCGAAATTATCGCAAAATAAATGAGCTAGAGCCTCGTCAAAAATGCTATGTGAACGCGACTATTTAGTCACTTTATTTGACCTTGTGACCTTTTGACTTATCAACAGGGTAGCTGGGTTAAAATTTACTACGGGTCAAAATAAATGCGTCATGGGGAATGTTAAACTTGAGGCGCCGTTGCGTGTCCAGTGGCGCGAGAATTTCTTCCAGACTGGGTGGGGGTGGGGGTGGGGGGTGGGGGGCTGAACCATAATAGAGATCAACCTAGAGTACCCCCAAATCTAGTTTTCACCGGTTTTAGGCCACTTATTTTTCAGACCTTGGCCTTTTCAACGGAAAAAACGAAAATATTTGCAAAAAAGTGAGGCATTCCGTCTCAGCTGAGTGAAGAAACTACCGTTTTGGCAACCTGTAATAAACCTTGACCTTTTCAAAGAAAAGAAAAGAAAATATTTGCAAACAAGTGAGGTATTCCGTCTCAGCTGAGTGAAGAAACTACCGTTTTGGCAACTTGGAATAAAAGTTTTAATCTGCCAAATGAGTTGCCGAGACAGTGAAAGAGGTGGATTTTTCACTTACATGCTTCCGAAAAAAATCGGCTATTTTGGTACTTTTAGTCCCCTGGCCTGCAGGCAAAACCGTTGACGGTAGGTTAAATCCGAGAGAATTGCTCAGAAAGAGCGTTAATAGGGCTATAAAATGCGCTTTTCCGCGGCGCTGCACCTTTATTAGCTTCCGAGCTGTGCGTCAATTTGTGGAAAATTGTCGACATCTGACTTACAAATCGGCGAATTTTGGCCTTCAATGATCTATGGTGACCTGACCTTTGATCTGACCAAAAAGTGACCGTAGTAATTTCTTCCTTATTTTCCACACTCTTTCGAACGCCGCCTTTCCCGTATCGCTACGTGGCCCAGGAGCCGAGTTAGAGAGGGTTGGGTGCTCAACCCCCTCCCCCCATCAGGGCGTGGAATTCCAGGACCCCCTGCAGGGCGCGGATTAAACTAATCTCGTGCAGGTCTGAGCCAAAAGGTATTACAGATAAATGTCCTCCGCGAAAACGTATCTTTTGAGGGTAAAACGTTTATCTTAGGTCAAATCTGAGTTAATTAATCAGAAACAGCATAAAAAGAGCTATCGAATGCGCTTTGCTGCGGCGCTGTAGCTCAATCTCTTTCTGAATCCTGACTTTTGCGCCGTTTTGTCGAAAAAAATGTCAGATCGGCGAAGTTTGATTTTCGGTTGTCTCTGGGGACCTGACCTTCGACCAGTTCGACCTAACCTAAAAAATGATCTAAGTAGGTTTATAATAGTTTTTGACGCTCTTTCGAACGCCGCCTATTGCGTGTCTCCACGTGGCCCACAAACTGAGTTAGAAGTGGGTGTTCAAACAGCCTCAGCAGGTTCAATTAAAAAAACGCGTACGCTGGGGGCGGCACCGCACTGCTAGGCGGGGGTGGTATCGCAATAATGGTCGGCACTGCGCTGAGGGGCACCACTTGCATTGAGGGGTAGCATTGTACGGTGAAGGGGTGGCGTCGTCCCATTGAGGGGCGGTATCGCAACGAGGGGTGGCACAAACGAGGCTGCCTTATAAGAAACGCTTGGCACATCCTAGCCCAGCTCGGCGACCCCTGGCTGCTGCACTGAAAAGGGCTCTTGGTGTCGATGAGAAAGCCCCATTGTCAAATTATTACCTAGCGTCAGTGGTTTCGGGGGGGGGGGGGGGCGCTATCGATCTATGTAGAATGGGGCGGGGTGACTGAAGTCTCCATTCAGATGGGCGTCCGTGACTACTGGAGGGCGCCAACGACCTCGGATAGGGCGAATGTGATCTTCAGAAGAGCACCGGGTGCTCTAGATGGGTGCAATGCTTGGATGGGGTCTCTGCTGCCTTCAGTAGGGCGTCGGACGCTCTGGAGGGGCGCCATTGATCTCGGATGGTTCGACAGGGATTTTCAGAGGGGCACCAGTGGTTTCAGAGGGGCGCCATTGATCTAGGATGGGCCGACTGAAGTCCCGGTTCAAGTGGGCGCCAGTGGCTCTTGAGGGGCGCCAGCGACCTCGGATTGATGGTGCGACTGTGATGTTTAGAAGGGCGTTGAAGGCGCCATTGGGCATGGATGGGGCCACTGCTGCCTTCATCAGGGCGCCGGACACTCGGGATGGGCGCCTTGAGCTTGTGTGGGGCGACTGTAGTGTCAAGGGGCGTTGTCTTGGATGGGGCGAATGTGAGTCTCAGATGGGCGCCGGGTACTCTAGAGGGGCGCCATCAACCTTTACTGGGGCGACTGTTCCGTTCAGGTGGGTGCCAGCGACTCTACAGGGGCGCCATCGACCCTGGGGGTTCGGAATTTCTGGTTTCCGGAGGGGCGCCCTTAAACATTGGGGGGCTCAGGTCCTATTTCGGGGTGCGCTGGAGAACATTGGGGTGTCCAAGCACCCCCAAAGAGATATTTAGTTCGATCCCTGTCTGCACATCACTTTTTAATTCATGTTCCCTCTGTAAAACGGCATCAGCCTATTCGGCGCTAATTGGGGCGCCATCTGGGCGGCTGGGCGGAAAGGGGGGCCATGGCCCCCATGGCCCCCCCTGTCTACGCCACTGCTACCTAGGTACCTACATTTTACATGTCAGAAGTCAGAATTGACACCTGCGGCTGCCTCCCCTTCTCCCAGTCCCAATTTGGTCCCAATAATCAATCAACAGCATAAGAGTTTGGGCGTCTATTGAGTCAAATACGCCCAAACTACCTATAGCCTATAAACTACCTATAGGCTATGCTATAATATAAATAAACTCACCTGTAAACCACAAAATTGCGATGCTCAACTGCCAATAAACCACAAAATGCAGATTTTCCCATGAAATATAGAAGTTTAAAAAGAAACTTGTTTTATGACATCATAGAATCTTCAGAATAATGTAAAGGAGCGGCTTTGAAATATTTTATCAGCGATCTCCATTGGCCTAAAATATGTACTATGAGTGACGTCATGAATTCGAGAATAGAATGTTGAAGTCATAGTAGTTTTAAGAAAACTACATTAATGGCGCAGTTGATAACTATCACGTCTGAATCTCGTGACAAATTGGCCGGATGACGTTGCCCGAATTAATGACAATTTATTTTTACCAAAAGAGCCACTTGGTCAGTGCTCCGGTGCTCCTGATATCGATTAATATTCAATGACGTCATTTTTAATCTAAAATTGCTCAAGATCATATCTGATTCTGAGGCCTGAGCCGCGTGTTTCTTTTTTCCAACCAAAGGAAGGCGCTGTACCCGAAGATGCTTCTTTGTAACCAAACCAAACAAAAACTAACATAACCTAACCTAACCTGACCTAACCTACAACCTACAAACCTACAACCTAACCTAACCTACAACGCGCCAAAAATTTCGGCCGGCAGCGGGATTCGAACCCTAGTTATCAATTCACCAGGCGAGTGCGCTAACCACTACGCCACGCAGCCAGCTGACCGGATCGAGGTGTAAGTCATTTTTCAATGACGCAATGGGTTATTCTCCGTATAGCGCCTTCCTTTGGTTGGAAAAAAGAATTACGCGCCTGAGCCACTCATGCAAGGTCATGGACTCCTCGTGGCCCATGGAGCCCTGTTGATGCTGAATGTTTCACAGGTGGGATTAATCCTATTTTTGAGGTTGTACTGTTTGAATAATTTTATCTGATAAGTAATGCGTGGTTCACACCGGATCCGTAATGACCGTTACGTTCCGTAATGAATACGGTGGCGATTAAAAAATATCTCGAAAGTGGAGGGCACAATGCAACGCGCATGCGTAGTTCGATTTTTTGACGCCGTAACGCCGTAATGGTTACGGATTCGGTGTGCACCGGGAATTGCCATCGCTGAGCGTCACCGTTCGAAGCAAATGCGCCAAAACTCTATTTTGTTTATAGGCAAGCGGAAAATGGACTAAAGCCAAGAGCTGTTTTTAATACTGGAGCGCCAGAATGTAGACTTGTTTTACTCTCTTCCTTTTAATTTGTTAATTTTGCTCTGACATAGCGGTCTGCAGTTGTATCGAGTCATATCATTGTTATGCGTGGTTCACACCGGATCCGTAATGACGCCGTAACCGTTACGGACGTAATGAGCTAGAGATTTCCCAAGATTCCCCAAGCATTGTGACTTTTGTAGACGAAGTTGAAATGTGGCAACCAGTCGCCGTAAACTGGCAGCGTCCACCGTACTCGTTACGGAACGTAACAGAAGTTGGGAAAATTGAACTTTTCGGCTCGACCGGCCGCCGTAATGACTTTTATCGACATGTATCTCCAAAACGGTTTGACTGTTTGATGAGCGGTCTTCTTTGGGGAAGGGCTGCATCCTTTGTACCCTGAACTGTGCTATTGATATCACTCATGAGTGCCTGTTACAGCACGTGTCACGTGCGACGAGAGAGGTTCCAAAAGAGCTCGTCATACCATAACTCGGGAACGGCTGGGTGGAAACGGTTCAATATTTGTTTGTTGTTTTGGCTGGGTGCACACTACACATCCCGTGACCTTAGGACGATTTCGAATTGCCTCAGCGCGTGCGCACGTGCGCACCCCTTTTTCACATCTCGGGATTGGCTGTGCCAATCGCGCCCATATTTGGTATGCTGAATGACATCATGTTTATATGCAAATTGCACAGGTTGACAAAAACATTGATCTGCACGTGCGCACGTGCGTGCCCCTTTTTCATATCTGGGGATCGGCTGGGCCGATCGCGTTCATATTTGGTGTGCTGAATGACACCATGTACATATGAAGATTGAACAGATCGGCAAAGGCATTGGTCTGCACGTGCGCGCGTGCGTACCCCTTTTTGGCATCTTGGGATCGGCTGGGCCGATAGCGCTCATATTAAGCATGCTGAATGAAACCAAGTTTATTTGCAGATTGCACAGGTCAGCAAAAGCATTGATCTGCACCTGCGCACGTGCGCACCCCTTTTTCATATCTGGGATCGGCTGGGCCGAAAGTGCTTATATCAAGTATGCTGAATGATAACATGCTTATATGTAGAATTCACAAGTCGGCAAAGGTATTGATCGGCACGTGCGCACGTGCGCACCCCTTTTTCATATCTCGGGATCGGCCGGGCCGATAGCGCTCACATTTGGACTTTGGTATGCTGAATGACACCACGCATATAAAGTATGCAGATTGCAAAGGTCAGCGAGAGTATTGGTCGGCACATGCGCACGTGCCCACCCCTTCTCACATGTTGCGACTTGCGAGTGATTGGGCTGGTCTGGGTAGCGGGTAGCGGTCTGCTCGTGTCAAGTGCGGACCTTTCTACTTGAAAAAATCGTATCAACTCGCCGACTGATTTTTAGGCATTATTTCATGTAGGTATGCCTTCATAATGTCACAACCTACTTTGTATCTCTTGAGTGACGTATGTACATAAAATTCATGTTCCGTAATTACATTTCACTCGTTTATTTAAAGATAACATTTCCTTCGTAGGCCTAGCCTAGCCCTAATCATGTAGGTATGTTACAGGTCTAGTTCAAAGTCCACAAAATAAATTCCAATCCATAGATTCTCGTGCCACGTCTTTTATGCAGTTCTGAGTCAACTTCGCTGCCCATATTGCCCCTGCTAGACTTGATGCTTGGACGGACACTGCACCGCCTCTTCGCAAGCCAATTGAGCAAACTGTACGATGCGTAGGTACGTTGATCTTGCCCATGGATAGCAGCGATTCACGAGTGTAGAAAATGAACTTCAGCGTTGACCAGCATAGGCATGTTTTCTTGTTTATGCCAAAAAAGGATAAAAATTCTCTGTATAGTATCATGCCCACATTGTAGTTAATTAACAGTGATATGCCTCCATACAATTATAAACCACTATGCAAAAGTGATAGGAATAAATTTAAAAAGAAGAGAGCAAAACCAATTAAAATTCTGACGCACCGATATTAAGAAACAGCTCTTAGCTTTAGCCCATTTTTCGATTGTTTATAAGCAAAATAGTTTTGGCGCACTTGATTCGAAGGACGGCGCTCAACATGGCAATTCCCGGTGCACACCGAATCCGTAACGAATACGGCGTTACGTCGCCAAAAAATCGAACTACGCATGCGCGTTGCATTGTGCCCTCCACTTTCAAGATATTATTTAATTGCCGACGTATTCATTACGGCACGTAACGGTCATTACGGATCCGGTGTGAACCACGCATTAAACGCCGATGGGCAGAACACTGGTCGGAGACTCTTGCATTATTTCTTGCATTACAAGAGGGCATGCCTATGCCCGTCAACGCTGAAGTTTATTTCTTACATTCTTTGCTATTCGTGGGTGATGGGAATACCAACGGACGCCAGAATCTGGATTGTATACCATTTGCTCGATTGGCTTGCCAAGAGTCAATGTGGATTCAAACGTCTGCCAATATCTACAAGTCCAAGCATCAAATTTAGCAAGTAGCAGAGGCAATATGGCCGGTGATGTTAACTCAGAACTCCATGAAACTCAGAACTCAGAACTCCACAAACAAGATACAAAGTAAGCCGTGAACGTTACACGCTGAGGGCATGCTCACAAGAAATAATAATTATTGGCAGGTTGATTCGAGCTAAGGTAAAAGGCCAAAGGGTCTGCACGTGCGCACGAGCAGACCGCTGCCCTCGTCAACATTTAGAAGCTTCACAATCGCTCGGCGATACCTTGGCTTAACCTACCAAAGATGCAATCCCAAGCAATCGGAACATGCCATTAAAAAGGGTAAGCACGCGCACGTGTGCAGACCAATACGCTCGCTGACCTGTGGAGTCTTCTAATATGCATGGTGTTATTCAGCATACTTAATATAAGCTCTATCGGCCCAGCCGATCTGCGGTTATGGAAAAAGGGTGCGCACGTGCGCACGTGCTAGCTTATACCCTCGCTGACCAGAACAAGCTGCAGGTCAGCATGGTGTCATTCGGCATGCTTAATATGAGCGTTATCGGCCCAGCGGATCCCGAGATATGGAGAAGGGGTACGCACGTGCGCACGTGCAAATCAATGTCTTTGCCAACCCGTGCAATCTGCTTATAAGCATGGTGTTATTCAGCATACAAAATATGAGCGCTATCGGCCCAGCCGATCCACAGATATGAAAAAGGGGTACGCACGTGCGCACGTGCAAATCAATGTCTTTGCCAGCCCGTGCAATATGCTTAAAGACATAGTGTTTTTCACCATACTTAATATGAGCGCTATCGGACCATCCGATCCCCACATACTAAAAAGGGGTACGCACGTGCGCACGTGCATGCACAGGTCTTTGCCAACCTGTGCAATATTCATATTTACATGGTGTCCTCTAGCATACAAAATATGAGCGCTATCGGCCCAGCAGATCCCGAGATATTAAAAAAAGGGGTGTGCACGTGCGCACGCGCTGAAGAAATTCAAAACCGTTCAAAGGTCACCGGATGTGTAGTGTGCACCCAGCCAAAACAACAAACAAATTTTGAGCTGTATCGCTTCAGCCGTTCCCGAGTTATGAAATGACGAGCTCTTCTGGAACCTCTCACGCCGCACGTGGCACGCGCTGTAACAGGCACTCATGACTTTTATGGATAGCACAGTTCCATGAAGAAAAGATACATCCCCTCTCCAAAGAAGACCGCTCATCAAACAGTCAAACCGTTTTGGAGATACATGTCAACAAAAGTCATTACGGCGGCCGGTCGGGCCGAAAAGTTCAATTTTCCCAACTTCTGTTACGTTCCGTAACGAGTACGGTGGACGATGCCAGTTTACGGCGGCTGGTTGCCAAATTTCAACTTCGTCTAGGAAAGTCGCAATGCTTGGGGAATCTTGAGAAATGTCTTGCTCATTACGGCCGTAACGGTTACGGCGTCATTACGGATCCAGTGTGAACCACGCATAAGAAGTAGTAACATTTGTCTCATTATCATGTAGAAAAGGTTTGATTAAAAGAAAACATGAATGCCTCTTGGAACTTGTGCTTTTGAATTTTCAAATAAGACTTTCTAGGTAATAATAAGAGATAGGTTACTATGCTACCCCTTAGTCCTTACTTATATTATAATTGTCTCTCAGAGTTACTTACAAATTTATCTGACATTGCACTGTTGATATGAGTGTTGAAGATAGGTAGGTGTAAGGTAGGTACCTATGTACCTAGTCCTACTAGGTAGCTGCTTGAATCTTTGGTCAAGGCTACTATGCTGCTTAATACAATTGTGGTATGCGGCATGTTGCAGACGTTCTTCAACTTGACTCAGTGGACTGTATAACTGTGTGTGTGTTGACGTCTTGCATCATTTGGTGTGGCGACCGGGGCCTGACAGGATATAGGTTGATATGGTAATGAGGCGAAATTGGGAATTTATAATATAAGAAGTGGATGCTATATGAATGGATATAATTTTGGATCAAGGTTTAAGAGCACTCTTTTCAGAGCGACAAAGGAACCCTCTTTACAGAGAGCATGTTAAGACCTAAAAGGGTATGCAGAGCCCTCTTTTCAGAGAGACAAAGGAACCCTCTTTACAGAGAGCATGTTAAGACCTAAAAGGGTATGCAGAGCCCTCTTTTCAGAGAGACAAAGGAACCCTCTTTACAGAGAGCATGTTAAGACCTAAATATAGAGCCCTCTTTACAGAGAGACAAAGGAACCCTCTTTACAGAGAGCAAGAGGTATTAGGAAAATAAGGAATCAGATAGGAATGATAAGTAGACCCGGTCACCGTGAAATAGAAGACTGTGCGAACTGACTGTGTGCCACTCTCCCCGTGCTCTTATCCGCCGCTGCACTCCACTCTTCACCATTCACAAACACAAGATTCTTCCGAACTGGTGAGTATTGCAGATGGCGAATAGGCGATGACAACACAGAGTATCACTGACAAGAAGAGTTGGCCAGAGAGAGCGAGGCAGTGCTCTCTCGGCGCCGAAAAGTAAAGAAGTGAGAGCGAGGGTTGCTCCCGCCCCGTTTATGTACTGGGTCGGGAGGACACAGATGGCGACGGAAGTGATAAAATAACAAAGAAGCTACACACTACACAGCGTCCTGGTAACCCTACCACGCGGTCGGCACATGTCGGCCTAACGGCTCCGGTCCGCCGGGGACACAGTTCCACGTGCGACGCCAGGCCAGCCCACCCCCTCCCCCCGGGTCAGTCCCTCCGGTAACAGCGCATCCTTTCATACAACTGCAGCTGTAGGACACAGTCGCAGGGAGAGAGGGGCGTCCCGTCACCCGATCACTGCCATAAAGTCTCTCGCGGACGACCCATCTGCCGGCGGCGTGGCAGGGGGATGGGGGGGCGGCGGCGGCGTGGAGCGGCGCCGGCCGGGATCACGAGTTGGCCCGGCCCGGCAGCTACGATCAGAGCCGAAATGAGCCGCAACACCAACTACCTAGTGCAGTTTGTCGGCAACATCACTCCCCCCTGTGTTTAGATATGCATTCTAAACACACACTAAGGAGACGACAAACGTTCCGGCACATCCACTAACTGCATCTCATCACACCACCGCCGTCGCTGCTGTACGGCGACAGCGGCTCCTTGAAGACGTTCCGGCTGGTCGGCGCCCTTCACTACGCTAGCCAGGATGTATGGCCTCACCTCCTTCATGTCGTCCGTCCGCGGTGGCGGTGGCGCTTGCGCCGGCCAGTTCTCTTCGTCGTCGCTCAGGAACGCTGGGCCGCTCAGCCACCGGCTCTCGGACGTGAGTTTGGAGGCAGCCAGTCCCCTCGAGCAGTCATCGGCCGGGTTCATCTTTTCTAGGACGTGCCGCCTGGTGCCGCTGAAGGTTCTCTTTCCAGACGACTCCTGAGGTTTCCTCCGCTGCAGCCGTCGGCGCACCCAGGCGGAGGCCAGATCGCTGGTCGAAGTGCCTTCCAGAACTTCGTGCCGGCTGCTCCTCCATTTAGTCAGCTTGAACCCCCCATCAGAGAGGGCTCGGATGGCTCCTTGCTTCAGATGCTTGGCGGTATCCACATCCGTGTCATACATCAAGAAGTCATCCATGCAGAAGCTTTGCTGGATCTGCTCGGGTTCTCTCGGAGGCGCTGTCCATCCTTCATTCCAGTGCTCTTGGGGCGTTTCTTTGAGGACGTAGTTGGCGATGCCTGGTGACGATCGAGCCCCCAGCAAACCGGTTTTATATCGTCCTTGACTTCTGATTGTGCTCTCTTCCAACGGTTTGACCACTCTTTCTCCCTCCTTTGACCTGGGTTTAGTCTGGCAGCGCACAGTCCCGAAAGGCTCGGTAGACCACCCTTCACTGACAGCAGCAGACCGCTCGTCCTTCTGTTCCGTCAGCAGCAGCTTCGTGGACATGACTTGGCGCAAGCTACTGGGAACGGTGGCCGAGACCGATCCTGTCAGTGCCCATCCGAGGTCGGTCTTCACCGCTACTGGTTGATTCGGGCGTCCGACACGCGTCTCTCTTTGCAGGACCGCTTCTAAGACGTTCGCTCCGATAAGCAGTTCCACTTGCCTACCGTCGTACTGTGGGAACTCGAGTCCGTGAAGGTGTTCACATCCCTTGAGCTGGCTTCCTTTTACCACAGGGGCAGTCGCGTTGAGAGTTGGAACGGACCACACTTCCGGGATTTGGATTTCGCTCTTCCTTCCATCAGGGTCCAGTGCGCTTATGGTCAGTGAGACGCGCTGCGAGGGCTTCTGGACGCCACTTCCTTCCACATTCTGAATTCGGAGTTGGCGACGGTGTCCGGTGATCCCAAGGTCGCGCAGAACGTCTTCACGGCAGAGGGATGTTTGCGCCCCGGTATCGAGCAGCGCAAGAACCTCTTTCGAGCCTCTGGTGCCATGGACTTGGACCCGAACTACCTGAAGCAGGGTGTCCGTCTCCTCGTTCAGTGAAGCCGCAACGAACGGCGCGCTGTTACTGCCTTCTTCCTTGCGAGGTTTGTCGGGTACCGCTTGTCCTTCGTTGCCATGAAGCAGGGGATGATGCTTGAACTTGCAGCCTTCGATACCGCACCTTCTGGCCACCCTGCACCTTCGGCTCCAGTGCCCTTTGCCGAGACACGAGAAGCACAGTGTCTCAGCGCTCACGATATTCATTCTCGCCTCGGTAGTTTTGGCCTTGAACGTCGGGCAGTCTGGGAGCTTGTGCGTGTCCTCACATACCACACATGCCCGTCGGGATTCTGAATCTGCCGAAGAAGTGACGCCTGTCGCGAATGCTGACTTTCTTGCCATCCCACCGTCCCTGGACTTGGCTGCTTCTGTCCTGTCGTTTTTCACAAACTGGCTACCAGAGTGGCTTAGGACATCGACTTCTACCTTCAACCATGAGCTAAACGCCTCCAGGGTGGGTCGCACTGGTCGGAGCCTATGCACTTCTCGGCCCCATTCTCGACCAAGCTCGACTGGTAGCTTCTCCACCACTCTTCTCAGGTTTTCGCTGCTCGCTAGGTCGCTTGAGTAGCCCAGATTACGAAGAACTGTCACCGTGTTGTGGACGACTGAGTAGAATTGCTCCATGGCTGGGAGATCCATGAGAGATGGCGGGGTGCAGGTGAAGACCTTCCGCAGGTGGGCCTGTATGATGTCTTCGTCTCTGCCGAAGCGTTCCTGCAAGGTCTTGAGAGCCTCATGGTAGAGTTCCCCGTCGAAGAGCATGCCGTTGATTGCTTGTGCAGCTGGTCCTTTTACCGCGTTCTGAAGGTGTGCCATACGCTCGGAGTCTGACAACGACGGCTGATTGTGCACCAAAGCTTTAAACAGCCCAATCCAGCGTGGCCACTCTTGAGCGCTTCCTCGGAACGTCGGCAGGGTAAGACGTGGGATGCTCTTCACAAACGCCGATTGTTGATGAAACAAAGGCTGTTGCTCAGAGCGAACATCTGTCACCCAGTTAGCGGGATGCTGTTCGTTCTTGCTGCTCGGCAGCTCGGCGTTGTTTGCGGCTGTCTGCTGCTCAGGTTGCAGTGTTCGGCGCTGTTCTTGTGGCGGTGGTCTACGCTGAGGCAGGTCGGCCGTTACTGGACCCTCCGCCACATTGCACTCCCTGGGGACCAGAGCGACGTTCTCGCCATCGAAATCGTGCCGTCTCTCCCACTCAAGGTCGCTCTCAGCTGCCTTGCAGAGACGTGCCTTCACAAGCGCTCGTTCAACCTCTTCCTCCATAGCCTTCTCCTCCAGCATGTCCTCTTGCTTCTTCAACATGTCTTCTTGCTCCCTCTTCTGCCGCTTCAGCATGTCCTCTTGCTCTCTCTTCTGCCTTTCTCGTTCCTTTCTTGCCCTGAGATGCTTCAGCTCGAGGGCCTTCATCTCTGCAGTTATTTCAGCCTCCCTTGCCACTGTTGAGGCCTTTGAGCATTTTGAAGCCCGGGACCCACAGACCTTACTTCCGTCTCGCCGTGAAGCGAGCGACATCGGCTTCCCCTCTGTCACGGACGCTGAGCAGCCTGAGGACTTCAACTTGATGGCCTCTTTGATAGCCTTGATTGCTGAGGCGTGCCGTGCCGTCAACCGGGTGACATACTCTTCCGCCTCCTCTATCTCTTCAACTTCCTGCACCTTCTCCACATAATCATCATTAATCTTCAGGACGCTGTCCAGCGCCGTGTTCAGGGACTCAAGCCGCTTCCTAAGTTCTTCTTCACTTGCACAGCGATCGATTTGTACCTCAGCCATGTTACAGGCACGGGTGAGTAGGGCGGCCTTGCGGCCACGCTGCAGCTTCAGGGTCTTCAGCTCACCGGTGGCTGTTCCTTCCTTCACTCCGCCATCGACCCTGTTCTGCGGCATCGCCTTCCCGTTGCTTTCCTCTGTTGAGTCTTGAGGCGTCAGGGCTCCCAACTCTCCAGCAGCACGTCCATTCTCTGCTCCAGTGCCGTCGCCGCTCCGTAGCATCATCTCTCTGTCGTCTCCCTCCTTTGAATCTTCCATTTGCCTTCACTTAGATCCTGCAGGGGGCGAGTTGATACCACTTGACGAACACTGGCGAGGGTTGCTACTGCGGGCTGTGCCTCTGGGCCTCTTCCTCTGACTTCTCACCTCTGGCCGGGATCATCCGGCCCGGAGGACCAGAAAATGTTGCAGACGTTCTTCAACTTGACTCAGTGGACTGTATAACTGTGTGTGTGTTGACGTCTTGCATCATTTGGTGTGGCGACCGGGGCCTGACAGGATATAGGTTGATATGGTAATGAGGCGAAATTGGGAATTTATAATATAAGAAGTGGATGCTATATGAATGGATATAATTTTGGATCAAGGTTTAAGAGCACTCTTTTCAGAGCGACAAAGGAACCCTCTTTACAGAGAGCATGTTAAGACCTAAAAGGGTATGCAGAGCCCTCTTTTCAGAGAGACAAAGGAACCCTCTTTACAGAGAGCATGTTAAGACCTAAAAGGGTATGCAGAGCCCTCTTTTCAGAGAGACAAAGGAACCCTCTTTACAGAGAGCATGTTAAGACCTAAATATAGAGCCCTCTTTACAGAGAGACAAAGGAACCCTCTTTACAGAGAGCAAGAGGTATTAGGAAAATAAGGAATCAGATAGGAATGATAAGTAGACCCGGTCACCGTGAAATAGAAGACTGTGCGAACTGACTGTGTGCCACTCTCCCCGTGCTCTTATCCGCCGCTGCACTCCACTCTTCACCATTCACAAACACAAGATTCTTCCGAACTGGTGAGTATTGCAGATGGCGAATAGGCGATGACAACACAGAGTATCACTGACAAGAAGAGTTGGCCAGAGAGAGCGAGGCAGTGCTCTCTCGGCGCCGAAAAGTAAAGAAGTGAGAGCGAGGGTTGCTCCCGCCCCGTTTATGTACTGGGTCGGGAGGACACAGATGGCGACGGAAGTGATAAAATAACAAAGAAGCTACACACTACACAGCGTCCTGGTAACCCTACCACGCGGTCGGCACATGTCGGCCTAACGGCTCCGGTCCGCCGGGGACACAGTTCCACGTGCGACGCCAGGCCAGCCCACCCCCTCCCCCCGGGTCAGTCCCTCCGGTAACAGCGCATCCTTTCATACAACTGCAGCTGTAGGACACAGTCGCAGGGAGAGAGGGGCGTCCCGTCACCCGATCACTGCCATAAAGTCTCTCGCGGACGACCCATCTGCCGGCGGCGTGGCAGGGGGATGGGGGGGCGGCGGCGGCGTGGAGCGGCGCCGGCCGGGATCACGAGTTGGCCCGGCCCGGCAGCTACGATCAGAGCCGAAATGAGCCGCAACACCAACTACCTAGTGCAGTTTGTCGGCAACACGGCATATTCATTTTATCATAGCTTTGAGTCAAATAATCAACAAATGCCTATAGTGAGTCATGGGTTGAATGAAATAAGTTCAATAAAAATGTCGTGTGAGTCATTAGTTGATTTGAATCGATTCATCAAAATGTGTGAGTCATGAGTTGATTCGAATCATTCCGTTGGCTAGTTGCTCGAGTCATGAGTTGATTCGAATCATTTTATCGAGGAACTTGATGAGTCATGAGTTGATTCGAATCAATTAAATTTAACATCATGAGTCGTTTGATGAATCGATTCAAATTTCCAGACTCAAACAAAGAATCGACTCAAAAAAAAATTTGAGTCGTTTACAAGTCTGCAAGGGGGGGGGGGGGGAGTACGACTTCCTCCCCTCACGTTTGGTCCCTAATCGAGCTAGAGCTTCGCGGAAAAAAACGAGCGTGTTGCCCGTGACGAGAGGAAGCCTATGAAACCCAATTGTGAGGTCCTAGGTCATAGGTTGACCTTCCAGGTCACAATGAACCAAAAGTCGAGAAAATCGTGACCTGTTAGAACGTCGTAAAGTGTGACTGCTGTGGGTTTTTTCGGGGTGCTGATCACGAATATCATGTTAGTTTTTATCACAGATGATGCCTATATGCATTTAGGCCAGGTCGGGTCAGGTCAGGTCAGGTCAACCAGTAGTCACTGCATTTCTGCCGGGTAGGTATTCGTAGTACGTGTCAACCGCCTCTGACAGCTTCGTAGCATGTTACGAAGGTACCAAAACTACTTTGTAAATGTTCAAATGGCTGCTGAATTCGAATTCAGCCGCAAAAACTAACCCAGAAACATGTAAACTCGAAAAAGTGGACCGAGGTCATCAAAGGTCAGTGACCTGACCTGACTTTCAGGTGACCTTGACATCCACCCTAATGCATGGGAGCAGCATCAAATCACATGTTTGAACGCTTGAAACCACGAAAAAAAACTGCAAACGCGCGGCTAATGCGAGCCGACATATACGCCGAATCGCGATTCTGGCCAAACATGGTCTGGAAAAGTAGGTCACAGGGCAAAGGTCATTTGGGTCAGGGTCATGAAATTTACAGGGTAGATGTAAAATTGATCAACGCAAAGGTAATAAAAGTTTCGTCGCGATTGGCCGCTTTTTCCGTGAGTTATTTTCGAAAAACCTTAGGGGGGTTGCATCAACCCCCGTGCCGGTGAGGGTCAAGATTTCCAAATAACTTCCGCTCGCGGTTGATTGTTAGGAATGATGTGCCTATTTTTGTGAATCGCACGCCTATCTTTTAACCCTCGCCCCGCTGGGGGGCCAATTTACCCACCCCCTGTGTTTTTTCCTGAATAGCAAAAAACGGCGGCGCGCAGCGCCGCCAAATTTTCAGTACCTTCCCGGGCATCAATTTGACACCTTCACACAAAATTTCGAGTCTTAGGTCACCTTAGGTCAGGAGTTATTGGGGTCAAACTGAGGTCATGTTCGAGCAAAAATGAGCAAAAAAACGTGAATTCTTGAAACGCTCACAAAAGCTACAGTTACCAAGCAATTTCAAAGTTCTTTATATGGTCATGTAGACAAAAAAAACGGCGCTACAAAACTGCTATCTCGGTTTTTTCAAAATATTGGGGTTTTGACTCTCAAAAATAAAAAACTATTTCTTTTTAGAAAAACGCAAAAAATGCCCCCCAAAAAATCCGAATTTCGAAAATACTGGAATATATGCGATAGGCCCTGCACGCTGTTTTATATACAATAAATACATACCAAATTTTAGATAGATGCCTCCTTTTTGGCAAAGTTATAGCGAAAAAAAACTGTTAAAAATTGATGACGTCAAATTTTTGAACTCAATTTTTAGCAATTCTAGACCACGTAGCGCGAAAGAAGACCACCATTGAACTCCACGTGAAGAGCTGCATCGAATCGATACCCATTTTGTCAAAAAATATCAACTTTGAAATTTGATCTAATTTGACCTGACCTTGACCTGACCTTGACCTGACCTTCACCAGAACATAATCTAAACTGACCCAAAGGTTGCCTGACCCACATAATCGCATTTGGCATATAAAATGGACCCAGTGGCGTAGCCAGAGATTAGCGAAAGGGGGGGCCATGGTGCTCGAGGGGGCGACTTTTTCCCTTAGCAGGGGCGCCATTGTCAGCTAGTGACAGGGGCGTCAGTCTAAAATGTAACGTCATGTTCATGCATGATTTACTAGGTGTTGCAAAATACTCGTACATAAGAACCAGCTTTCGCTGATTTTCATAAAATCCAATTAATGCAATTTGCAGCCTGGTGTTTTTTTTATAAAAAAACTTGATCTAGATGAATTTTTAGCATGATATAGGAAACGAGCTCAGGCTACGGACATTTTATTCTCAAACGCATCCATGCCAATTCGAAACGATAAAATAACTATACGTTGATCGATAGGCACAATCTTTATTCTTTGCAAAAAAAGAGAAAAATATACGGGCTCACTCACAGATCCGAAGTGACCTGTGGGCTGCAGCCGGTGGTCGACCGGGGTTGCCGTGTTTAGAATCTCAGAGCGCACGCATGTAGGATTCACGCTGCGACTTATTGCCTACATTGGAATCAAGGAAAGACTTGAACATTTAAGACCATGAGATCCACCATGAGATCTCAACTCATTGTCATACCAGCAGCGACTGCAGTCAGAGGCGACCGAACACTGACATACGTTCTGGATTTTTTCTCCACACAGCACCTTTACAATTCGATGTCTAGTGCGTGCAGCCCCTACTTGTGGACATGCATGACTGCCTCCAGTGACTGACTGCCACTAGCCTCCAGAGGGCAGCAACTCCAAAAATAGCAGTTTTTATTAAAATCGTTTTCTGCAATAACTTTTGACTCAAGACAGTGACGACATTTATTTTGCCAGCATCGTGCTCCTCTCGTCGAAACGCGTCGAATGTTGACCTTGAAAGGTCATTTTGAAAAGTTGACCTCAGGTCAAGGTCATGACCTTGACGGAAAGGGTCATGCTGCATATCACTCGATCCGTACCGTCGAGCTGAACACATCTGACGTGTTTTCACCGCTTTAGCACGTCTCTATCAAAAGGTATAGCGAAAGAAATGCTGGTGACCGTTCATGACCTGAGATGACCTCAGGGGCACACAGAAGGGTCACAGGTGCATTTTGTCGATTCAGTGTGTTATGTTTACCTATGAACCGATGTTTGAGAGGGTTTTGAACCACATTCGTCCAAAAGAGGCGCATTTCAATTTTCTCCAATAGAAGTCGCAAAATTGACCTGACCTTAGGTCATGGATATCAAAAGTCCGAGAAAAACATTTTATACATGTTGTTAGTCTTATCAATCTCTGAAAGTTTCAAAAGTGATCGTTCCGTCGGTGTAGCGTACGCTGGGGCGGCACCGCACTGCTAGGCGGGGGCGGCATCGCAATAATAGGCGGCAATGCGCTGGGGGGCACCACTTGCATTGAGGGGTGGTATTGTACGGTGAAGGGGCGGCGTCGCATTGAGGGGCGGTATCGCAACGAGGGGTGGCACTAACGAAGCTGCCTTATAAGAAACGCTTGGCACATCCTAGCCCAGCTCGGCGCCGCCTGGCTGCTGCATCTTGAAAAGGGTCCTTGGTGTCGATGAGACAGCCCCATTGTCAAATAATTACCTACCTAGCGTCAGTGGTTTCGGGGGGGGGGGGGCGCTATCGATATTGAATGGGGCGGGGCGACTGAAGTCTCCATTCAGATGGGCGTCAGTGACTACTGGAGGGCGCCAACGAACTCGGATAGGGAGAATGTGATCTTCAGAAGGGCACCGGGTGATCTAGAGGGGTGTAATGCTTACATAGCTCGGGGTTACATGAGCAGAGTTAATACGCATTACAAACGGACTACAATGGTGAGCGAATAGGAAAATCCGTTCCTGATACGCATTTACTTGCTCATGTAACCCCGGTAATAGATGGGGTCACTGCTGCCTTCAGTAGGGCGTCGGACGCTCTGAAGGAGCGCCATTGATCTCGGATGATTCGACTGTTTTTTCATAGGGGCACCAGTGGTTTCAGAGAGGCGCCATTGATTTAGGATGGGGAGACTGAAGTCCCGGTTCAGGTGGGCGCCAGTGGCTCTTGAGGGGCGCCAGCGACCTTGGATTGATGACGACTGTGATCTTTAGAAGGGCGTTGAGGGGCGCCATTGGGCATGGATGGGGCCGCTGTTGCCTTCAGCAGGACGCCGGACGCTCTAGAGGGGCGCCTTGAGCTTGGATGGGGGACTGTAGTCTCAAGGGGCGTTGTCTCGGATGGGGCGAATATGATTTTCAGAGGGGCGCCGGGTACTCTAGAAGGGCGCCATTGGTTTCAGAGGGTTGCCATCGATCTTAAGATGGGGCAGCTGTGATCTCCGTTTAGGTGGGCGCCAGTGACTTTTGAGGGGCGCCAGCGACCTCGGGTGAGGACGACTGTGATCTTCAGAAGCGCACCGGACGCTCTGGAGGGACGTCATTGGGCTTGAATGGGACGACTTTAGTCTCAAGCGGGACGACTTCAGTCTCAAGGGGAGTGGCTCTCTTGAGGGCGCTATTGATCTCGGATAGGGCGACTGTGATCTTGAGAAGAATGCGGGTGCTTTAGAGGGGCGCCAGTGGTTTCAGGGGGCGCCATCGATCTTGGATGGGGCCGAATGGGGCAGCTGTGAACTTTCAGAGGGGCGCAATCAACCTTTAATGGGGCGACTGTTCCGTTCAGGTGGGTGCCAGCGGCTTTCAGGGGCGCCATCGACCCTGGGGGTTCGGAATATTCTGGTTTCCGGAGGGGCGCCCTTAAACATTGGGGGGCTCAGGTCCTATTTGGGGGTGCCTTGGAGAACATTGTGGTGTTCAGGTACCCCCAAAGAGATATTGAGTTCGATCCCTGCCTGCACATCACTTTTTAATTCATGTTCCCTCTGTAAAACGGCATCAGCCGTCGGCGCTAATTGGGGCGCCATCTGGGCGGCTGGGCGGAAAGGGGGGGCCATGGCCCCCATGGCCCCCCCTGTCTACGCCACTGAATGGACCATAAAACACGTATCACATGATATTTTCATATTGTGACCCTCAGTGACCTGACCTCTGTGACCTGACCTGGTATCAGTGACCTCAAATAGCAAAATATGTGTTTGACGAACATTTCCCCATCGATGGTTTTCAATGAAATGCATTTTACTCGATTTTACAACGCATTTCTTGAAATGCCTGTAAACGGTGAAAATTCGACATTTGACCTGACCTGTGACGTCATCGGTTTGACCTAGGTCAATGAAATTGGGTCACAAAATAGTTTCCTGTTGGGGCTATCCAACACCGTTTGCCGCTTGTCGTTATGTTGCGTGGTTCTCGAGATCTTAGGGGAGGGGCAAATCCCCCCCCCCCCCCAGCAGGGCGCGTTGCTCGGCAGACCCCAACGGGGCACGGGTTAACAGCACATGCACAATACGAGATGAGGTCGGTTCAAACTTAAGTCTTTGCATGAGTGGTGCATCATTACGAAATAGTCGTATACATATTTATTCAGCGTACTTAGAATGGTCATACATACAGCGACGATTCATACAACGTACATGAAAAGAATGGTCAATCAAAATCAGACATATCATGCTCATGTGAGAAGTGACATTACAGACAATGTATGAGGCTAAGACGAGCTTCCTCTTGATCGATGTGCGTGCATGCACTGATTTTAACGTTCTGAATATGAATATCTTGATGTGTGTGTATGTTTGTATGTGTGTAATGATTGTGTTAGCAGTCACTGGGTCTTCCTGTATGCACCAATGATGGTGTGAAACAGATGACATTTTTATTATTATTATACATTTTTGTGCAGCATAGAACAGTTCTCAGCACTCGTGATCGTTTTCATCTTGCACACGGCACTGCTTCTTTTCTTATCAGTCAGCCGTCCACCTGCGCGCTCTAGTCCTCAAAAGAAGCGCGCTGCTTGTCGATGGCTCTCCACACATCCTCTGCCAGGGAGCTGAGCGAGTCCAGCGAACTGAGCGAGCGCAGCTCCTTTTCAGACGCCACCAGGCTGCCCAGCGTTATAGCCGCCTTGACCAGCAGGCCCAGCAGCGGCAGCAGCAGCAGCACGGGGATCAGCAGCTTCGGCAGCCAGTCGTACACCGGGTAATAGTCGGTCTCAAAGTCGTTCCACGCGCTGACGGTGGTGCTGAAGGGACTGAACGGCAGCTCACGGCGCCTCCTCCTGTTGTTTAGGTGAAGCCCGCGGCATAGAGACAGTTCCGGCCACGCCGAGCTGAGCTTGGCCACGGATGTTCCCAGGATTTTCATCCGGCAGATTCGAGCTAGAATCTTTCTGATTCGCGCTTCTAGAATCTGTCTATTTTCAAATGTGAGCGAACTCGTTTCCTCTTTGACTGGCTTTGAGTGGTGTGGTTTCTGAGCGTCCCTACCCAACTGATGAGCGGGACGAGTCAGCGCCGGCAGTCTGGGGCCGGAGCGGGGCGGTGCGTGGCCTCCGTCGATATGTCTGTTCAATGGCTGGCTGAGGAACGTCTCGTGTTGAATGGCCGCAATGGGGTTAGCGGTGGTGATGGTACCCAGAGTGCTGAGAGTCGCCACTAGCAGCAGAGCCGGACCGAACATGACTGGGGAAAAGAAAACGGGAGGCTAGTCACGTTAAATGACTAACATTTTCTTAAATATGCAAGATATTGCAACACAAATTACCCGACGTTTTGTTTATCATAACCTTTTCAAGGGTAATGAAAACATTACCCTTGAAAAAGTTATAATAAACGAAACGTCGGGCAATTTGTGTTGCAATATCTTGCATATTTATGAAATGATTATCACATTACAACTCAACATGGCCAACATTACTCAGTGACCAAAAACAGAGCACACCAGGAAAAGAGCAATGCATGTTACGATGTCGTGGCTCGCGCTATTACACCAAAATCTCCCCAATCTATCGCTTCAAGAACAGCATGCAATTTATGTCGGATCATTCAGGACGCCTGAATACATTTTCAGACAGTGAAGCTGTGATACTGTGCCGCAATGCATGCAAGACTCCCGGCACAGCCTAAACTACGTTTGGATAAGAATGGCGCTGGAAACATTGCAGAGGGAACATTGTGCCGAAACAACATGCAGCTGTAGTCACTGGTGGATCCAGGGGGGGGGGGGCGTGACCTCCCTGCAGCACCCGAAATGGACGGAAATTTATGTTTTTTTTTAGAATAAAACGAAAACTGAACAACTCTTTTTAGAAAACGTTTGTTTTAAACTGCACAGCAGCGCGCAAGGAATCGAAATCCCATGAGTTTTTGGAATTTGGAGAAAGCTTTGTGAGGGTATCCCCCCGTAGCTTCCAAGACCGCCTTTCTGGATCCGCCAGGCATGGTTGCAGTGACTGCTGACTGCTAGGAATGGACAACCATGACTAGCCTGAGCGATGAGCAAGTATCATTGCTTATATCCTCGCTGCTTTCAAATGCTTATTATTGAAAGGAAAATAATTAAGTTTGTTGGAAAGTCTTCTGCCTTTATGACTGATTTGTCCACGTCAAACTCATTTGTTTTTGCACCGGTGATTATATTTGTAAAATTTATCTATACTTATTTTGTTCAATTACTGCTTCACTTGTATAAATGACAAGCTGCATTACCTTTTTATCGAGTCCAATATAACTGTGCCTCATGTTTTGAGTCGCCACTTTTACTGTCCCTATAATTTATCGAACTCCATATGTTACTCGTTCACAACAAAGTGTGTTTTGCGCATGCACGCACCAAAGCATCACCCACCTGGTTTCGAGAACGCTGTAACGTTCGCTGGTGATTTCTGAAGCAGACAGCAGGTTCAAACAGACGTCCGATCCCCCTGTGCAGCACTAGAGGCAGGCAGCCCCTCAGCAGTACCTCGGGATTCTGTTTGTCGCGCACTGGTGGACCGCTTTGGCACCGCCTCCCTTCCCCTGAGGCGCCCCCGCCCATCTGTACCTTTCCGACCCCTTTGATTACTCATTGACCGCCTTTTCAGCTCTTTGACTCTGAGCCTTTTAGACGGATTCCGTATACTTTCAGCGCCGTGGTTTCGTCAGTTCCCGTCGCATCATTTTGAATCTGCTAATAATATTCGTTTAACCCTCGCCCGCACATACCATTTTCGGTTTCCCATCCTAGAACGCACGGCGGGGGTTGCCACCCCTCCCGCGCCTTCACGGCAAAGACCAACAGGTTCTTTGGGAAGAAACGAATCCAATGGTACCCAATTTTACCTCATTAGTTCATTCATTGACCTTCCAGGTCAGTTCAAACTAAAAAATGTTGCTGTTTGGGACCACCGTTGGAATATCACGTGCTGTGTCCGTCAGATACCGATGGCGCTGTCGTTTGTGGCGCCAAGCCAGCTAAAACAGCACTTTGTCACACTATCCGACTAGGTTTTTACTGGCTGTGGTCATTTCAGGTCAAGTTAGGTCAAGGTCAATGATATATGTTTGTATGTCTGTGTGTGTCTGTGTGTATACTGATGCGTGCACTGGAATTGGTTTGTGTGTCCCTATCACCTACATGGGATCATGAACTCAGAAGCTTTTACCAAAAATGCAGTAAAAAAACTTCACGAAAAGTAAGTTTAGCTACCCTAAAATGCAATGTTTTTAGATGACCTAGGTTGACCTTGACCTTGACCCTGACATCTGTACATCGTCGAATAGCATGTTCCATGATAGGTGGGAGGTAAGATTAGCAAAAAATACCGAAATCAAGGTGTCAAATGCTCACAAGACCCATAGCCAACGCAAGATATTGGGTATTAAACGTAGGGAAATTTAATGTTGCTTAGCTACATGTTTTCGTGTTTACATGGAAGCTTGTTATTGTGTATAAAAGGTGGCCTTGTTATTGTGTATAAAAAAAGGTGGCACACTTAAAGCATCTCTTTACAAGGAGAGTATGTGATTGGATTGAGCAATATCAGCAGTTTAGTACCAGCTGCGGCTCAAATATTGGCTCCTATTATTTGTCTCGTCCTTATCGATCGTCTATTGCTAACTATTTACTTTTGCTGTCGAAATTTTATTAGCTTTGGAACCGTTTCCAACTGTTCCGGAAAGCTTCAGCTGTATTCTTTACACCGGAGTTTAAAACGTTTAGTGCAATGTAATTACCAATACCTATGAAGGTAGCCTGACAAGCGCAGTACATAGGGGAGGATGGGGCAACTTGGCCGCTTTTTTAGAAAGCGTTGTATCTCAAAATTGGCGACATATTTCTGCACTCTCACAACGCTGGCAGGTGTCACATTCATTTTACTTTGCCGTACAATAAACGGAAAATGATAGAGTAACTACTTATACTTGTTAACTACTTATACTTATACTTAAAATTTGAGTAACTACTTATACTTAACCCGCGCACCGACGGGGGTCTGCGCCAACTTCGCACCGACGGGGGGGGGGGGGGGGCGGATGACCGCCCCCCCCTGAGATCTCGAGAACGAAGCAAGATAGCGACAAGCGGTAAACGGCCTCGGATACGCACGGTCAAGATCTACAATTTTTACTTAGGTCATTTTCAGGTCAGGTCAAAGATGACGTCACAGGGGTCGAAAAAGTCAAAATGGCGGCGCTGGATATGGAGAGAGTTTTTCTCGAATAACTTTCGAATTAGTCAAGATAGGAACAAACTAAGGGCATCATCGTAATCCTCTCGTCAATCCGCATCGAATGATATATATGTTGACCTCGAAAGGTCAAGGTCAAAGGTTGACCTCAGGTCACGTGACCTCGAGGTCATCATGTATATCATTCGATGCGTCTTGACGAGCTGAACACAATGAGACCATCCACGCGTCTGTATCTTGTTCCTGTACGGAGTTATTGGCCAAAAACCTTTGGTGACCTTTGATGACGTCACATGACCTCACAGCTGCCCAACAGCAAAACAGACCTCAAGGTAGTGAAGGTTGATCGTATATGAAGTCATGTATGGTATATGGGGCCATTCCGACCCGTTTTAGTGGTAAAAACAGGGAGTTGATTTTTCCCCCATTGACTTATAATGGGGAGGTCGCGAAATTGACCTGACCTTAGGTCACCGATATCAAAATTCCGAGATAAACAAATTGTAGCTACTAATGACTTAATAACATCCTGCGACTGTCAAAGGCCTCCGACATCTACTGTAGCTCTGGCACGGTGACAAAGTTGCAAAAAAGTGACTTGAGGTTGGGTCATTCAAAGTGACCTGGTGACCTGACCTTGAAAGGTAGGAGGTTCAAACTTGCACACCATGTGTAAAATTGATGAGGGAATAGTCGTACCAAATTTCGCGGCGCTACGCGCCGCGGTTTTCCCGCTATTCGCGAAAAACCTCAGGGGGGCGAATATCCGCCCCCCCCCGTCGGTGCGCGGGTTAAATTTTAATGTTTTACAAAGGTCTGCAAAGCGGCCAAATTTCCCCGCTAGCAGAGTTATTTGGCCGGTGGGGTGGGGCAATTTGATCGGGGTAAATCTGAGGCTTGGGCTTTATGCTACAGGCGAGTCAGCTTCAGCGTCAGCAAGTACGTGAGTCCATACGCTTCTTTTAGGTCGACTCGGTGTCGGACTTATATTGGAATGGCTTTGACTCAGGTCTTGTCAGTGATTTTAACATTTTCTTGCGCAGCTGCTAATGCGCTTCCTTTGCACACACTGCTCAATGAAAGACATTCGTATTATTTTGTCATAGAAATATTTTCACAATGTAACTTTTAATTAGTGAGGATGCATTGTTTGGCAAAAAGATGTTAGTATATATTTTAGTTGAGGAATAATCGACTAATTTCAATTCAAATTTCTTTGCAATCAATGAAATAATTCAACTCAGTATCAAACCCTCACATCTTGTAACCTTTCCTGCATGTCCGTAAACACGTGTTCGATGCTTTTTGCGAACTTCAGATGCGACTATCAGTTTGATTTGAGCAAATCCTTGGCTTCTTATTCGTATATTGCGTTGTGGTGTCTTGACCAGCCCCAAGGAGGCAGACTGTGTCGCAATGCCACCGCCGGTCGCTGTGAACCCAACCAGCTCGGCACCATGCGAGCTTAGCAACTCGGCTGTCCCAGCATAGCGATCCTGAGAGCACCGGGAAAGCTGCTCCGCTAGCGCCGGCCAAATTACCTCGCATTGCCATCCTGAGCAATTTATCTATAAAGTCGTTACGGTTTTACGGTAATTTGAAATTGCTCTTGGATACGCGAAACACCCCCAAGAATGGCGCCACAATGTCGGAATTCGTTTACAGCCCAAATACTTCATGCTATATAGTATTTAAATGGAAGTTAAAGTTACTATTTTGTAATGAAAATCACGTTTTATTGATTTTGAAGAAAATTACGAGGGGAGAGTTTTGAAAATTTTCCACGGAACAGTTCCACCAATGACACATGAATAAAGGCTATAATCATTTCATTCACTTTGTTAGATATCGCACAGTTGGGGGCGGCCAAATTATATTGCCGTTCAAATTACTCCATCCTCTCCTACGTTTTGTCGATGACGGGCAATATAAGCGTGCAGTGGTCAACAAGGACAAAGCAATGCGCTTCAGAATTTGGCACGGAATCAAAGATATACATTTTTGAGCATGTAGATGTAGACCATGTAGACCTACACTGCGTTAGCAGATGCTGGACTCGGTTTGCATGGCAGGGAGGACATACAAAAGATGATGTCAATCACAGGTTACTGGAAACCGATGCCAAAGAAGAGATAACCAAGCGTCATTTAAAAAAATAACCAAATGAAAAACAAAGACCGAGCCAACTCGGAACATTGATTGCAATATTCAGACTGCTGGACTTCGGAATTCTTGCGAACTTTCTAGCGTGTTTTACATTACAGAGGCCTCATAAAACCAACAAAACACCTAAAAAAGCATATTTTAAATGTCAAATGCCGAGTTGGTATGCGTTAAGCTTCGGTAAGTATGCAAAAAGCTGGTGTCCGATTTATCATTGACATCTCAATATTGTGTGCTAATTAGTCTGCCGCGTCTAAGGTCATGTTGCTGTCTGGTCTTAGCTACGTTGCTGAATATGCTCCTGCGGCTGGTCATTAGCAAGGACATGCGTTTCAACACACACTGCTTGATTATGCCTGCATGATACTTGATCAGACTGTTGACATTGAGCAGAACGGTGATCGGACTTTTTTGTCGACGTGGGCAACTTAGAAGTTATGCCACTTCTCTACATTCGTTTGACGGGAATAAATCTATATTATGATTTATAAGTCGTCCGTCCAATCTCCATCCATCCGTGTGTCATGTCTTATGTGTCTTATTGCGCCTGAAAGGCGCCGCGTATCGGCGTGAAATTTGGCATGCCGAATCTGTGGGCGTGGGCGGCCTTTGTATTAAAATTTGGGCGTGATCGGGCCAGGGGTGCGCCGTCGGCACGTGCAAAAGGGTGCTCCCGTAGGCTTAACACGTGGCCGGCGAAAACCGCCAACGGGCGAAAATCGGGCCTGCAGCGCTCCTTTCCCGAGCTTATATCTCGGTAACCGTAAGTCGCAGCGACATGCGGTTTTCACTGATGGATACAGAAGAGATGGGCCCATCGTATGCAACAAGTTTTTTTCTTAGGTATGTACCACGTGCAAAGAAATAGCCTCTAATCTCGAGAAAACGGGCATTTTTTACACATTTCAGGAAAAATGTTGGCATTTGAAAACCATGCACTCGAATGACACGAGATGCATTTCACAGACTAAAAGAGGATCTGACCTTTTCAGAATACATATGTTTTTGACCATTCACTTGCAAATCTTTATAATTAAACGCTTACAAATTGCAAGTTTTACGCGTAAAAGGCATGGTCGTCTTTGCACCGTCATAATGCCTTGATAACGAAGACTTATGGCTATAAATTTACCATAGAGTGAGAGAACACTCTTTTCTGATCAATATCCACCCAAAATATTTTCAAAAAGTCATCAAGGGCTCTAAGAAACAGAGCAATGATTATACCGTTTTCGACGCATTTTTTACCGGTTGAGCGGCGGCGGCCGGCCTTGAACGCGGCACCGGCGCAGTAATATTACCGTGTGCTTTATATTTGTCTAATACTCCCCTTTCGTCCGCTGACGGTGCGGCCGGGTGGAGAAGATGTCAGTCCCCTAATCCGAAGGCGGATGGTTCGCGGCCGGTCAGCGACAAAGTTTTTCGCCCGAATTCGTCCCCAGGTAGCATTCGGCCAGCCGGCAACCGCCGAGAGGGCTGCGAATGTTACATTTTAACGAGCTGGCGTACCGTTAGGCATCGACCCAGCAACAAAGCATTCTTACTCTCAGATCAATATACCGAAAGCTGGCCATCTAGGGTATGAGTACTAAGTAGTGTATGGGCAGAGTAGGTATGGGCAGGGTAGGGTATGGTTAGGTGACTGGTAGGATAGGGTAGAAGTTGGGTATGGGCCGGGTAGGGTATGGGCAGGGTAGGATAATGGCAGTGTTAGAGTATGGGCAGGGCAGGGTATGGGCAGGGCAGAGTATGGTTAGGTGATGGGTAGGATAGAATAGAAGTTGGGTATGGGCAGGATAGGGTATGGGCAGGTAGGGTATGGGCAGGGTAGGGTATGGGTAAGGACCCAAATAATACAAGTAAAACGATTTTTAACCCAGCATAATGCATCCGTAAAACCAATTTAATCAAAACATTAAGTTATAGCGCAAAACATGCCATCTAGTGATTTGTAATTTATATCCTTGTCGAAAGAACCAGCTACACCATTGCAACAATACTGATACATACTTATGTAATATATGTCCTTGTCTCCACTAAAAGATATTTAAAATGAGGACACATTTATTGCCATATCCACTAGATGCTCACTAAACACCTAAACCTTTACGCATACTTTATGAGTGTTCAGTTATACGCGATTTCAAACCTAATCATCTGCTCTCTCCAGATTATCTGACTTGTTTATCATTACCAGCGATAGATATGTGATATATTGAAGTGCCACAAAAAAAAAACGCTCCCTCCGCGGCCGGACCCGGATATACGTTCCCGCGCTCAGTCTATCACCGTCCTCCTGTCCCCCTTCTCACCCCATAACACTCACACACATCCGTGTTTTGACCGGGTTGTGCTCTCGGTGCCGTGGAATTTCCATATTTGGCACGACCCCCCGGTGGACCCGGAGCCGGCAGGGGCCCGTTTGTCGGCGCTCAATAGACTGTTGTAGAGGGTCGCCTGAGATGTGTGCTTGCCAAACTGCTGACGAGGGTCACATAACGCTCGCACGATGGTGCGCAGCTGCTCCCCCCCCCGACCCCCGAGCGTCCCCTGCCCGGTGACATAGATCCGGTTGGCCGGCGTCGTTCACTACCTGAGGAGAGGTGGCATATCTGTGTCAAGTACCCTGTTTTGCTGGCGTTTCATTTACGCTGAACTGTGCCATATCTGGGACTGGCGCCATCAAACGCGTTCCTCAACCCCGCGCCGGTCACAGCTTGGTTTGAAAGTTACTAGGTTGACCCGGCTGTGTAAGAATATATCGTAAATCCGAAACATAGTGATGTACTATCAAACTGCAAAGATGATAGCGGAACTGAAAGATCTAGGGTTAGACCCAGGTAAGAATCTGATCTAACGGTTAAAGATGGTCATACTGCAGGTCACTTGATTTCTTATCGCATTGATAGAACCAATTCATGCGTTGAATTCGTTATCTAATCTCATTTAAGTGGACATCCATTTTATACCAGCCAGAGCCCACAAGTTATAGGTTAATGTTGCATTTGGCCTCAGATTAGCTTGTTTGACCCAAAATCAACGTTACATGGACTAGGAAGCTTGATAGATAAGTTCCCAGCTCGTTAGGTATAGGTTACTTATAATCAGGGCTGCGGAGTCGGAGTCGGAGTCGAAGCTGGAATCGGTCGGAGTCGACAGTTCTGCCTGGAGTCGGAGTCGGAGTTAACGCTGCATGGCTCAACGGCATGCACTTCACCTGTTAGATTGCCGATGCTGCTCTCGAATTTAGATTTTGTCGAAAAAAGGCCATGTTGCTGTTTTGAACGAACGTTTTCAGCGAAAGAAGCAAGACTGTGAATTTCCCAGAATCTGCTTGTTATTTGTATTGCATTTTTCCATCTAAAAGCCTTGGAACGCACAAAGGATCGTTACAGGAAGATAAAAACATATCCGTTATGAACTTCAATATCAATTATCATGACATGGATTTTAATAGAACCGTCCGGAGTCGGAGTCGGAGTTGGAATCGGAGTCGGAGTCGATTTTTGAAGCCGGAGTCGGAGTCGGAGTCGGAGTCACCCTAAAATCCATCGACTCCGCAGCCCTGCTTATAATCATACAAATTTGGTCAACATAATTGTAAGTAATAAAGGAATTTAATTCGATGCCAAGCATACAGTAAATTATTAACATAGGGGAGAGTGGGGAAAGATGCCAAGGGTTTGACTATGTCATATATTATTCGAAAATGACGATCGGACAGCCAAAACTTGGAGTTTCAACGGAAGCAGACATCATTTTTCTCCAAAAATATCACACTTTCGTGCCTGAAATATAATAACTTTTTTTGCTATTAAGCATTTTCCTGAAGAAGTGAAATGGGGCATCTTACCCCACAGGGTGGAAAAGACGCCCCCTGGCGTTGGATAAGATGCCCCCCTGAACTATAAGTGGCATAAATGGGCACGTGAATCGCCTGAACGAATCAGTGGTCCCTTCGAGCCTGCAATAGACACTAAACGTCATCGTAAGGGCCCTCAAAAGTAGTCGTAAGGGGCTTCAGAGGTCATCATTAGGGCCATCATAGTTCAGCGCGGCCAAACAAGCCTCCGTGGTGGCGTTCGGAGACCACTGTGGGGCCCTTATAGGTCTTCATGATGCTTGAGGGCCCTCGAGCCCATCGTGGGGACCTCAGATGCCAGCGCGGCCCGTGGAGCCAACGTGGGAGCCCTCAAAGGATGTCGTGAGGGGCCCTGAAACCAATAATGGGGCCCACAGAGGCCGTCGTGAGGGCTCTCAGATTCAGATGCCGCCCAAAAAGTCGCTCTGTGGGCTGAGAGACCGGCATGGGGAGCACCCGACCGTACTGGACTCTCAATAGTCCCAGATCGGCTTTTGTCTCTCATCACAAGTATGTAATAAATGATTTGACGGGCTGCTTGAAGGGCAGCCTACGGATTTAGAGGGGCGTCTTTCCCCATCAGGACAGGGGGCATCTTACCCCAAGGTACCGAAGTAACATTAAATCAGCGCAATTGTTTTGACGCCAAAATATTTTTTGAAAGCAGCAAATAAAAATATGCAATCACCAGCCAGCCGTTGCCCAGCTGAGCTTCGCAATTTTTTTGTGCAGTTAACAAGGCAGGCTTCCGCTTTACGCTAAGAACATTAATTTCCAGGTTCGATTCTTTGTTTCCCCGCTAGAGGGGGTGGGGCGTCTTTCCCACCCTGGGCATCTTACCCCACTCTCCCCTATAATAAAAGGTCTCGAAATTAAAGTAAGCCCAGCTCACTGGTAGGTACCTACCTAAACAAATTATAAACATATCTTTTATAAATCCGATGATAGGATCGCAGGTGACTCGCGAGTCGCGACTATAGTTTTAAAAACTCCACAAAGTTATAAATACATGCACTGGCGGATCCAGACTTGCGTTTTGGGGGGGGGCCAACTCCTGCAAGTAACCAAACCTAGGGTACCCCCAAATCCTGTTTTCTCATCGGATTTAGGCCACTTATTTTTTCGTCACAGCCCTGAAACGATATTTTTTTAAAACTAAAAATAAAAAAAAAATATAGAAATGGTAGCCCACCCAACCCGAGCCTAAATATTACTTTGAAAACACTTCAAATTGCTTTTGTCGACCAATTAGCCCGCTCCGGGTCGGTGCGTGGCGCAGCCTTCGCGGGCTGGGAGGTGTCGGTTGGACCCCCTGCCGTTCGGCCCCTGATTAAGCTAGAGCTCGCGGAAAAAAAAAACAGGCGTGTTGCCCGTGAGTGACGAGACGAAGCCGATGATACCCGATTTTAAGGTCCTTGGTCATTGGTTGACCTTCCAGGGCGGTGTTTCACGGTCGTGCTGACAGCCGCTGACAGCGCATTCCGCGAGCTAAGGTCAGCCTTCGGTAGTGTTGTGGGTATAGGCTTGTTGATGTCTCCATTGAAACCAAAAGTGCCATCAGCGCTGGCAGCGGCTGGCAGCGTGCCGTGAAACACCGCCCAGGTCAGGTCACAGACCCAAAAGACGGAAAAATCAGGACCTGTCAGAACCTCCTAAAGTAAGGCTGTAATACGTTTTTTTTTGTGCTGATCACAAATTTCATGTTAGTTTGGATCATAGATAATGTCTTCATGCGTTTAGACCATGTCGGGGCAGGTCAGGTCAGATCAACCAGTAGGCGTACTTATGGGCGTCCGTATAGCAGGTGTCCACTACCACTGGCAGCTACGTAACATGATACGAAGGCATCAAAACTACTTCGTAAATGTTCAAATGGCTGCAAAATGCTAAATTCAAAATCAGCTAAACGAATCTATCCTAGAAACATGTTAAACTCGGAAAAGTGCACCGAGGTCATCAAAGGTCAATGACCTGACTTGACCGTAAGGTGACATTGGCATCCGCCCTAATGCGTGGGAGCAACATCATATCACATGTTTGAGCGTTTTAAACCACGAAAAGACTATGAAAGCGCGGATAATGTGAGCCGACATACGCTGAATCGCTATTCCGGCCAAACATGGCCTCCAACATGGCCATAGTCTCGAGAAAGTCTCGAGAAATAGGCCACATGTCAAAGTTCACTTGGGTCAGGGTCATGAAATTTTCAGACTTTGTCACCATGAGGGTACTAAAGTTTCGTCGCGATCGGCTTCATGATACCTTACACGATAACTTCACACGTCGATCGAGAGTTAAAGCATGGATGAAGGAGAACCAGGGGATGAAGGTTCTTTCATCCATGGTTAAAGTGTGCAATAAGAACTTCTTGGGTGAAGACAAGACCAACACTTTTATCAAGCTCACAGATTTTTAATGATACGGTATTTTCTCTCTACCTACTACGCCCTTCTCACATTCATTTTTCTTAAGTGTTTTTGGGGACAAAAAATATATGTTGTTCCCCTTTCAGGCTTGGGGGCATGACCCCGTGGCCCCCCTGGATCCGCTAGGCCGAAACTAACTAGGTCGTTTTCAAACGGTCTGATATTTCAGGTCATAGTTTGCAAACGGCCGGTGTTTTTAGGTAGTTTCATATGGCCTGACTGGGCCAGGCCGTTTGCAAACGGACCGAATTTTCATACGGCCTGTAACATATATTCAGATTTCGACATCTGTCGTAGCATCAAATGCTGATGTGGCGCACTCAAAAGCCGGAATTGGTCCTTGGATGCCGTAAGGACCCTTTTAAGAAATAAGTGACCCGACTGACCCTTAGAGATTGGCCTGAGCTGTGACCGAAATAAGTCTTTTACCGTTTCGCAGGAAGGGACAAAAAGGTCCCTCATATGCTTCTTGTACAATTACGAAACAAAACAAGTTTTTTTTTTCAACGAAAACTCAGTGAGTTTTCCTAAAAAATTATTGCGCATATTCCGTGAATGAAAAGTTGCCGGGTCATGTCAGGTCAGGCTGCCACAGCAAGTTTGTTAACTTGACAGCTCAATCGATATTTATGCAATAAGACCTTCTCGGGTGACGATAAGACATGACGGCACTTTATGAAGGAAGCTAGTAAACCCGGTAGTTTCTCCATAGGCGCGGGAACCGGGGGGAGGGGGCAGCTTGCCCCCCCCCCCTACCTCTGGGGCCGTGGGGGCGGTGCCCCCACAACTTTCAGACGTAATACCGCCTTTTTTGCAAATGTTTTCTTTTTTTGTTGAAAAAGCCAAGAGATGAAAAATAAGTGGCCTAAAACCGGTGAGAAAACTATATTTGGGGGGACTCTAGGTTGATCTCTATCATGGTGTGACCTCCCCCCCCCCCCGTCTAAAAGTAGTTCCCGCGCCCCTGGGTTTCTCTACGCTATTGAATCACGCTGCTGATTCTAGTAAGTATCTACTACACATCCTTCTCACATTAATTTTTCTTCGAGCGTTTTGGGGGGCCAAAAGATTGTTGGCCCCCTCTTTCAGGCTTTTTGGGCCCATGGCCCCGGTGGTCCCCTTGAATCCGCCAGTGGGGGCGGTGCCCCCACAATTTTCAAACGGAATACCGTCCTTTTTTGCAATTGTTTTCTTTTTTTGTTGTTGAAAAAGCCAAGGGATGAAAAATAAGTGGCCTAAAACCGGTGAGAAAACTAGATTTGGGGGGACCCTAGGTTGCTCTCTATTATGGTGTGCTCCCTCAGTCTGAAAGTAGTTCCCGCGCCCCTGACTTTCTCTACGCTATTGAATCACGCTGCTGATTATAGTATCTACTACGCAACCTTCTCACATTAATTTTTCTTCAAGCGTTTTAGGGGGCCAAAAGATATGTTGGCCCCCTCTTTCAGGCTTTTGGGGGGCCATGGCCCCGGTGGCCCCCCCTGGATCCGCCAGTGGGGGCGGTGCCCCCACAACTTTCAGACGGAATACCGTCCTTTTTTGCAACTGTTTCTTTTTTTGTTGAAAAAGCCAAGGGATGAAAAATAAGTGGCCTAAAACCGGTGAGAAAACTAGATTTGGGGGGACCCTAGGTTGATCTCTATTATGGTGTGCTCCCCCAGTCTGAAAGTAGTTCCCGCGCCCCTGACTTTCTCTACGCTATTGAATCACGCTGCTGATTCTAGTAGGTATCTACTACGCAACCTTCTCACATTAATTTTTCTCCAAGCGTTTTGGGGGGGGCCAAAAGATATGTTGGCCCCCCCTTTCAGGCTTTTGGGGGGGGCCATGGCCCCGGTGGCCCCCCCCTGGATCCGCCAGTGAATACATGCGGTCGTTCCCGCTCCCTCTTACAGAAGACATATATGACACTGCTGCGTATGTGTATTGTTTATGTGCTTAATGAGTTGCTTAATGTACAGAAGCTCACCCATTATCAGCAGTCCTTGCGTTTTGTGCTTAATTGAGAGCGGCAGTAGTAATAAATGCTACTTATTGTTTCATTGAATTTTATCGCGAAAACACAATCATCTGCCGTGTATCTTCAATCTTCATATCTATGTTACCAGCCGCAAGTGACTTTCAACATGGTCAGCGTTTCTTGACTAGGGTTCGGGCAAAGGAATGCTGTCATATCTGCCATATTAGCGAGCTAGCAATAGATGTCAAATAAGGTTATATATGCGTCGTTTTTTAACCCTCGCCCTGGCAAGGGGGGGTCGATGCGACCCCCCCTAAGGTTTTTCGAAGATAGCGTAAAAACGGCGGCGCGCAGCGCCGCAAAATTTGGCACAGCTTATGGGGCAACGTTTTTACATATGACCTGAAAATTTCAGGTCCGGGTGACCTTGGGTCAGGTCACCAGGTCAGAAAAACCGGTAGAAGGTCATGGTCAATTTCCAATTTTCTTTTTGCACCTGTCCAACTCACAGTTTTGCACTGATTTCCTTCAAACTTTCAGGATGTGCTAAGTTCACCGAGTTGTATAACATGTAGTTCGGGTTTTTTGAGGTCACTGACCTGAGGTCAGTTAGAGGTCATTACGTCGTTATGTTAAGCCTATGGGAAAATACTAAATTCGGAAAATACTGGAGATATCTGCTTCGTTCTATCACTTTTGTGCTTTGAAACCACAGTACTTAACAGCAGGTCACTTGGTGCTTCTTTGTTTGGTGTACTTATCCGTGGGTCAGGTCAAATGAGGTCAACTGAGGTCAAATGACGTTTTTGCCAATAACTTGGCACATAATGACGCTAGAGCTTAAAAATGGTACCATTGTGTTCCTGGTGATCAGCCGAATCGAATGATATGCAATATGATGCAATTTGGTTAACTTTAACTTAATTTATTAATTTAAGTTTACTTAAAATTTAAGAAAAACTTTAAGTAAACTTAAGCAAGCTAAAAAGTATATCATTCGACGCGCCTTGACGTGCTGAGTTCACTGGTGCTTTTCTTTTTGCTCTATCTTAATTAGATCAAAAGTTATAAGCGAAAAACTTTTGACCTGTTTTTAGCGAAATTTTTACATTTATACCCCCCAAAACCCCCCTAAATATTGACCTAGAGCAACCAAATTTGCACAGGGGCGAGAACTCCAGAGGGCCCACCTACCTACTAAATTTGGTGTTTCTAGGTGCCATAGGAGCCAATCGCGAGGGGGGGGGGTCGCATCGACCCCCCCCCCCCTGCCAGGCCGTGTTATGAAAAATGCCCTGCCAGGGCGAGGGTTAAAGCATTACTTATGAACGATCAATCGTGTTGCTGTTCGTGTGGCTCCGGGTTTTCCAGCATGCACTTCATGGTGTACCTATTTAATTATGTCGGTGGAGAGTAGTTTTCTCTATAAAGGTCAACCTGTCCATAGTCCACTAAACAACGGATAACAACTAGTTGTATTACATACGCCTTTGCCATTCCCCGACTCATAAAAGATATAAAAGCTGGATGAAGAATGCATGTCTATTGCGGCAATGACTAATGGATTGGTCGTGGCATGGCACGTCATGGTCATGTGGCCGGCACTAATCAAGACAACATGATTCCTTTTGTACTCCATACGCATCAAGGTTGTTGACGGCCGCTTGACTTGTCAGCACCGATTGAGAACAACAGCACATCCAGTATCTACTCACATGGTCAACAGTTCAACACAGCATTCAAATTAACTCTTGAAAAGTCATTCCTAGCATTCAAGGCATGTCGTCCCTCCCACAACATTGCATTTAACATGTACAATACTAAGGCAGCGCCAATGAGGTCAAAGGTTGGCAAAAAACTTTCAAACGCTCCTTATGAAGAAATAAGCTTTGTGAAATCTTCGAGTCGATATTGCAAATTAAATGCGGAGTCTGTAATTGTTTTACATTTTCTCTTTTCAAGGACGATTGCTCATTTCTATTCTAACATTTGCCTTTGATACCTAAAGAGAATACGGCAAACGTCGGACTACTTATGATTTTTGTTACAGTGAAACGAGTTAACGATTAACGATTTAACGGAATTCGTCGTTATGTACATTTCCACAGTTGGCTTGTCCCATATTTTTACAATTGCTTCCGCCGCACATACCTATGTATTGTCAGTGTCTTGATTAATTAAGCGTCGCTCCCATGAATTGGGGGATCGCCAACCAGCAATTGGCAGGCCCGCTCATAATAAGTGGTCCCTGCGGAAGATCCTATCAAAGCCCTTGCAAAGGAAGGACTTCATCGGGGGCCTGCCGTCTGAGGTGCAGCGGAGTTGTAAAGACCGCTGGGCCGAGCGGCCACCGCCGCGCTGTTGTTCCACAGCCGCTTGAAGGGACAGTATCACCATTTTGATGAAATTTGACATTGCATAGGCCCCACCTTTCTGGTCCGGGAACTGAAGACCGATCCTCGAAGCTCCACACTGTTATCCCGCTATCGCCGCTCAAAGTACGAAAGGTGTACCACACTTTGAATCGTGCTTCACTATCTTCACTGTTTAAATGTTTGCGCCGTTTTGAATTGACCGCCAGTAATAAAACTTTTACCCTGGTCATTTCATCAAATTTTATAAAGCCAAAACGTTTTTCGCACTTATTCATCACCGTTAAATTCATTAAATAGTCGTAGGCAATTTCCGCTGTTTCCTTCGGATTCTAGCGGCTCAACAAAGGAATTCCTCCAGCTTGAATCACAATCTCCCTCCAATGTATGACGTTTATCACGTGATTGTCACGTGATATTTTCTCCCATTGTCAATTGTCACGTCCAATTGTCACTCCCTCCAATTGTCACGTTATATTTTTATAGGCAATACCTAAGGCTACCTCTCCCTAAGGACAACTCAATCAGAAGAACGACCGCGTAAGCGTAGAGTCAATAATGTATTATCTGCGCCAGTTCTGTAGTAATTTTGCATGCTTCCAAACTGGCGGCCATGCTTGTATAGTGGTGGTTCGCTCATGAAAATGAATCATGAAAATGAAATGTGGTTGCAATATTTTTCACCGAGTTCGGTCCTCAAACTATGTTTTTCTGATTCAGAAAAATAAGAAATGCTAGTAAAAAAAAAATCAGCTCCATACATGGATTTTTTTTTCGATGATACTGTCCCTTTGAGGTTACCCCGCGTCAGAGACGTCAGAGACGTCACCCGCTCGACGTCACAACCAAGCATCATATTTACGCTGGACGTCACACGGCTGATATCACTAAATTTGTCAACACTGCGGTAAACACCACTTTCACTACCATAGATTATAGTTCAAACGTTTAACTGCAGACACCCGACATTTTGCGTTTCATTCCAATGCGTTCGACATCTCATTTTCACAACTGCTATCCGTCATGCCAGATCCACCATTGTCGGACACCGTCACTGTCAAATACCATCATTGTCCGACTTCCCCATTGTCCGGTATTGTCAATGCCCGTCACTGTCCGGCGCCATCACTGTCCTTTGGCCGGCAGCCATGTCCAGCCGAGCCGGGCGCGGCGCACGTCCTGCTCCAGGCCGGTGGGTCTCCGGCCGTACCCGGTGGGCGCCACCACCTCCCCGCCCGCCAGGTAGGCCGCCCAGAAGCCGAACGTGCCGTGAGTGACTACTGTGTGGTTACAGGCGGCCAGCAGCGCCAGATCGGCCCCGGGCCGCGTCTGTACCCCGTCCCCGGCGACCACAACGCGCTGAAGTCCGCGGAGGTTTTTCCTGCACCAGTCCGGGTCGTCTGAGACGACTACGAACAGCGCGTTTCGGTGTCGACTTTTCATCAGCGCCACGGCTCGGCGCAGGTAGCTCACGCCGGCCACGCGGCCACGTACGCTCCGCGCCAGCCATGTGCTGTAGTCTGTGCGCCGCACGTGCACGCCGATAAAGGTGGGCGCCGTGACGGCCGCCTGGTACGCCAGCTCGGCGAGTCGCAGGTCGGCGCGCTGACGCAGCTCCTTCCGGAAGGTGAAGTCCCGCAGCAGCCGCGCGCGCAGTGGATGGAACAGGGGCACGGCGTGTGGGAAGCCGCCGATCATGTGGTTGGTGTCGGAGTCGGGCCGTTTGGCCATCAGCTCCTCAGTGGATATGACGGTCCAGTTGACGCGGCAGCTGATGGGCAGTACCGGCACCCACAGCCGCCCGAAGTAGACGGCCAGGGTGCGCGCCATGTCCGGATGGAGCCAGGCGGGCCGGCGCAGCTCGCTGGCCGCCGCCAGCAGCGTGGCGTACTCGGACATGATGTTGCCGAGCCGGCCGGCCGAGTTGATGGAGAGCAGCCTGCTGGGTGTGGGACAGCGCCGGAGCCGGCCCGGGCGCGGTACCGGACCGGCGGGGAGCGGTGCCGCGGTACGCGGTACGGTACTCTGCAGAGCCGGGCGGGGGAGGACGCCCAGCGCCGGCTCTCTGAGCGATGTCAGCCCGATCAGCAGCAGGCCGGCTGTGGTCAGAAGCATCAGCAGCAGTAGCTGCTGGGCCGGGCGGCACCAGCAGCCGGCCAGCATCTTCAGCCGGCAGCACTGCCTCCGACCGCCACCGCCAGCGCTGCCGGATCCGAGGATGGAATATTTACGACCGCCGTGAGCTGGTGAGAAGACAGTGAAGTAATGAGACAGACGATTGGCTATAGTAAACCCTGTTAGGTACCGCTGCGTATATAATTTATACTTTGCTATGAGCACTTCCGCCACCAGTGTGAAAAGTGAACACAATTAGCACTGTCGCTGGTACAAGCTGGGCCGCCACTTTGTCACTGCTGCTGGCGGGGGTCGGCCGCTGCACTGCTGCCGTTGTGGGGACACCACTGTCGCTTCCGGTGGAATCCCGGCCACCACCCACGCTGCTTGGAGCGGGACCACTACTGACACCGGCGTGCACCGTCACAACCGACGAGCCACGCTGTCGATGACGTCAAACTTTTTTGTTCCAAGGGTCCTGGCTGGTCGATATCTGTTGAATAATGACATATTACCGTCAGTATGTTGTTTAACAAGGCTGTCAGCACGCCTTTTCACTCGGCCTTCACCTCGAGTGTTTCCGCACACTTGCAGTTGTCTCGTTGGTCGAGTTTTGATACTACATGTGTAAACGGTTACCAAATGATTGAAATGAGCCTGCTATTAATTGTTAACAAATATATCAATGGTGATTGGTGAAGCATTAACCCTGCATGCTCCAAACCGTCTGGATATCTCAGTAGCGCTTCAGACCTGCTGTCTGTGTAGTGTATAGGTATACGAAAAGTTAAAGTGGACTATTCGGTATCCTCGTATTCCTGTCTGTCGCAATTTAACCATGATGCATGGTAAACGGGAGGTGATCGTGACAAAGCATACTGAAACCATCCTAAACATTGGACATTAAAAATCGCATAAAGATCAACGAGCAAGCCCCTGTCAATCTGTGGCGTTACGTAAGGGGCAAATGCCGTCATCGACCCCGATATATTGTGTGGCTAACGATGGCCCGTAGCCAGGCGAAAGATCGTTATTCTATATTCACCCAGGTATGTTGGCTAAGAGACAATGGAGCATATATGACGATGGCAATGTGTGTCGTAAAATGTGCTGGCGGCTGCATTATTTGCAGGAACGAAAGGGGCGTATTATACACCTATATTACTTCCATCACCACTTTTATCGGGTAGCGCGGCCTCTCGTGACAGGGAGAAGGAAAAGTGAATTAAATAGCACGTTCCAACTTCCAGTCATGCTGTGTACTGCTGGATGTTCATAAATGAAACACATACCTTCGCCGCTCACTCGTCAGTTGTGTTGTGCGAGACTCATGGACTGCCTTACCGTCACCATTCACCAGTTGGGTTGTGTATTGCAGCCATTGCATTGTATTATTGTATGGTATTACGTTCGTGGGGCTCACCACAATAACACGTGGCCTTTTCTACCTTGAATCAAAATGGGTACAGAAATAAAAGCGTACAAGCACTCAATGAAGCACGGCACTTGTGTGCCCGCCTTCTTCACATATTCACCAAATTGTGTTGCATGGGGCCGTTCTATACCCTATTGCATCACCATTCACCAGTTCGGCTGTGTACGCCCGTTCCAACCTCATCTCATCTCATCTCATCTCATCTGTATTTCACATATGTGCAACATATATAGGCATGACGAACGTCCTGGGATTGGTGCACAGCCACCTGATAATAATAATTTCTAATATAATAATAATAATAATAATAATAATAATAATTTCTGATAAAAGCCTGTTGTCGGTAAGATGCTGGTAAATACGCTTAAAAACAAGGCGCTCGAAAATTTTTGATAGACAGGGCAACAAACTGATAGGCCTGTAATTGGTTGGGTGAGATGCAGAACCCTTTCTTTTAAAAATAGCTGTAACTCTGGCCTCCTTCCAGCTAGAAGGAAATCTTCCCTCCGACAATGACTTGTTAAAAAGGGCGGCAAGAGGTTCATTAATTAAAATAGCTACTAACTTAATTATCTTGTTGGGTAGATTATCGGGTCCACAAGATTTGTTAACATTTAACGAATTAAGCGCGTTCAGAACTTCCTGCTCGGTAACCAAGATGTCGCCCAATTCGGGAATAGTTGACTCAGGGGGAGGAGGGAGCTCCGCTGGTCTTTCTGAAGTTGACTGCTTGGCAAAATGGGAATTTAGTACGTCCGCCTTTTCTTTGTCTCCTGTAGCTAGCTCACCATCGGGTTTTACGAGCGGTGGTATCTGAGATGTTTTGCGTTTTCCAATCATTTGTTTCAGAATCGCGTGATATCTGCGCGGATTTTGTTTTTCGGCTATTAATCTTTGCGACTGTTGAATTAAATACGACTTTTTGAGCCGTTTGTTAAGATCTGAGGTAGCATTCCTCTGCTGTCGCCATCTCTCCCAATCACTCGGCGAATCAGTGCGTTTGGCTATCCGAAATAACCTTTCTCGTTTCCGAATGAAACGTTTTAGTGTTGGTGTCATCCAGGATTTATCTGCATCCCTAACAGTAATTCGGCGCTTTTGAATCGCTTTAGAAGCTGCAGCTAGTATTGTTTCCGTAAAATCATTTGTTGCCCTGTCCAAGTCTTGATTTAAAATAACATCCCAGCTGACTCCAATGAGGAGATTAATGAGTAGCGCATGATCTATATTAGCATAGTCCCATACCACATGGGTGGTCCTCGTGTCAGCCTTTGTGGTTTCTATGTCAAGTGTAACGTAAACCGGCATGTGGTCAATGTTAGAGAAAGGTGACAAAGTGCCGCTCTGCATGACACTCTGAACGTCTGACACCGCAATTTGGTCTCTTAAATTGAAACAGTTGACAGATTTCCGTGTTGGCTCGCAAATAAGCTGATGCATGTCAAGCTCGGCATATGTGTCGAACAGCAGGCGATCGAAGCTGTTGATCCCGCTGTGCGTTACGCTACTGTTACTGAGGAAAATGTTACCACAATTTAAGTCACCCAACAGTACTATAGAAGACGCTCTGAAAGCCTGGGCCTTCAGCACATTTTCCTTTAATCTGTCTGAAAAGTCAAACTGTTGCTGCGCCGAGGGGTTGGGCGGAATGTAAATGCAGCACACAATTATTGATATTTCGCCTATTTTTACATTGGCCCAGATCCACTCTATATCGTTCGACTCGAAGTCGGTCAGTCTGTGCACTGCCAGGTTTGACCTGGTGTACAGTGCCACGCCCCCACCATGACGTGTTCGGTGTCGAGTTAGTGGCTCAGAGTAACCAGGGAGGTGGTACAGGCTCGGGTGGACGTTATTGTCGAGTTTTGTCTCTGTCAGGCAAATGATGTCAACATCGTTAATACGGGCAAAGTGAGAAAGCTCGTCAAGTCTGTCGCTTGCAGTGATGCTGTTGACATTGGCGTGGGAAATTTTCAGTTTTTTGTTGACTGGACCTGGGTTGGGTTCGACACCCCCAATAAGCAGAAGATTTAGAAGGTTGTGCAAGAGCGTCAGAAGTCTCTTTTGGGCTTGTGTAAAGTGAGTGTGCTGAGGTGTATAATAGCTGAATGAACGTGTCAAGTTGCTCCGATAATACGTATGATGAGAGGGGATAGGATTAGATTGGTTAACCTACCACCATCAGTTGCGTTTTGTATAATGGCCGCTCCCCACACGGTCATACCAATGGAAGCTGTGCTGTGTGCGCCCGTTCATGCCCACTATGTGCGCCCGTTCACACCCGCTGTGTGCGCCCGTTCACGCCCGCTGTGTGCGCCCGTTCACGCCCGCTATGTGCGCCCGTTCACGCCCGCTATGTGCGCCCGTTCACGCCCGCTATGTGCGCCCGTTCATGCCCCCTGCTGTCAGTAGCCGTTCTAGCCGGCAGTCTGCAGGGCGGTAAACATTGACTAATGGCGACCCGTGCCGAGTGCGACGGGCCGGACCGAACCACGGGCCGGCGGGAGGGCGAGAGCGGTACCCTGACGGGGAGCAGCAGAAGAGAGCCTATGGCAGGCGGCCAGCGGCACTTCGGTCTCAGAGGGGCGGTGGCAGACTGCCAGTGGTGCTCAGACCCCGGAGGAACAGTGGCGAACTGCCAGCGGTCGCCCGTTCCCCCGGGAGAATTAGGACAGGCTTACCCTCACGCCCGCTGGGACTGCCCTGTACGATACATCTGCCGAACATGACTGACACATGATGCTACTGAAGAGGCAAGAGAAGGTAGGTAACTATAGCATTCTTTTTTATTGTCATAGGCACACGTGCCATCACACGCCAATCATGCTGCACTGCATGCATCATGAATGGTTATGCCACTAAAAGGAAAAGGAGCATAACTTCACCTTGATCCAGCGAACATTCCTGCGATATCACAATAATAGCACATGTTTCTAGTTTCTGAGCTCTGTATAACAAATATAACATGCCTATCGAGTATCGAGCATTTACAATAAATGTCGATTGTCGAGCACTCATTGCTCGATTGTGATGACTGATTATACCGTGTACAATTTATCATACATACCTAATCATTGCGCATATGATATCCTAACTCAAACTGTTCGGTCAGATAAATACTTACGTCATGTGCCAACAGCAGTGTCGGTAACCAATAGCTGTGTCAAGTGAACGTATACCTATCGCTTCCATTTCTGCATGTCGTTTCACATCTATCCCCTGTTTTCGATCCCTCTACCCGTTTCATTCCTTCTCTCGTTCTCCGTCCCTCTGCGAATGTTCCCATTGACATCCCATCCGCCCGTTTCCCCACCGACATCCCATACGCCCGTTTCCCCATCGGCATCCCATCCTCCCGGCTCCCATTTCCCCACTCTCCCGTTCGTTTCCGCCCCTTCACCTGTAGTTGGGTCGACGCTGACTCGTTTTACCACACAACTGCACCACAACACCGACACTGGCCGTCTGACACAATGAACGCTCTCCCCTCGCGACCGCAGCACCACGGTCAGATAACGGACCTCCACATGCACACACACTGTGCCCCCCCCCCCCCCTTCCACACTGGCCTGATAAGTCCCGCAGGTAAACAGAATGGAGCCGGCATAGCGCCGAGTCAGCGAGCTAATGGTTTGTGGTTTCCAATCGTACTTGTCACTGTCAATCTCAGTCTCTGCACTTTTATCGGTGTACATAGTAAGCGCGAAACGGACAAGGAGGCGGGAAAAAATCGGTCTTGACATTCACTCTAACGTTTATGTAAAGGATGTGACCTGAAGGGCATAGGCAGCGGAATGGGGAGGGCACCGGGGCACCGTATCCCCATTTGATTTTGCCATTTTAACTGATTAGCCCTATGAGCGTTGGCGTTGCATGGAAATAATGGGACCAAAAGTCAGCAGTGCCCCCCCCCCCCCTAATTGAAGGTGTTCCGCCGCTACTGCTGAAGGGATAATAAAAATCCATGGACGTAAACGTTGACGTATTAGCGCAATGACGTGGCATATGCGTAATAAATTGCGCATAAAAGTCGGGCTTATGAGTCCCCATGTATCGGCGGGTCCAGCTTTGCACAAATGACGCGCACGCACCCCAATCTGTCGGGGATTGTGCCGTCTATATCGGTAGTAGGGCAGTAGCGCGCTCAGGAATGAATACGTTGGGCTTGCGGCAGCGTCATACGGTACGGACGTAGTGACTACTGACTATCGGGTTAAATCCGAAGACAGGCTACCGTGTAAGATCCAGACAGCGAGGTATGTCGATTTCGACCAGAGGCCTCTTGCACCAATCCTTGGATTCTATTGCGCCGGATACCCACTCTAAAACTCAAGTCTCTACCGTGATAGGTAATCTACCTATCACATCTGTCAAGCACTTGTAAATTCACATTATAAGCTGGTGCAAAAGAATCCTCCGTTGGTTAGCTCGTTATGAAATCGTTTTTAATTCTTATTCTATCAACCCAGGTATCTTGGTGCGAGAGACCTCCGGTCCGGCCACTCAGCGCACTTGTGTTACTGAGTACATATACGATAAAAAGCACTTAGTCGACATCGAGCTGCAGGAGTCTTCAAACCATCACAGGTGACTGCGTTGTTACCTTTACCCCGTGCCAGCCGACCCGGTCGATGAATTCTGTCAGTATGTTACTGTCAGTACTGTCAGTATACTGTCAGTATGTTACGCGACTGTTTGTACGACGTTCCATAAAGACACGCGAGTATCGCTCGATCAACCATCGTAAGCAGCGTGGTATCCATCCGCTACCATTACAAACATGATAAAATACGACAGAGACTGAGAGTCGTGAAAGTTCAACGGGACTAACACGGAGCTATATCGACGGCGGGATTCTAGGGAGTCATCCGGCCATGATCCCTGGAAACATCAATCGATTAAACAATTGCCCAAACGTATTTTCGTATCAAAACAATTTATTTCGAGAAAAGACTCCGTTACAGAAAGCATACACAGCGTTGCAGTTTCATTTTCAGAATTCGTTCCATGAATCAGCTATCATCCAACCCATGAGCGATGTACAAACATGTGTGAAAAAGTCTTTCCAAAATTAAAGGCATGCTAAACTTGGTTAAACCATCCTGAATAGTTGACATTCGTCTACCAAAATAACGCACCAATTATTCGGGTTGTGAGCACATTAAGCAACGGGCCACTAATGGTCCGCAGATACATATCCGCGCGCCGGCAGACCACCCCACACGACATGAGACGCGTTTACATATGTAGGGTTTGTTGCAAGCTTATATCTCCGTCCGTGATATTGCAAAAGATGCCAATGGTACTTAACAATTTACAAAATGATCCCCTCTAAATAGGGGAGAGTGGGGTAAGATGCCCAGGGTGGGAAAGACGCCCCACCCCCTTTAGCGGCGAAACAAACAATCGGACCTGGAAATTAATGTTCTTAGCGTAAAGCGGAAGCCTGCCCTGTTAACTGCACAACAAATTGCGAAGCTCAGTTGGGCAACGGCTGGCTGATGATTGCATGTTTTTTATTTGCTGCTTTCAAAAAATATTTTGGTGTCAGAACATTGTAAATATCAAAGAAGATAAACAATTTTTTCGTCCCTTGTTATAGTCGTGATACATTAGCATGCGTGTACTGTGTCCCAAACATTTTGTTTCAGGGTGTAGTTTTATGGCTAACAAATTGTACTGATTTAATGTTACTTCGGTACCTTGGGGTAAGATGTCCCCTGTCCTGATGGGGAAAGACGCCCCCCCTAAATCCGTAGGCTGTCCTTCAAACAGCCCGTCAAATCATTTATTACATACTTGTGATGTAGACAAAGCCGATCTGGGACTATTGAGAGTCCAGTACGGTCGGGTGCTCCCCATGCCGGTATCTCGGCCCACATAGCGACTTTTGGGCGGCATCTGACTCTGAGAGCCCTCACGACGGCCTCTGTGGGCCCCATTATTGGCTCCAGGGCCCCTCACGACATCCTTTGAGGGCTCCCACGTTGGCCCCACGGGCCGCGCTGGCATCGGAGGTCCCTACGATGGGCTCGAGGGCCCTCAAGCATCATGAAGACCTATAAGAGCCCTATAGTGGTCTCCGAACGCCACCACGGAGGCTCGTTTGGCCGCGCTGGACTATGATGGCCCTAACGATGACCTCTGAAGCCCCTCACGACTACTTTTGAGGGCCCTTATGATGACGTTTGGTGTCTACTGCAGGCTCGAAGGGACTACTGATTCGTTCAGGCGATTCACGTGCCCATTTATGTCACTTATAGTGCAGGGGGCATCTTTCCCAACGTCAGGGGGCGTCTTTCCCACCCTGTGGGGTAAGATGCCCCCTTTCACTTCTTCAGGAAAATGCTTAATAGAAAACAAAGTTATAATATTTCAGGCACGAAAGTGTGATATTTTTGGAGAAAAATGATGTCGGCTTCCGTTGAAACTCCAAGTTTTTGCTTTCCCATCGTCATTTTCGAATAATATATGACATAGCAAAACCCTGGGCATCTTTCCCCACTCTCCCCTACTTGAAGACCACTGCATCGAAATTATCGCCAAATAAACGAGCTAGAGCCTCGTCAAAAATGCTATGTAAACGCGGTCGCACTGGTCCGGGGCTGCAGATTGCGCTCCGGGGCTGCAGATTGCGCTCCGGGGCTGCAGATTGCGCTCCGGGGCTGCAGATTGCGCTCCGGGGCTGCAGATTGCGCTCCGGGGCTGCAGATTGCGCTCCGGGGCTGCAGATTGCGCTCCGGGGCTGCAGATTACGCTCCGGGGCTGCAGATTGCGCTCCGGGGCTGCAGATTGCGCTCCGGGGCTGCAGATTGCGCTCCGGGGCTGCAGATTGCGCTCCGGGGCTGCAGATTGCGCTCCGGGGCTGCAGATTGCGCTCCGGGGCTGCAGATTGCGCTCCGGGGCTGCAGATTACGCTCCGGGGCTGCAGATTGCGCGCTCCGGGGCTGCAGATTGCGCTCTCCGGGGCTGCAGATTGCGCTCTCCGGGACTGCAGATTGCGCTCTCCGGGGCTGCAGATTGTGCTCTCCGGGGCTGCAGATTGCGCTCTCCGGGGCTGCCAGAGGCCGCGCTGTGTTGTTCAGTCGGTATATCCGTCACCCTGTCACCGGCGTATCACGCAAACGCTGTGCACGTCCGTGTCAGCATCCTGGCACAGCTGCATCACAAAACTGTGACACAGACACTCGCAACGGTCGTCACGGAACCGGTGCTATGCCGAAAACCGCTGGTATCCCAGATCTACCACAGCTCACCACAGCCGTCACACTTGGCTCACGTTTTAGCTCACACGCTTTAGCTCGGCACTGTATCACTGCAGTCCGATGTGTCGACTTGGCCGCAATCAAAGTAAGGTCTTGGGTAGTTGGGTAGATACCAAAAGCCGGTAGACACATCAGAAGCGTTGTCGTCGGTCGGCTGTGGACGCCCAGCGCCGCTACTCTGGCGATCCGACGAGCGCCGGCGGCAGCTCCGTCCCGCCAGCTGCAGCTGCCAGCAGCCGGTCCAGCTGCTCGGTGTGCCGCCGGTCAGCCGACAGCTGCGCCCGCAGCTGGCACAGCTGCCGCTCCAGGCTGGCGCGCCGACCGGTCCGCGGCGGAGTGAGGTGGACTGGAGGAGGCGGGGGAAGCGGCGCCATCGCACCGCTGGCGTCACCTGGGTGAACGGGGAGAGACGTCAGCACCAGACCGCCCGGCTCTGTTGAATATTTTCATGTAAGCATGCACATTGCACACATCTACAGACCTTCGAATATCAGCCGACAGGGGCCGTACACCAGTAAACGGAGGCTTGCGAGGTTTGTGTCCGAATTTTAACACGAAATTACACGCAAAATGTTACCTCATAAGTACCGATACCGTCAGTCGGCTTTATACACAAACATCATACAGGCTCCCAATACCCCAGTCCGGTGACCAGCAGGAATAGCGCGCCTGGAGCGCACGGTGGCGCCACCTACCCTCGTCCACCAGCTCCCGCAGCCGCTGCTCCCAGTCCAGGGAGACGTTCAGTTCCCGGTCGATGTGAGTGCTGACATCTAGCGTCGGTCGACCGAAGCTGTGTCTCTCGGGTCGCCGCTTCACAGCGGGGCTGCACTCAACAGAGGTGTCCAGGGAACGTTTGGCGATGGTCACCGACTCGTCCAGGGTCAGACACTCTGCGGGTGAAAGGAGTGAGAAAATGAATCGTATCGAAACTCCAGAGGAGAGAAGCCTGCAGCCAGCGGGGACGACGTGAAAGCATGGTCTTGCTAACTTCCAGCAGCACTGTTGGCCAGGGAGGCTGAACGCATGGCCATTTCGCCAATCAATGTTGAAGAACAAACTCAACAAATAAAGCACTTCAAAAAGAGCAGTCAGTATTGCTATTATGTAGCTTAGCTTATTCGATTGTCACAGAACCCACAGAATTTCCAGCCCAGCCATGAGCCTCTCAAAGAGTGTGTGGACGCCGCGGTCTGCGGTACATACCTCCGGTGTGGCCGACCGAGGTGTACTCTGTCCACACGTCCGGTACAGCTGCGGTACAGCTGCGGTACAGCTGCGGTACAGCTGCGGTACATACCTCCGGTGTGGCCGACGGAGGTGTACTCTGTCCACAAGTCCGGCACGCGGAAGTTGTCCAGCTCGTCGGGCAGGTAGTACACCTCCTCTGAGCCGCTGAGTTGGTCCGTGCGCACCTCGATACAGCACTGAAAAAGACCGCAGGGCTAACGTCAAGCCACAGCGGGCGAACATCGCGGAAAGAAAGGGTGGGTTCAGTACACAATATCATCAGTAAGGAGTCTTTACAAATAAACGGTGAAACAGAACAACGATCAGATTCTCCACGCTAGGGTAAATACGCTTGAGGAATAGTTGTAGCGCTGGACCAGAGCGATTGGCATTTCTCAGCAAAGCGTTAACGTGCTGCAGCCAATGTCGGCTAGCGGAGGTGAGCGGACCCGCGACTCGTACCTGCACAATGTCCGTCCACGGCAGGCTGGCCGACAGAGGCTGGTCACCGACGTCCTCATCGAGAGGCCAGGCAGCACGGCGCAGCAGCTGCAGGCGGTCCCGCAGCAGACTCCGGACTCTGGTGGTGGGAAAGGGGAGACATAAGAGACATCATACAGCAGCTGCAGTCGCTCCAGCAGCAGGCTCCAGACTCTGGTGGTGGGGAAAGGGGAGGTAGGTAAGAGGGACGAGCGAGTGAATGAGGATTGGGTCAGAGCCCATAGATAACGGACACATTACACACGCTACTAGGAATGACGATATCACCGGGCGGAAAAAACTGCGGAAGGAGGGGGGGGGGGCAACTATCTAATGGGGCAAGCCAAAAGCCAAACGCTGCCGTGCATAACACATGAATGGTGCCCTATGTCCCCTTAATAACTGACCTGTACAGAGCCGGCGTGCCGTCTCCGGCTCCATCCGATAACCGTCCGACGTACTGCAGCACCTTGGCGCAGCACTCTGTCCAGCTCCAGTCGACGTCAACGTCCAGCGGGGGTAGTGAGAGAGCGCTGACCTCCTGAGGGACACAGGTCAGGTCACAGGTCAGCGGGGGCAGCGAGAGAGCGCCGACCTCCTGAGGGACACAGGTCAGGTCACAGGTCAGGTGTAGATGTTCAGCGCGGACAGCGAGAGGGCATGAGGGACGTCCAGGGGGCAGGGAACAGGCAAGGGCACATAGACAGTACTTGTTCAGGGAAGGAAGCCAGAGACAAAGACAACAAAATCCAGGGTTCAGACGTGAGATGGCAGGTCACAGTATAGCACACAAATAAATAAAGCAAAGCAGTGATAGTTTTTGTATGTAGATGGCTGTTTTTTCGCGTTATTCCCACACATCCATTCATTCTCGGCATCACTGCTTCCCTTTCCATCGAGTGCCGACACTCATCATGAATTCGTGACAACTTGTAGCTGTTGATATCCGCGCGTCAGCGCATGAAATATACCTTCGCCCCCGGTCATTTATTCACCCACTACTCTATTCGGCGCTCCATTCATCGGGGGTATTTTGACAACGGATTCTCGCGGTGTTCGTTCATTCATTCGCCCGCTCCATTCAGCATTCATACAATCGATATTCCTTCAGTCTAACCCTTGGCCGACGTCATACAGTCAATCATTCATTCTCGGAACTCGCACGTTAATAATCCGTGACGACGGCTATATCTGACCACATCCAGGAAGAGCATAAGTTTATCCGTCATCCATTCACCGCCAGTTCATGGAAATGCTACTACCCAGCCAAACACAGAAGTCCCAATTCCAGCTTAACAGTAATACCGTACAATCCAGGAAGCTACGCTCACAGTACACCCATGTCACTTACCTAAGTTACACTCCCCGATCCAGTAGCTGCTCCTGATCGTCTACCACCTGGTCTGGTGAGCCCTCTGATACCCATCCGGCATCCACCCAGTCCAGTAAAACCCAGACAGCCCGAAATCCTATAAAGTCCAGTAAGCCCCTCGTCCTAGCTCCAGCCCAGCAGCCCTGCGGACAGTCCCTCACCTATCCAGCCCAGCATCTTGCTCACCTGCTGTATCTGCAGTAGCCGCTCAGGCCGGTTCCAGCCGGGTGGCGGCAGGGCCGACTCGGGCCGCTCTGTAACGGCCCCCTCTGTCAGCTCGACCAGCTCGGCCGGAGGCCAGGAGAGGTCCGGCAGCGAGCCGCTGCTGAGCACCGCAGAGAGGTAGCGAACAGCCGTGTTATACAGAGAGACGGCCGCCACGGGACTCTGAAACAGAAGGATATCGAGACTGCGTTATACAGCGAGAACGGGGCCACCGGACTCTGAAACTGGGGGAAAGCAGAACTTTGATATGGAGCGCTACGGCAGCCACCTGGCTGTGGAATACAACGGTTCTAAAGTGTCAGATTGTATTTTATTCGAGGCCTCGAGACCTGTCCCTGCAAACACTCGCGCCTTCCGCCTTGCATAGTGTGGCGTACTAAATTACGTAAGGTAAGAAAAACTTTTATCCAAATTATTAATATCACTCCGAATTCGATGTTATGATTTGTGTATTTCAGGAGGCACCTGAGACGCTACACGGTCACGTAGCGAGAAACTACGGATGCATACCGCCCAGCCACCCTGCACCGGTGTCCCCCACCGACCATGACCGACCTGTTCCACGCGCTTCTTGTTCCGCCGCGCCTGCAGATCGGTGTAGAGCCGCCGGGTCACCTGAACACCGAGGAAGTCCTGAGCCAGGTGGCGCAGTCGGGCGGCCCGCAGCGGGGGCGGGGTAGGGCGGTGTTCAAACAGCCACTCCAGTGCCGATACCACCTGTGAGCAGAACGGGGTGGACGGAGGGTATACAGGTCAGGACGAATGGTAGCACCGGAGTTGGCGGACGGGTACCTTTTGGAAACAAAACCGTCACTCAAAACAAAGGATCGACTTCACCGTGAAATTAGATATGACTGATCATGTCACAAACTATCTCATTTCAACTATCAAGTACCGAGTAGCAAGCGAAACAAAAGGCACAAGCGGTAAGCCATAGCTAGTGCGACGGCCCGCCGGAAAACTAGACTCAGTCACCAGTTCCGTAATTTCCCATGGCAGCTGATACAGCCCCTGTGGAGCCCCTCTCCCTCATGCCTCGTCCACTAACCGTTTCTCCGCTCTGCACCCCGTCGCCGGGCAGCAGCTCGAAGAGCCGATAGGTGGTGACGGCGCCGGCCGCCAGCCGCTCGGGCAGCCGCAGCTGCGCCAGCGCCGCCCGCTGACCTCCCGCCTCCACCAGCACGGCCAGCGGCAGCAGCGGCTCGCGCGGCAGCTGGGCCAGCAGCTGGTGCAGCCGGCCGGCCGACTCGGGCCCCGAGTAGGCCAGCAGGAGTCCGGCGGCGCCGACCGCCTCTGCCGGCCGTCCCTCCAGCTGCCGGACACAGATCGAGAGCCGGCCGCCGCCCGGGAGCGGCACAGACTCCCGCTGCAGGACCTGTGGGTGCGGACCGGGCAGGAGAGGTTAGACCGGTGTGTGGGCGCTGTGCAGCAAAGCACCGTACCGTTTAAGAGCGAAAAAGCGACAAGGAATCATTAACACAAGAGACAACTAAACTCAGTAGGCTCATAAAACCCAACTGACGAGCCGTGGTGATGTCACAACGGTAATTCACGCTACCCAGTTCGTATCCTTAAAATTAATATGTGTGGAGAAGGAAATCATGGCCTCCCACTCCCGATGGAGGCCCCAATGTCTTGTCTCCCTTTTTTCACTGTCTGGGTGTCTGGGGCGCATAGCGACACGGGACCGCCGGCTCGCTGGCCGGCTGCCCGTCCGGTCACGTGCTTGCGTCCCGACACCCACCATAAAACCTATGTTCTCTAAATACACTCTCTCACTTCTCCTCTACCGACTGTGACGCCAACACCATCCGCGGACCCCGGCTCCGACAAGGGCGGCCGAAATGGCCGGCCCACAATTGGTGCCAGCGGTGGTGGTTGGTTGTCGGTGGAGGATTTTTGGCTTCAGGTGAGTTCTCTTTAAATTCATTTCATTTGCTATTTGTGATGTTTGAAATTTGAGATTTGATATTTAGTTCCATTCGTTTTTTACGTGTTATTTTTTTTTCCATTATTTAGTAGGCTAACCATGGAAAATGCTACCAGGAATTTTAGTGTTGAGTACAATACCCAGATGAACGATATTTTAAGGCGAATTGCTCATTTAGAATTAGCTGTAGCGGAAGAGCTTGTTGCTCAACAAAATCAAAATCCATCACAATCTCAGAGCCGAGGACGTGATCGTCAATTTCGTCAGCAAAAATACCGTTATCCACCTGTTCGCTCGAAATCACTTCACTCTTCGCATCATTGCTGTCAAGAAAGAAGTCATTATTTTTCAAATTCTTATCACCATGAATTTTCTAGCTCTCACCGAAACTTTTCACTGCGTCGAAACTGTCGTTCTCTGAGCCCAAACGGGTTCCGCTCACTGCACTAGGGGATGAGTGCGTGAGCGTTGCTTCAGATGACAGGGACCGTTCAGCACATCCCCCGGTTTTACGTGACGTCAAAATTTCGGGTCAAACTTGTTCAGCTCTTTATGATAGTGGAAGTAGTGTCTCTTTAGTTTCAGAAAAATGTCTGCAAAAATCTGGTTTAAAAGTAGCTTACGAACCTCCCAGTGTCTCTATTCTTGATGTTACTGGAAATCCTATTGACGTTGTAGGTGAAGTCAATCTTAACATTAGCATTCTTGGTCAAACAGTTCAACACAAATTTTTCATTACAGCAAAAAGTTTGCCATTCAAATGCGATATCATTCTCGGAATCGATTTTATCATTGCTCACAAATTGATTTACAATCCATCGAGTCGTACGGTGAACTTTCTAAAACCAATTCTTCCTTCCAGTGTAGTCGAAAGACGCTCAAAACGTCTGAGTCCCAAAAGACGTAAAAGAGTACGTTTTCTTTTATCAACAAAGGACAATGAAAAATCTGTCGATCAAATCGTTTATCCTGATAAAATGGTAGACATGTTCACAACTGCAGAAAACATCCATTAACTATTGATGACGAAAAGTCATATCCATTGTTCGTGAAACAAACAGTGGAAATTTCTGGTTACAGCGAAAAATTTGTACGTGTTAAATTACCACATTTCCTACAACCAAATGAATTTCCATACCTAATTCAAACGCATTGTGATCAAAGTATTCGAGACATTCAGGTTGCCCGTTCTATCAATTTCTTAGAAAATTCAGGCACGCTTGTACGCGTGATTAATGCTTCAAGTAACCCTATCATTTTGAAAAAAAAAAAAATCAGAGGATCGCACAAGCCCATCCGACCAAAAAGTACCCCTTCAGTCAGGTCACAGACCGACCCCATCCCATCAGACAGGACGCTGACCTTGCTCAGTACCATGGGTCAGTCAGTGCCTGTCAAACAGCGCCGTCTGTTCCCAATTCCGCCAGCGTCTCGCCACAACAAAAAAACGGTCGCTGAGCCGGACTTGGCTGCGTCAGACACCGGACGCAGAACAGAGATAAACAATCCGACGACCTCTATCCCGAGGACGTCAGGGCACAGGTCTGTCAGTGACATTGATTTGAAACACATCCCAATACACTTTCGTTTTAAACTCCGTGAACTCTTAGACAAACATCGACATGTCTTTGGAAATGATATTTCTGACATACAACAGACAGATGTTTACAAAAATCACAATGGATTCACAGACCACACTCCGGCTGATCAACGAACAAGTCCCCCATTTGCTCATCGGGAGATAACTAAGGAAAATATTAAACGCATGGTAACAGCCAGAATTATCAAACCATTAGTTTCACCATATAACTCTCCAATCATTCTTATCAAGAAATCAAATGGTCAATATCGCCTCGTTTCAGATTTGCGACTTCTCAACTCCAAAATCAAGGATGACAAGTTTTCTCGTTCATTTACATAACAGGTCAAAGATCAACTTTCTGACTGTGAAGTTTTCTCTACCTTGGATTTGCTTAGTTCATTCCACAAAATTTATTTGAATGAATCTTGAAATCACTCTACGGATTTTACAAATGATGACGACAAATATCATATGAACGATAAACCAATGGGTCTTCGTTCAAGTTCCTCCGTTCTCAACAGAGGGTTGCAAATTGCACTCAGTAGTCTACAAGGCATAGATGCATTTTTATATGTTGACAATATTCTTATCGCTAGCAAAACATACGACGAGCATTTAGAAAAACTCGACAATATATGTTCTCGTTTAGAAGAAATTCATCTTGTGATCAACCCCGAAAAGTGTGAATTCATGAAATCTCAGGTAAAGTATCTGGGTTTCATACTTGACAAACATGGAATTCGTCCAGATGCATCCAAATTACAAGCGGTACAACATTTCCCTGTACCAGAAACAGCGAAAGATGTTCGTATTTTTCTTCGGTTTACGAACTTTTATCGCAGACACATTCCAAAACTGGCTGAGTTTACTGCTCCGTTAATTCATTTGACAAAGAAAAATGTTGATTTTATTTGGTCAAAAGAGTGCGAAAAAGCATTCTCATCGATAAAAAGGTCACTACGAAAATGCGCTTTATTAAAATTTCCAAATTTCGAAAAAGATTTCTACCTATTTACACATACAAGTGATTTCGCTATCAGTGGCGTACTTGAACAAAAATATGGTGATGAATTTCACCCAATCGCTTTTATTAGTCGACAGCTTAGCAAAGCTGAAAGAAATTATTCTACTTCAGAAAAGAAATGCTTCGCAATTTCATGGTCTTTTGATCATTTGCGATCTTATCTTTTAGGTCATGTCACTCATGTCATGACAGATCATTCACCATTAAAATATATCTTCAAGTCAACTCATCTTAGCGGTCGTTTAAAGAAATGGTTAGTAAAACTATCAGAGTATGATTTTGATGTCACGTATCTACCAGGTATTTCGAATGTTACAACTGATCATTCGTCTAGTGCCGAATTAGATACACAAAACAAAGCAGACTTTCTTGGCCATGTCTGTGCAGAAACCGCAGGATGGACAAAAGAGAAAATCAAAGCTGAACAGAGAAAAGACCCAGATTTGATGCCAATCATTGATCGCCTCGTGAAACCGAAAGCTAAAGGCCCTGATCTGAAGCTGAATGAATCTCTTTCCAACTTTTTCTTAGGTTCAGATGGCCTACCTACTTTACCATGTAGCCAAACAAAATTCGAAGATTCGTCAGTTTATGAAACAGCTTGTAGTTCCAAATTCAATGAAAAAACTGATGCTTGAGAAAGTCCATGACACTTTTTCGTCAGGACAAAAGTTATTTAGAAACATTCTTTCCAAAATTCGAGTTCAATTTTACTGGAGGAACATATACTCCGATGTCAAAAGGTATGTAGACTCCTGTCGTTTTTATGTACACCAAAGTGCTCACAATTTTCTAAAACGTGCACCAGTGCAACGCACGATTACACAAGAGCACCCTAACATCAATCGTCAAGAAGACGATCAAATCGACACCTGCGTCGACTCACAGTCTCTCAGCAACGAATCTGCCATTCGTTCCGTGGGTAATGCCTCACAGAGCAGCAACAACGGTGCACGTTCACCTGTTACACTGCCGGCAAAGCCAGGGACGTTGGTGACTCCTTCTGAAGAGAATGGGATCGACCAGAGTGATCTTACACGGCTGGAAGAAGATTGGCGAAATTGTCGAGCAGGCCGAGAGGTTAGTCAGGCTGATCACCTGCGGTATAACCTCTGGTCTCGCAAAAACATACGCCCCCCAGACCGTCAAGAAGGAACATAGCGCTCACATAGCGCCCATTTAGCGCTCAAATATATAATTTGCCTGCAGAAGACATGCTGCGTTACAATGAGGTTGACGAGGTCCCTCACGCGCATGTAAATAGCCGACGTACGGCCAAAAATGGTGACAGAGATCCCATTTCACGTGATGCGAACGAAGGTTGATGATTACGTCCCTCGCGCACACCGCCAGCCAAAGGCTGAGCAAAAGGTTTACTCAATGTAAACGGAAGAGAGCAATTGCAATTTCATTGAGCTCAATTCATTGTAAATAAAGCATCCACGATATATATGCTAGTATGAGAGGTGAATGATTCTCATTTGTATGATTGCCAAAACCTATGTTGTCGCTTGCTGTTGCCATCTTTCATTTCTTTACATATGTTGCAATGTCAAAAATGTCTTGATACTGACACATTAGCCCTGTTTCTTTTTCAGGTTCGTGCTTCTTGTGGCGGAACGAGTGCAGCGTCAAATAATACCCAAAAGACATGCATGCTTCTCGATATTCCCAATTAATTTACAGTATACTTTATCGAACTAACTACTGATTAGCTTTAATTTTGGTCATCTGGTAAAAAAAAAACGACTTCTATAACATTGACCAATAACTTTTGGCCATTCTGAACAATTTACACCAGCGAAAGTAATAAGTGGCAATAAAAAATTGTCCACAGAAAGTTTGCCAATTCAACAATTTACCAGCGATATAACTACATTAGAAGTATTGCTGTTTGCATGCCTTCCCAAACGATTTCACGGGTATGACGTAATACACAGATGCACTCGTTCAGAAGACGCCACTCTTTAAAAGGACTTCATTTTTTTCAACCATATATTTTTTATTGAACAACTAAGTAAGTTCTAACACAATAGTTAGATATTCCAATAACACTTAAACCCACTAAAAACATTGGCCTCTTCAATTTATTCGTTAAAGTAAGTCACTTGGCAGTACTATTAAAACCGGTCTTTTGCTATAGTCATTGGCTCATTAGCCCCATTTTTTCTCCCTTACTACTCACTTTGCGACGTAAACGATCTCTCGATCGACTGACCGGCGGTGCTGCCCGTTTTTAAAATCATTCAATGTTTTGCTATCCGCTGTGTCAAAACATGTCTTCCGTGTCATTTATACCATGATGTCTTCCAATGAATGTTCAGCCTTCACAAAGTTCATACTGCCGTTTTATACACAATTGTTATCACACACCAGGGAAAATGTATCACTGACCGGCACAGCGATAGCACAACATTTTAACAAAAAGTGTATGTGGATGCATGTTTGAATACTTGGACACGGATACAAATTTGAATGTCCTACGGACCCGAATGTTTTGGCCTTTGAAAGTCCATGGGTTCCGTGGCACGCCTGGGGAAGCATTACGACACTTGTGTCGCCCAGTGCTACGTGCCTTTTGTACAAATGTTGCACTGTACAGCTGCAAATATGAATGACTGTTTTGTATGATGTATATGTTGGGGCATTATTTCGGCACATTTTAATTCGGTTCTTTTTCTATTACAGCCCTTGAGTTTCTGTTACCCATCTGGGAGTGGCCACTATCTGACTCCCCGAGCATCGACTACGGAGAAACGCCGATACGCATCACGGTCTGCAAAAGCTGGCTGATGATAGTCATGATGGGATTGGACGCTCATCGCCGACCCGTCTGGCTGTCTCAGTCGCTCTGCATCTGGTCCACGAATCACACACTGCAACTGCGGACGCCATCACCGACTGCAACGGCTGCAACTGCAACCAGCAGGTGGCCTAGGTCCAAAGCCAACGCCTGGCTGACCCTCATGGCCGCCTGCCGTCGCTGCTACCCCGTCTGCGCTTCGTGCTTCGCTGCTCTCTCTGTCAAATCGTCTCGTCAAGGTCGTCACCAGTGCCATCCGCCATCAACATGGATTACACACCATCGTCGTCACCAACGTTGTCGATCAACATCAAGGAGACCAGCACTCCGCAACCGGTTCATCTTCTTCCGGTATGCTGAAGCCCTCTGGTATCGATGCTGTGCGGCGGCAGCCGTTGCTCAAGGACGATCGAGGCCTCATCGTCACGGCACCCACGGCCGCTGCCCCTCACGATCAAGTCGGACGTCAGCATCAAATCCGCAGAGATGTCTGGTTCCACGAATCGACAACGAATCAACAACGCGGCGACGACGACGACGACGACGACAAGAACGAGACCAACAACTCGGACACCATCAGCAGCAGCGACAACAGCAGTTGCACCAGTAGCAGCAGCAGCCGTACCTGCAGCAGCAGTCGTACCTGGCGTTCCATGCGCGGTGTCATACGTGGATCTATGCAGTTAGGATCGTGATTGCTTATTGGTCGCCTCCTCTTGTCGGCTTGTTGGGGGAGGAAAGATATGTGGAGAAGGAAATCATGGCCTCCCACTCCCGATGGAGGCCCCAATGTCTTGTCTCCCTTTTTTCACTGTCTGGGTGTCTGGGGCGCATAGCGACACGGGACCGCCGGCTCGCTGGCCGGCTGCCCGTCCGGTCACGTGCTTGCGTCCCGACACCCACCATAAAACCTATGTTCTCTAAATACACTCTCTCACTTCTCCTCTACCGACTGTGACGCCAACACCATCCGCGGACCCCGGCTCCGACAAGGGCGGCCGAAATGGCCGGCCCACATATGCTTCAGCCTACAAAATTAGTTCACTACCAGCTGCACGGACTAGCAGCAGCGGCACCATCCGTCCCCACCACCACTCCTACTCACACCATCAGGCAGCTCCACCGTTCGTCCTCCATCAGTATCCAGTTTCCCTAGCAGCCACTGTGTGAGCGGACAGCCGGCCGGCGCGGGCACGGCCAGTTTCCAGAGCAGGTGGCCGCCGGAGGGGGGTGGCTGCACGGCCAGAGCGGGAAAGTACAGCAGCCACGCTCACCGGCTGACTGGAGAGCCGGTCGTGCAGCAGCAGACTGCACAGACTGCCGTCTGATGGAGACAGAATCGGTGGAGTGGGTCAACGACAAACTCGGATACCGATAGAATGCATGGATATGGATACCAGCCCAATTTTCCAAAAACAATGACGTGTGATCGACAGAAAAAATACGACAGGAAAAACTATTATTTCAAAACGATTCCATGAATCATCTCGTAAAAGTCGGATGTTGACGGGTACTGACCTACCCGAAGGTCGGCGGGCAGGGGGCATGGGTGATAATCTACCTGCCCAGAGGTGGGCGAATGGAAGGGTTAGAGACAGCAGAGACTCACCTGCCCAGAGGTCGGCGGGAGGGGAGCAGCGGGGGTCGGTGGGGTGAATATGATTTACCTACCCAGAGGTCGGCAAGAGCCGATAGGAGAGGTTAGCCCGGTAGGTTCCTAAGTACCCTAATTCACCTACCCAGAGGCCCGCGGGCGGGGAGCAGGGTCGGTGGGGCGATGATTTATCTGCCCAGAGGCAGGCGCACACAGATCCATCGCAATTTCAAATGTGGCCAAAACCTCGAATAATGACCATTTGTAAATTCCCTCAGTGAGTGGTTTTTAACACAAAACGGATTGAAGCATCTGAAATCACCTTCGGCATATTTTTTAACCACCTGATCTCCACTCACCGCAGTCGTGAACCTGGAACTTCTTCGGAAGCGCATGGTAGACCCAAAAGACATGTGAAACGCGCACAACTTTGAGTGACTGTAACATTGTAATTATTTGATCGAAACCGCAATAAATGGGCATCGCTGTGTTGCATGGTTCGTGCTGAAAATTTTGGTACCAAAAATAATGTTTTAGCTCGTCATCAATGCCATGCTAATTAGCAATGTTCGGGCACATGCATCACAGTCCGCATTTTCACTCATCGCATACTTGACAAAGGCCTACAAGAAAATCATCAATCGCCCCCCCCCCAAATTCGAATGGCTTAAAATGAGCCTGAGAACGTTCACAAACGGTTCCCGAAAGAATAAGCTGGGCATCAGTGGTCAAACTTTTGCTATGGGGGCAGAAGTGATGTGATGTCGGGCGGATTCGGCCGGCCGGCTGACCCGCGAGTCAGCGTCAGCTGTTGCTAGGCTGGGTCAGGGTCGACCGAGGTCAATATTGGCTGGTTGCCAGCGGGCGGGGAGGCCACGGGAACTGCGTGAATAATAAACAATCCTTGGCCGTTTCGGTCCGTGACTCGCTGTTCGCTCCATTTCAACCGTGAGTCGTGGCAGCGGAGAAGATAGCGGTGTGTTGGAGCCTGGAGGGAGATGCACCTGTCGTTTTGTTAGCAGATCTTGACAATGGAGCTGCGTATCAGTAAAAAAGTATTTTTTGATGCCGTTATTGAAGGAGGGATGCTGTCCAAGCAAATGAAGAACAGCACAGTGCATGCCGTGCAGCTTGGAGAGAGCCTGGCGGAGATAGAGTGCGATGGCCGGTGGTCAAATGAGTGCGCCTTTACTTTGAAAAATTTTCACAAATTCATTGGAGGTAAAAGAATCAACATGTGAAAAATAAATTCAGGCCTATAACACGTAAAATGATGAGAGGATTCCAAATCTGGTCGCAAAATTCAAATCGGAGAACATTTGACTCCTGTTTTGGCCAAAAACTGTCCAAATTTGCCCAAATTGGATATTTTGCCTATTTTCGACAGTTTTTTTTGCCAAAACAGGGGTCAAATGTTCTCCGATTTGAATGTTACGACCAGATTTGGAATCCTCTCATCATTTTACGTATTACAGGCCCAAATTAGGAACGAGTTTTACATTTTCATTTTTGACCTCCAATGCATTTTTGAATTTTTTTTCAAAGTAAAAGCGCACATAGTAAAACGCGTCGGAATGATTTCATATTTTGCACTTTTCATACTCTCACCAAATGCAACCAGACGCAGGGAGGGAACCGATGATCCCAGACAAAAGTGTTTTTTTTACGAGCCCTAAAATAATCCCTCTTCAAAATTTCGCGTATCGCAAAAAAATGTGGTTTAAAATGGCAGAAATATTTCTCATTTTCTAAGAGCGTGATTAATCTGCTTTCATTTGAGCCCTTTATCACATCTCTAGCTTCCGTAGTTTTTGCGCTAGAGGTTTTGTCCACATTTGAATTCGAGATGGACCTGTGTGAGGCGGGGAGTAGGGTCAGTACTGGTGGTGAACTAACCTGCCCAGAGGTCGGCAGGCGGGTGCGGCGGCTCCCTCGGTCCGCCCAGCAGGCGCAGTGCGGTCGCTGCGTCGTGCAGCGGCCGGCCAGCAGGGAACAGACGCTGCTCGGCCCGGAGACGACGGCCGTCCTCCGCAGCGCGCCGCCAGCGGCCCAGCATACGGCGCAGGGTCAGACAGTGACCTGGGGAGGTCATATGAGGTCAGATAAGGTCACACTCTGACCCGACTCCGCCGCCAGCGACCCAGCATACGGCGCAGGGTCAGGCGGTGACCTGGGGAGGTCATAGGTCACACACAGTCAACCTCTGACCTGACCTCGCCGCCAGCGGTCCAGCATACGGCGCAGGGTCAGGCGGTGACCTGGGGAGGTCATACAAGGTCACAATATGACCTGATCTAACAGCCAGCGGTCCAGCATACGGCACAGGGTCAGACGGTGACCTGGGGAGGTCAGATAAAGTCACACACGGTCACACTGTGATCTGACTCCGCCGCCAGCGGGCCACCATCCGGCGCTGGGTCAGACGGTGATCTGTGGAGTCATGACAGACTCCATCACCTGTTTTCCTTCAGTCCAGTCTGACCAGATTCAGTCACTCTAAGAGTCTAGCACCTGTACCAGGCAACACCCACTCACCGATCTCTGTGAGTGTCTGGATGAGTGCCTGTCTCTGGCGGCGGCACTCTGCCAGAACCTCCTCCGCGGTGCGGCGTGCCAGCCGGTCAGCTCCCTCCGTCCATAGTCGCAGGTGTATCACGGCTACCGCACTGTCAGGCAGGAGAAGTAACAGTGAGTCTCGATGGGTGACTTCGGTTGGTAGATCTATAAATTGCGATGCCTAATGAATGTCCGATTTTATCTGGATACTGCAAGGATTATGGCCACAATGTATTATTTTTCATGCCAACGTAGGTCCAGTCGAGTCAGTAATGCTAGCGTCATGTAAGGAAAAATGAAAATCATGGGTTTGGATTGTTGGGCAGCAAGAAATGTCCCTTCCATCGAACACACCGACATAGCTGTACGCCGCTTCCATGCCACACACTGAGAGGCCGGCCTCACCTGTGTTTGGCCTGCACGTTCAGCATCTCCTGTTCGGCAATATCGGCCGTCTCGTCCAGACACACCTCGGCAATCAGCGTCTCGGTGAGCACCGAGCTGAGCCGGTCCTGTCGGCGGAGTATCGGGTGGGCCGTCAGTAACCGTGTGGATGTGGGGCGGGGTAGTCGAGTCGCGAGGATGCGAGGACACAGACTCGTAATGACGGGAGGACAGCATGAGCAGCATTGGCAGTGGGAGATATATGGCTGCAGCCCAACCCCTACAAGCATTCAGGGCTGCAAGGTTGTTTGATTCATTCAGTCCCACAGCAAGGCGATCATGATCCTGTCAGGACATAAACCGACACGGGTTACAAATTCCGACATATCTCCCACACAGTTGTCCTTGCCACAACCTGTTGGTCCGACAGGGCAAGGGCAACTGTTTTCGTCCTTCACCTTCATCTCCTGATCCCTCCTGGCTCGCTCCTGCTCCTGCAGCTCCCTGGCGCGCCGCTCCTCGGCCTCCCGTCTCCTCTGTTCCTGGAGCCGCTTCTGCTCCTCCTGGAGTCGACGCGCCTCCGCTAGCTCCAACTGACTCACGCTCCTATACAGGGACAACATTGTCAGATCAATCGCGCATGCTAGACGGGGAAAGACGACAGAAGCTAAAAGAAACTGAACAATATACGTGATAAATATGCGGTGCAACTTATGGACAGCTGCCTACAAAAAATGACAATTACCCAACACGTAAACATGTCACATGAAAATGTCGACCGGGGAACATCACCAGAAAACATTCACAGTATGTCTCCATCCTGTTTGCTCTCCTCACGCCTATCGCTCACCTGACCATCTCCTTGACCACCTCGTCCACGGTCGCCTGGAAGAGCTGAGCGCACATCTGGCGCGCCGCGACTGCGGCCGCCAGCAGCTGCTCGGCCTGCCGGCGGGTCTCCTCCACCACCACCTCAGTCACCAGCTGCTGGCCAGCCGCCGCCTCGGCCGCCCGCTCGCCGTCGTCAGCCGGCGGCGGAGCGGCCTCCGCGGCCGGCTCGACCCCGCCCTGGTCCTGCGCGTCCCAAGCCGTGCGGCGCAGCACGCCATGCGCGTCGAAACTGTCGTGCGGGCGGTAGGAGGGTAGTGGATCGGCCGGCAGCGGGCCGCCCTGGATCGCCTGGCCGATGCTCAACTCTCGTTTGGCGTCGATGAGCGTCGGACACCTGCGCAGCTCGGGCGGTGTGTCGGGCACCTGGAACTGCACCCGCTCGAGGAACGCGGTGCCCTCCTCGGACTCGATCCCGTGCTGGCGTAGCGCTGAGGCACACTCCTGCTCGCTCTCGAAACCGAGCATTTCCTGCAGCTGTGTCAGTGGAAACTGCCGGCAGAAGAGCGGAAGGACGACTGCATGTGAGGGCCAGCATATAAGGGGGTGGCTCAAATGTAAACACTGACATATAAGACTTCTTGTACAGTGTAAGTAACTGAACACGAGCAGTTCGTCATAATGAATGAATTAGATCGAAAACCGGGAGGAACAACACAAGATGGGGACCCTCAGACTCCTCATCCACAGCCATCAGGAAAGCCAGCAACCACCTAACAGATCAACAATTTTTGCCAACCGACACCCATCACACCGGCAGCCTCCCTAACACCGGACGGGTGCGTTACTCGGACTTGAAGCGTCCCCCACTCCGGCCCCTCCCGATTCTCTTACCTCGACGACCGCCTTGGCCGGGCAGTAGGTGCGTGTGATGACGTCCAGGGCGCGCGTGCGGACCTGGTTGAAATAGCGCTGCAGCAGGCACGAGGCCAGGTAGCCGGCGCGGCGCACCAGCTTGAAGAAGCGCACGTAGTTGTTTGAGGAGAGCGCCACGTACAGTCGGAGCGCCGCCTGCACCTCCGGGGACTCACGGACCTCGTCACTGTACGTCTGCGCCTCCCTGCAGGGTCAGCGGTAGGGCAGAGAACGCGGTTATCGCAAAAAGGTGCTAATCACTGAACTGAAATAATAACATCCAACGTGTAGAGGTCAAGTAGCATGGTCACGTCAAGATCTCTATGCCTCCTTGAGAAAATATATATGAATCTGTCTACATCTATATCCTAGATCCATCTCTATCTCGTTGATGACTGAGCGAGAGGATAATCCTGATCGCTGATGATGTCTTCCTTGTGATGGCGAGCGTCGAGCGGGTTGATGTCCCACCTGAGCATGTCACCCTGGTTAGGGCTAAACAAGCTGCTGTCCTACCTGAGGGTGTCTCCCTGGTTGAGGTTGAGCAGGATGTCGTAGGCTCGAAACTCGGCCTCTCGCTCACACCGGACCCCTTTCAGGGACAGGTCGTGGTACATGTGCTTCAGAGTCTGAAACATACCAACAGAGCAATGGACACCGCTGCTCATTTAAAGTCGCTAAAACAATTAACCTCCATCTCAAGCAGCACCGTTGTAAATGGAAGCCTGTGGACACTAAATATAAAAGACTAGAGAAGCCACAGTCTACACAATCATGATTCAAGAGTCAATAAATTATATGAAGCATCAGATAACAAAATAACCTTTATCTAACAGTGGCCAGCGCACCAGCCGGCCACCAGGCTGCTAACCGTCCCACCTGCAGACACTTGGTGAGATTCTCGTTGTTAATCTTCTGGTCGAACATATCACGAGAGAGCTCGCAGAGCGCGGCGGCGCAGTGCACGTGGAAGCGGGCGCACTTTTCCACCAGTCCGACCGAGACCTGGTCGGTGAGCTGCTGTTGGGTGATGTCCTTTCGGATGCCGCGAGTCCGATCCCAGATGAAATGGAACCTGTTCAAAGACAGGGGAGATTGTCGATGAGTACACCGCAATGAGTTCGCAGTGGCAATAAAAAGATAGATAAGATAGCATAGGTGAGAAATGAACACAGTCGAATAGGCCTATCCGTATCTAAAATAAAACAGCGTGCCCGACACCGACATCCAAAATGAATAAATTAGATGTTCCAGATTGGTAGTGGAAATAAGAGATGGATCCACCCACTCATGCCTCTATACAAACACCAACATTACCAGCCCAGTGCCCTGCCCGTTCCGCCCGCTCTCACCAGTCGCCGGTGTCGCGCGTCTCGGCGTCGGTCACGTGTGTCACCAGGTAATCCATGGTGCGCAGCAGGGCGGCCGGTGTGCGCAGCTCATGCGGCAGCGGCTCCTCCTGGTCAGCAGAGCTGCGAGAGTACTGCTTCACCGCCAGACGGTGGTCCATCTCGAAACCGCCCTGTAACCGAGAGCACCACATGGTCAGGTGGGTCTCAGGGCGGGACAAACGACAACACATATGTAATTCGCCAAATGCACGTAAAAGATAGCATGAGAGCAACATCGTTACGCCTTGAAAATTCATATTACCTCACAGAACAATATTGAAAGTTTCGGAGGAAGATATCTATGTTCAGCTTAGATCTGGGCCTTAAATAAAGAGTGAGACAGTTTTGTGACACAAAACACAACCACCTTTGTTTGGACGCTATGACTAAGCAGTGCGGATTTTGGACTAACCTGCCTGTCTCTGTCCCGCTCGTACTGGCCGCTGATCTGATGTTTCTCCTCTCGCATGTATCGCTCCTTCTCAGGACACATGTCGGGGCAGGTACCGACCAGAGGGCCGGAGCGAGCCGGACCCTCGCGACGCAGCGCTGGCAGACAACACAGATACGGGCTGGTCAGCTGGAGACAAATGGCAAATGGGGCCAAATATTCCACATTTCGGAAATGGGAGACAATTGCCATCCACCGCAAGACTCGAGGAAGAGTAAAACAGCAATGTATCGTTGAATTCGGAAATTACTCGCTCTTACTCTGATCTGAGCAGTAATTTCTGGTTAACTCATCCTGTGCTACTGGTGAGCGTGTACCTCCAGGACTCTCCCCCCCCCAAACTGCATTGTCCTTCTTCATCCTCTCTCAGACTGCCCTCCACTCCTCCACTTCTTATGTCTCGCCCAGATCAACCCTCGCTTTCTGCCCGCCTGTCCTTTCCCTCACCGCTCCACTGACCTGCCCGCTGCAGTTTGTCCCTGGCGTCCAGCACCCTGAAGCGGTCGCTGGCCGAGGCTGCCGGCTGTCGTAGCACCGCCCGCAGCTCGGACACGTTCACAGCCGCCGCGGGCGCCGCCGCCGCTGCCGCCGGGACTGCAGAGGGCGCCGGAACGGTGGCCGTGGCGGCTGCAGGGGCACGGCGAGCCTTGGGCTCCGGCGGCGCCTCGGCACGGCGAGGTTTGGGTTCCGGCGGCAGCTCGGCGCGACGAGGCGGGTCTCTGGTGGCACATAGAGTAACAAACGTTAGCGGGGGAGTGCCGCATGACGAGGGAGGTAAAATAGTAACGAGCTACAACAACGGCTTGGTAGTTCGAATCGACTGCACTTTGACTGAGTGGTGTTGGTAAAATTAGTATTCTTCTTCCCAGTTACGCCACCCAGTCTTGTATTTCTGGTAGCGATTTGAGCTCACTAGCCATGTGCCTAATACATTGCCATGTGCCTTGCCTGCCTGGCACTTAAACTCTCTCAGACACTTCAATCCCGACATTGTTTCAGACTATCACCAGCTCTTTCCTCAACGACTTCAGCGGGTGGGTTCAGCAGGCGCCCGGCGACTCTTACCGAGTGTCGCCAGTGCCGGCCATGTTGCGCAGCTCATCCGAGACGTCATCGTCCAGTGGCGGCAGCGGGCGGCGCGCCGGCTCGGCCGCCGCGCTCTTCACCGGCCGCCGGAAATAGAGGCTCATCGGCGGCAGCTTCGGGTGGACCCGCGCGCCGCGCCTCTTGGCGGCGTCGGCGGCCGCCTGTGGGTGTGATGGCGGTCAGGAAGCGAGTCAGAGGTCACGGTAAATGTGGGCCGTGGCGGTGTGATGGCAGGTCAGAGAGTAGGTCACACGTCACGGATGCATGTCAGTAATGCCAGCGTACGTACTAAGTACTACGTACCGTACAGTGTCAATAGTTTCACCACAATCGGAAGTTTATAGTCCGTGCATACAGATCGTCCATATTAAGCTCGTTATTCGTAACTCATCGTCTCTATACGGCAGACTCACATGATCGGCGAAATGAATGGATGCCGTGTTCTTGGCCTTGTTGCAAGTGACTTTGACGACCTGGCCGAACTTTGAGAAGTGTCTGGTGAGGATGGTTCGGTCGTTGTTCCCCTCGGGCACGTCAGTGCAGAGCAGTGAGGTCACCTGCTGCAGCTCCTCGGCAGAGCTGAGACGCTGCACGCGCGGGCCCGCCGGACCGGTCACTGCCGGACGGAAGGGGGATTAATGCCTGAAACAGACTCTTTCCGCAGTCAGGAAATCGCATGCGAGAGCCTATTCAAATACATGGAAGCGCGCTCGCATCAATCGCACGCACCTCCCGCAAGCGATTGATGCGAGAAGAATTATAATGTATTTGAATAGGCTCTCGCATGCGATTTCCTGAACGCGGAAAGAGTCTGTTTCAGCCTTAACGCGCGGAACATCCACGCCGTGCGATTCGAAGCTACCGCTGGGCTCTAAAGGATAGGCAGCAGGAAGCAAAATCACTGGTACTTTTTATGCATATCAATTGACATGGAAAATGATTGATGAAGCAACGGTTAACTATCTAAACGGTCAAGTGGTGAAATAATTAACCAGCAATATGTTCAACCAATCTCGGAAGAGATGGCAAAATACGTGACCTGTCCTGGCAAAAAAAAAAAAAAAAAAAACACTCAATCTTAGCACAACACACATAAATGGTGTAGAGATTAGCACACCTCGCCATCTGCCTCACCTGGCGACTTGGCGACAGTGCGGGCCTCGGGCGGTTTGCCGAACAGTCCGGTGCGGGCCAGCGAGCGCCGGCTGGCCTCGGTCAGGCTGGTGGCCGGACGGCGCTTACTGGTCGGCGCCGGGCCGTCCGGCTGGGTGAACACTGAGCGCAGCCGGCCGGAGGAGGGCGCAGCGGCCGGCTCCGACCCGCCCTCCTTCCCGAACAGAGCGGGAGCAGAGCCCGCCGACCTGCCCTCCGCCGCCTTCCCGAACAGGCCGGGTGCTCCCGCGCCCGCCGAGTCCACGCCGCTGGCGGTCTTTCCGAACAGGCCAGGTGCAGCTCCGGTGGGCCGCGAGGACGGCAGCGGGCCGGCGTCCGTTTCATCCGTGTCCGCTGACGGCGTCCGCTTTGGTTTGCCGAATAGACCCGTTGTTTCACTCGAGGTCTTTCCAAACAATGGTGCAGCAGGCGGGGCATCCACGCCAGAGTCTGACGCTGCCTTTTGTTTGCCGAACAGACCGGTACCACCAGTGGTTTTACCAAAGAGTGAGGCACCTGCAGCAGATGATGAAGTGGCGGAGCCTGCAGCTCCAGGGGCCTTTCCAAACAGTGAGGGACCATCTGCAGTAGCAGCACCATCAGGCGCCTTCCCAAACAGCGAGCCACCAGCAGGATCTGCACCACCAGCACCCTTCCCAAACAGAGAGGTGCCTGCAGAGGCCGCTGAGCTGGCACTGTCAGTGCCGCCAGCTCCAAACAGGCTGCGTATTGTTGAACCAGCCTGATCAGCAAATGTGGAGGCTGCCACTGAGTGTGCAGCTCCTGAAGAAGGCTTGGCTTCACTTGAAGACTTTCTTGTCCCCAGAGTGGCACCAAACACTGGTGCAGTTGATGGTTGGAACCCAGCTGAACCTGGGCCTGCAGCTGAACCAAAAGTAGTGCCAGCTGATAGACTGAATGCTGGGGCAGCAGTACTGGGTGGCTGACCAAAGGCTGCCCCAGAAGATTCTGACTGTCCAAACACAGATGAGCTTGAAGGTGGCTGATTTTGACTTCCAAATGTTGGCATGCTTGTAGGTGCTCCTGCACTGGGAGTAGGTTGCTGGCCAAATGGATTGGATCCAATGCTCTGGTTGTTCCCAAACACTGCACCACCTGGTGCTGGGGTGGAGCCAGCTGGTGCACCCCAGCCAGCGGTGGTAGGGGTGTGGCCAAATAGCGTGCTGGGCTGGCCAAAAGTTCCGGGAGCACCTGTGGCCTGGCCAAACACTGTGGTAGCTGATGCAGGTGGCTGCTCACTGCCTGTAGTTGAGCTGGGAGGCTTCGGAAAGGGGTAGGGTGGCGGGTTGCCACCACCTCCCCCAAACATGATCCAATATCTGAAGGAAAAAGATGCCTGTTAATGATCACACCAACTGAGTACCTACCTACCTAAGGAATCAAAAAGGGGAATGCCAACATATTTTACTGGTAAATTCAGCTTTGTTTAGCAAAACTTTGCAAAATGAAGGTTTGGCAGACACTCAACAATGTTTTACTTTATGATTGATAAATACAATCAGCATTTTGTGGCCATTAATCGGGTCTAGTGGCCACCCGGTCGACTAGACCGGGTGGCCTAGTGGATAGGATGCATGGCAGGTCAAGGTGGCAGGAGCGCTGTGAAGCTTTGTGAGAGAGCTGGCATTCTTGCCACACCGTGATCAGTTGTTTCAGCCTGTAGCCGGTGACCTGAGGTCACAACAGGGGGCGGTTTGTGGAATCTTGCCCAGCGTTCGATGTCTCACGGACGGTGAAGATTCTAAGCCGTTCAAGGTCAGCGGGGGCTCGGCTGCGGTTATGGAACGTGATTGTCCAGACGACGTAGAATCTTTCATCGTACGAGAGACATCGAACGCGGGGTTGGTTTGTGGGAGGTGGTGTGCTGGCTGGTGTGGTCATGGCGGTGTGGTAGTCGGGGGTAGTCGGGGACGGGGTAGTTGTCCGAAGCCGGGGCTGAGGACCCGATGCCTGTGTAAGCGCTACTGGTTGCATAAACACTGAGGTTACCTCCACCTTTTTCTTGTTGAGTAGCGTTTCAAAAATTATTTCCCCGGCTGCGGCTTGAAATTTGTTAGGGAAAAATACGCAACTCCACATAGATTATTTACAGAGCGCAAGCCTCATGTTAATGATGTGTGCATGTATGGTGCAAGGAAACCATGTGTCACGTGGCCACGCACGCAGCAGCAAACACCCGCTCGCTGGCGCGTCTGTATTATCACTGACTCCTGGCCCCGCCGCACGGCCCGACCGGCCGGTCGCCACGTCACGTGACCCGGGCGGCGGGGACAGCCAACCACAGCGCAGCACGACAACACGGGGCGGCCCAAGGGCGCTCCACACAGCCCTGACATTACCCCCCTTCCACGAAAATGTGCAACGGATACACACAATAAACAAGGCAGCGAACAAGTAAACACTCAACATAAACCTAAACATACGGCAGCGCGGCAACGAACATGAACTACGGGCGGCGCACCTCATACGGCTTTGTATTCTGGACATGTGTTCGACGGACGCCCCTGTCGGTGATATATTCAACATGTCTGCGCCCGACCATCGATGACACTATGAACGGTCCGACCCACGGGTCCTCCATCTTGGAGGCCCTTGTAACATTTCTCACCCAAAGTCGGTCTCCTTCCCGGTAACCAGGCCCATGTCGTCCCCTATCTCCCTGTGTGTCCAAGTGCACAGATGACGTCACACGAAGGGGCGGAGTCGGGGGCGGGGCCTAGCGCAACGGCCGCCATATTTGAATTTGTTTTATAAGAATGTAATCTATATTTTGGCTTTCAGTCAATTGTTATCGATAGTTTTATGAACGGTTAGCTGTAATATAAGTGATTTTTAAAGAAAAAACACATACTCTGCTTCCAATTTCGATTTGAGTCCGGCCCGCGCCTAGATTCGAGCGCACGACCTTTGGATCACGGTGCAAGCATCCTAACCACTACACTACCGCGGCGGCGCAGCGGCCGGCGGAAGGGAGGCTGCGAAGGCATGGGGGCTTTTCTACGCATTTTCGGAAAAACTAATGGGTTTAGTGAAAAACTGCTCTTAGATAATTCAAATAAAAATGTCTCGTCTTTCCGATGATGCACTTAGTTTTGTACTAGCTCCAACAGAGTTTGTTCTACAGCGCTTCAAAAACCGCCCATTTACATGGGACCCAAACGGGGCTTCAAGACTTGCCCCCAGATGACGTCACAAGCTGACGTCACGATCAGGTAGAATCGCCGGACGACCCTACCTGGTATATAGGGCCTTGCCGGTAACAAACATCGCGTACATCAAGGCTATAGAACTCCAGGTAAGGACACCAGCCGTTTGACCTTGAACGCCGCCGGCCGGCCGATGACGTCATTGGAGGCAAGCCGGCTCAGCGGACACACAGGGCGAATGCATAACGGAGGGGCGTTGGAACGTTGCGGGAGCCAGGGACATATTTTAAAGTGGTTGCATACCACCATTGTTTGTTGATTGATCTACAGACTGCATCCTTTTAAACCTCGATGCATCCTAGGCCTGGATGGTGCGTACATTCGTGGAACGATCACCCCGTCCGACGTCCGTGGTCGAAGCTGTCATAGTATTTAAGACACTAAGAAGGGTGCAATAACGGCGATCCGATCCCATCTTTGGCGAATTTAGAGGGGTCGTAAGGACCCAGGCCAAATCTGACCGTCTATTTTATTTTTATAGGGAAACGGGGTGGGTGAATTGACAACCGATGGCTTAAGAGATGATGAGAAGGGATCCCGTCTTCGATTGTTGTTTGACAGACAACACATGTTGTACTGGGCGTATGACCATCAGAGGTAATGCCTGAACGTAGGCAAGCATAATTGGTCTGTCATATTGTTTAGGAATATAAAATGGTAATGGAGATCATTGAGGATATGATCTCTACATTACGGGAATTCACTAATTACTACGGCCCATAGGGGCACCGCCGGAGCTGTTGTTTTGCCATTGGTCCCAGGCAACTCCAGGGAGCTGCAGTACCCGGCGGCCAAAGCGGCCACCTCGTCGACTCGCAGGTCCTCTGGGATTCCGTGATGCATTAGTGCTTCACCCACAGAAGCACGGGCATAGCAGTAAGATGTGGGGCTAGGTGTCTGTCCACCTCTTCATTCAAAGAACAACGTGTACAGCGCCTGGTCCCGCCCAAGGCCCTATATAGAAGGTATGCTCATTAGGCCGAAGCAGCGATTTCCGTGACGTCACAGGTACGAAGGGTCGGACGGCTGCAATGCAATCCTATGGAAAATGACCCAACTTTAGGGCTCTCCCACATAGCTGCCAACCTCGACACTAAGGTAAAAGTTATATCACATAAAAGCTCAAATCAAGACGAACAAGAAACCTATCTGACGTTTTTACGTATTACTAACGGCTTAGACTCTATTCAAGTATACTCAGAGCTCTGCATTACCTCACTTTTTCTGCCGTCAATGCCACTACAAATGTCTAGTCGGCGCACGTGCGCTTGTCGAGCGGGGACCACCAGTCGGGCGATTCAGAGCTGTCGCCCAATTAGAACGCCGCAATGCCGTGACGTCATTGGTCGCACACGACACGTTACGGAGATAGGGATGAGACAGCCCTGGGTCCCGCCGAAGCTCGGTATCGACCGTGACTTATTCACAACTGGCGGATCCAGGAAGCGGTATTGGACACTGCGGGGGCCCGCTTACCCCAAAAAGGTTTCTCGGAATTAATTTAAAAAACTCGGATTTCGATTCCTTGCGCACTGCTGTGCGGTGTGATTAACCAACATTTCCTCAGAAAAGTTGTGAAGTTTACATTTATTCTCGAAAATCGATTTCGGGCGCTGCCCTGGTTGTTGGGGAAGACATTTGCCCCAAATGCCTTCCCCTGGATCCGCCAGTGGCCGTTGCCCCACTCCGAGCTTGACTAAAGACGTCTTCAAACCTCACCAGAAACCGATGCTAAGGTGAATTTAAATCCAATAACTCATCTCTGTCTGCCCGCCTAAATACACTACACATGGTACAGCACCCGGCCCTGTCGGAGCTATGAGCCGATCGTGATATTTTCGGCTTTCCCCATCCCAAGCTCGATTTGAAACGTTCTCCTTCCCCACCCGATTGCTGATGTCAATTCAAATTCAATGCCTCATCTCTGTCTGCCCGACCATAACCCATTCATTGCACACCGTTCAGCGCCCGGCCCCGCCAGAAGTATCCTAGCGCGCTGAGCAGTTGCCTCCAGCCGCGTCATCGCGAGGCCCCGCGCGGCCCATAAATGAATACATTGCGCGAATAGCCGTGTCGCCCCCCTGGCGTACATGATACCGCTTGTCAAATTGGCGCTTATAACCAGGCCCATGTCGTCCCCTATCTCTCTGCGTGTCCACTAACACGAATGACGTCACGCATGTGGGCGGAGCTATGGGCGGAGCCTAACGCACGCGGCAGTCCAAGCCGCCATATTTGAATTTATATTTTAATAGAATCTTGCGATATTTTGGGTGAAGTCAATTTATATGGATAGCTTGGTGACAATTTAGCTATACGAATAATAATTTATTATGGATGTGCGTATATTTAGCTTGGAATTGCAATTAAAGTTCCGCACCGCATAGATTCGAACTCGGGACCTTTGGAATACTGCGCGGGCACGCTAACCACTACACTACCGCGACCGCGCGGCGGCCGGCGGCAGGGAGCCTGCGGAGACATGGGGGGACATTTTACGCTTTTGTGAAAAAAGCAAAAGATTTAGCGAAAAACACGTAATAGATAACTTGCAGAAAATTGTCTGCTCTTTCCGATAAGATACTTAGGTTTGATATATCTTGTGCAGACTTCATTCTACAGTGCTTCGAAAATCGCTCATTTACATGGGGATTGAACGGGGCTTCGAGACTTGACTCCAAATGACGTCACGAGCTGACGTCACGAAAAGGTAGAATCGCCGGACGACCCTACCTGGTATATAGGGCCTTGCTTATAACGACCAGACATCTCATCACGACGGTCCTGAGCCTGCCGAAGGGTCGCTGATAACAGACGCAGTTTTTCGTGCACAAAATCTGGCGAATACTTGTTTTTGGGCGCGCTAGCTAGCTGTGACAGCGGACTATTCGGATGGCGCAGGAAATACAGAAAAAACGGGCTGTATCCAGTAGTGTCACAAATCTCATTGTTCAAGGAATAGACCACTCCAGACAAGCGTGTCTCCCAATCAGCGCCGCCCGACTCAGAGACAGCACGCAAGCGGCGTTTAATGTCCAGATGACGCCGCTCCACCGCACCCACCGCCTCGTGATGATACCCCACACTCACACGAATATTCACACCGAAATGTTCACACAACACCTTGACATGACAGTGTTTCAGCAAGTTCGAACCCGCGTCACTCTCAATGCGCTCAGGGGGACCGAAAGTCAAAAAATGCTGTGTCAACGCCTCCACAACGTTATCTGCGGCACCGGAGCGCAGTGGATAATAGGTCAAATATCCGGCAAATTTATCAACGCACGTTAAAATCATTCAGCATCCGTGAACATTCCCTCTCGGCATGGAAAGTATATCGATCACGAGTACTTCATTGGGGTATGAAGCTCGCTGGGGCAGCAGAGGCGAGCGATGGGCTCTCGTGTCCTTCCGTTGGCAACACCTCGTGCAGCTCTTTACGTAGTCGGTACAGTCGGACCGCAGGCCCGGATACCAGAGGTGCCGGCTAAGTAGCTCGTACAGCTTCCCGGCGCCTCCATGGGCGTGCTGCGATACGTCGTGATGATTGTAGAGCATCTCGAATCGTTTGGACAGAGGCCAGACAATCTGATCACCGCGGAATAACATCCCGTTACGAAAAGTGAACTGGTCCGCTGATAACCGCCGCAGAACGGGCGGCGCGTACCTGGGCCACTTGTTGTGCTTCAGTCGGTGCGCGATAGCTCGACAATTGCGGTCGTGTTTCTGGTACCAGATTACTGATTCCGGCTTGAGAGCCTGCTGGACTAAAAAGTCAGCAGTAGTCATTAAGACCTCCCGAGCCACTTCTGGTTCCACCGGCTGCTCCTTGAGCACACCATCCAACGCACAAGGTGATCCTTCGAGTTCAGCACTCGTCGCATTTGTTTGCCTCCGCGTCTCGCTGGGCACAATCGGGGGCTCAGCGTCGGGGCTATTGTCACCCAGCGCCCGGCGCGCCCGGCCCCCCGCCGCACCACGGGCGGCGCCGCGGCCGCCTCGCGAGACACGCACCGGCTCCGGCCCCGACACCGGCTCCGGCCGCAGCGCCCGAGCCGCCGGCGCCACGCCATCGGACTCGGCGTCACCCTCAGAGGCAATCGGGGGCTCAGCGTCGGGGCTATTGTCACCCAGCGCCCGGCGCGCCCGGCCCCCCGCCGCACCACGGGCGGCGCCGCGGCCGCCTCGCGAGACACGCACCGGCTCCGGCCCCGACACCGGCCCCGGCCGCAGCGCCCGAGCCGCCGGCGCCACGCCATCGGACTCGGCGTCACCCTCAGAGGCCGGAGCGTCCTCATGAAGGCGAGAGAGTGCATCAACATGACGCATCTGTGAGGCACATCTGTGTTCCGTTGTAAAACGAAACTGGCTGACGAACGCTCGCCAGCGGACCAAGCGGGGATTGATCCACTCCTTATTTTTCAGAATTTGCAAAGCACTCTTACAATCGCAAATCCATCGGAACTCATTATCAGCCAAATACTTGAACCATTTCTTGAGACCTTGGATAAAACTGAAAAGCTCTAATTCGAAAATAGTCCATTTGCGCTGGGCGCGACTGTATCGGTTGCCACTGAAAGCAACGATCCGCTCCTGGCCATCGGGCCAGATCTGGGAGAGAACCTGTCCCGATCCCGACGATGAACTATCCGTATACAGAATAAACGGACAATCCCTCCGCGGGTAACTGAGAACTACGTGAGCAGTGAGCTCAGATTTCAGCTGCAGGAAACACTGCTCCAGCTCACTATTCCAATAGAACTTATCGGCATTACTCAACACAACTAAAGGCTCTGCCACAGTCGAGAAAGACTTGAAAAACTTCCGAAACCAACCAAAGAAACCGAGGACACGCTTGGCCTGCTTAATAGAAGACGGACGGGGCATCTCGTCAATCACCTTGAGACGGCTGGGATCAATGGATATGCCGTCCGGCGTGATGAGGTGTCCCAAATATGTCAGGGACGTTTGGAAAAGCTTGCACTTCTCCGGAGCGATTTTGAGACCGGCTGATCTAAGCCTATCGAAGACGCTATGCAGTAAACGGAAATGATCTTCTATCGAGGAACTAGTGCACAAAATATCATCACAATAAATGTGAACGCCAGGCAAGTCTCCCAGTACTCGGCGCATAACTAGGTGCAAAAAATACGAACTCTGCATGCACCCCATTGGCATGCGACGGGGATAATATGTCTTGCCTAAAGCATAGAATGCGCATATTTTACTGGACTCTCCCGTCAAACACAAATTCCAAAACGCAGACTTAATATCTAACGAGGACGCGATTTTCCAGTCGCCCAATGAAAAAATAAAATCATCTATATTCGGGAACACAAACGTTTTGGGCATCAAACATTTATTCAAGGACCGCATATCCTGCACTATTCTAAATTCACGCTTGTCCTTTCCCTTGGGCACCAGAATAATGGGACTGTTCCAGTCGGACGGCTCTCCCTCCTCAATAACACCACAAGACTGCAGCTCGTCCAGCTGGGCCTTGAGCTGGTCCTCTCGGGCCCACGGGACAGGGTATGGCCTAACGAACTGAGGGCGGACTCCTGGCAACAGCTCTAAATCAACGTCTCCGCCGTTATATGTCCCGATATCCGCGTAGCTTCGCGAAAATATCTCGGGGTACGACCTGAGGAGATCGGCCAGCCGATCACGCTGAGTAGCCGAGAGCGGTTCTCCGACAACAAACTCTGAGAGAATGTCGGCCGTGGACTTCCCGACAAAGCGACTGTCGTCCGCCGACACAGCATTCACCTGAGCCTCCCCGACGCGCTCGACAGGCTCGGCCTCCACGGGCTCGACGCTCTCCAAATAACCAATGACGCTGCGGCGGTGAATCGTGATAACGCGGTCGGAACGATTGCGAACATAAAGTGGTATCTCCGTCTCGGAAAATGGCGTAAGTAACGAGTCACATATTTCGACATCATTCGAACTTTGCCCGACAAACAAATATTCCCCCGCAACACACACGGGCCGATCAACTTTCACATTCAGACAAACTGCCGATCGCGCGGGAACTGAAATGGGCTTCTTTGTCCTGACTTTAATCTGGCTCGCATCTGGCGAACAATTCAAAACAACTCCATTCTCCGACATAAAGTCCCACCCCAGCACAATGTCGTGAGACAAATTATGTACCACTGTGAACTCCGTGTCCTTAGTTCGACCATCTGCGATTAGCACTGACAAAACACATTTCCCTACCGCGTTCAAGTGATGACCGGTAGCCGATAACAGCCGGGCAGGTGCCGTCAGTTCAGCGTTCGGGGCGATGACACTAAAGACACGACTATCGAGCAAGGACAACTGGCTCCCACTGTCCAAAAGTGCGTCACTTACCAGGAAGCCGTTCACATTTACCCGAGTAGTCGGAAGAGTCATCACCCGACGTCCACGCTGCCCTAGTAGCCGTTTGGGCACTGCCGCTTCAGATGCCCATAGCCACGGCACGACCAGCAGCGCACCTCCCTCCGTGTGCTGTCCGGCGGCGCCGGCGAGCCGCGTCTCCCGCCGGGGCGCCCCGGCCGCCACCCCTCTTCACTGTCCGGCGACGCGTCATCCCGGCGAGGCGCCGGTCGCGAGTCGCCACGGCGAGCAGCCCACGGTGAGTCGCCACGGCGAGGCACGCGCCGCGGGTCACCACGACGAGTCGGCCACGGCGAGTCATCACGGCGAGGCGAGCCCCGAGCGCCGCCACGAGAGGGCGCATACGGCGAGCCGCCCGAGCGCCCGCCAGCGGCGGCGGCGCGGGACCGCCCCCAGGAGCCGCGAGCCGGACTCGGGCTCCGGCGCGCCCGCTCCACGGACGGACGGTCACGTTCACGGCGCGAGGAATCTTCCTGATTCCGATCACCGCTCGGAGTCGGAGACATCATGTCCCCGCGCCCGACCCTCATCACTTCGCGATCCGCCCACTGAACCCAAGCGCTCGCGCGGCGCTCCTCCTCGCCGAAAGCCTCCGCCAGCGTCTCCTCACGACGCAGCACGTCCACGGCGGCGTCGAACGAGGACACGTTCTGACGGGACAGTAAAAGTTTCTCCTGCGGCGAAAGCCCGATCAGAAGATGCCGGTAGAGAGCGGCCTTGTGGGCCGGCACACAGATGGTCTTGACCTTGCCCGAGGCGTCATAAAACTCGGGGCACGCATCACGCACCAGCTCCTTGATACGCGTGGCGTACTCCAGGACCGGTGCGTCGCCCTTGACCGCTGAGCCAAGACGCGACACAGCCAGCTCGGATGTGCTGGCGCCAAAGGCGGCACGCAGTCGGCCTGTGACGTCCACCACTTCGCCGTCAGCTTCGACGATCTCCAGGGCCAGACCGCGACATCGCGCCGCGATGACGGTCTGAAGCTGCCCATCAGCGATGCCCCCGAGGGCCGCCAGCCGCTCGCACTGCTGGATGAAACGGTCGGGTGCCGAGCTACCGTCGTAGATCGGAAAATCCGACAATGACACTCTGATCACTGGAACAGTGGCAGTGCCACTAAGCATCGCACTCTTCGCGTCCTCAGGCATGGCGATCACTGAACCGCTGCCACCATGTCACGTGGCCACGCACGCAGCAGCAAACACCCGCTCGCTGGCGCGTCTGTATTATCACTGACTCCTGGCCCCGCCGCACGGCCCGACCGGCCGGTCGCCACGTCACGTGACCCGGGCGGCGGGGACAGCCAACCACAGCGCAGCACGACAACACGGGGCGGCCCAAGGGCGCTCCACACAGCCCTGACACCATGGATGTGAGCAACTACGTCACATCATTACACCAATCACCTCTCAGATTTTGTTCTCTATGCGTCATTGTTTTTCGCAATATCCCTAAAATGTTAAGTTTTGCAATATATTTTATATTTGTTTGAAATTTTTGAGAGATAAGTTGCATTTACTGCAATAAAATATTGATTTGAACAAAAAATGTTGTCAGGACAATGAACATATGATGAAATTAAATAGTTCCAGGGTTTCAGCAAAGTTTTCGAAATTTGGCGGCAATTGCGCCATAGTTGTAGACGATGACATTTTTCACAGAAGTGTGAGGGTTTGGAGCGATTTAAGTTAAGTGTTTTTTCTTCCGTACTCTGGGATTATTTTTACAATTGAGGATTCCAAAATAATCAGTTGCTTGAAGTGTTGGTTACATTTTTATCTTGATCTCTGAAGCACAGGTATGCGAGTATTTAGGCATTCTTATAGCAGGCTTCTCACATGCTGCCACCCGTTTGGGAAAAAGTGATATTTAACTTTTCCTATTTTGTTTTCCCTGCCGATTCCGTGTTGAATGCTGTTGAATTGGATCAAGGAAAAAACATTCACAACATTACCTAATTGTCTTGTAATCTGCAATTTTGACAGTGTCCGTAGTTTTAAGGCTCAGTATGTTTCTCAGTTCACTGTTCAAAGTATTATGCAGTTGTCAATGTCAGTTGAGGAAACTACGAGGCGAACATAAAAAATTGATTGGTCAATAAATGGACTTTTGATGACCATATATGGGCATAAATGCAGCCCCCGCTACTAAGGGTGAAAAACGGTATAACAAGCCGGTACCTACTTGTGGTACCTATCGCGTCCACTTATCGGAGAGAAAAGGCTTCCATTTTCCACCAGGAATTAGCGTGATTTGACTAAATTCGGCGAATAGACTCGAAATTTTGTGTTGTAACTCTGCGCGATTTAGAGCCGCCAGTTAATTGTGTGCAGAGTGAGTGTAGGCCTTGTGCGGTTAAAAACATTCTTATGCCTTATTTTTTTCATTTGAATGCTAAAATGCATTGAAAAGATGAAGTCTGATTTTATGACCTTATATGGTCATCGCCCCGCCCACTCCAGCCGTTGATTGGCTAATCCAATTTTTGTTTGGCTTCTCGTAGTTTCCCCAACTGATGTTTCTCAGTTCAGTGTATTATGCTTGTCAATGTCAATGTTGTGTAGCTAGTAACAGCTTGGGCTTCATGCATGAGGCACAGTATAGGTAGGTACTGTACACTGTACAAGTACCTAATGTGCGTTTTCAGTCATGGCTATGATTTGTTTCTGTATCTGAGAAACGATTTGCCAAATTACGATGAAACTTGGAATGTAGCTCACCTCACATGTATCGTATCATCATCCTTGCAGCCGCAAGTTTATCTTTTGCTATCTACCCCTGAAGCACTCTGTATTTAAAAATAATCAGTCAAAGGCAGTCAAAACAATCTGCTGAGATTGGTAAAGCCTCACACATTACTTCAGCAGTGGGCTGTTACCGATCCATGGATGCAGTCACTGGCCATCTTAACCAATTTCCAAAACAACTACAGGGGAATGCTAGCTTAGTACTGCGAAATCATCATATATGCCCTGATTTATATGTGATAGCCCATTTTTGGCAGTATGTTCCTGGCAAATACTGCATGATGTGTGCTGACTCACTGTTTTTGTTCTAGGGCAGCCATGGCCCCTGGTGTGTGTGATGTGGAGGCAATGCTGACCGGCCTGTGTGAGGAGGTTCAGTCCTCAGCCAACAAGCTGCACAAAACCGACTTTGCTGTAAGTGCAAACCTGGACACTGGCTGTTTCGGTTTAGGCTGAATGACAGGTGCAAAAAGAACATAACAATTTGCGTGCCCCCAGTAAATATGCTTAGGTATAAGCAGGGCTGCGGAGTCGATGGATTTTCAGCGACTCCGACTCCGACTCCGACTCCGGCTTTCAAAAACCAGCTCCGACTCCGACTCCGACTCCGGCCAGAATTGTCGACTCCGACCGACTCCAACTCCCGACTCCGACTCCGCAGACCTGACAGGGCTGCGGAGTCGACGGATTTTCGGTGACTCCGACTCCGACTCCGGCTCGGATTTCTAAAATCGACTCCGACTCCGACTCCGACTCCGGTCACAACTATCGACTCCGACCGACTCCGACTCCGACTCCGACTCCGACTCCGCAGCCCTGGGTATAAGAATGCAAGGCATGTCGGGACAGGAGAGACAAGCAGTATCATTTACCAGCAATGAGTAAAAATCCACACCAGCCTGCTCCATTGAGTCCATGTGAAGCTATAAAGGGTTCCATTTGGAAATCCACTCATAAGTTAAAAGTAGACTGCTTTAGATAAGAGGGGTTTGCCCACTGGCAGTTCATCCAGAGTACCTATTTAAGGATGATTGATTATCTTTGGCAGTACTGCACCAGTACTCTTGCTCTGCATGTTACCATGGTTAGGTGCGTGCTGCACCGTCCAAGATAACACCAACATGTTACACAATAACATTGAAACTGTCATACTATACACTATAGAGTTTGGTTTAACCATCGCCCGTATAGGGGGTGTCGAACGGACCCCCTCGTTTTTTCGCGAATAACTCGTGTAAAAAGCGGCCGATCGCGACGAAACTAACAGTACCCTCGCGCTAATCAATTTTACACCTAACCTGAAAATTGCATGACCCTGACCAGAAAGACCTTTGACCTGTGAGCTATTTCTCGAGACCATGTTTGGCTGGAATCACGGTTCGGCGGATGCCGACTCGCATTAGTCGCGCGTTTGCAGTCTTTTCGTGGTTTCAAGCGTTCAGACATGTGATATGATGTTGGTCCCATGCATTAGGTGGGTGCCAGCCAAGGTCACCTGAAGGTCAGGTAAATCACCTTTGCTGACCTTGGTTCACTTTCTCGAGTTTTACATGATTCTAGGCTAGTTTTTATAGCTAAATTCGAACTTAGCAGCCATTTGAACATTTACGAAGTAGTTTTGGTGCCTTCGTAACATGCTACGAAGCTGTCGGGGGCGGTTGACACGTACTACGAATACCCGGCAGGGCCCCTACTGGTTGACCTGACCTGACCCGACCTGGCCTAAATGCATAAAGACGTCATCGGTGATCAAAACTAACATGATATTCATGATCAGCAAAAAAAAAAAAAAACCAGCAGCTACACTTACCTAACGACGTTATAACAGGTCCCGATTTTTCTGGCTTTTGGGTCATTGACCTTGACTGGAAGGTCAACCAATGACCTAGGACCTTAAAATTGGATATTGTCGGCTTCCTCTCGTCACGGGAAAAGCGCTCGTTTTTTTCCGCGGAGCACTAGCTTGATCAGGGGCCAAATGGCAAGGCGGGCTCCAACAGACCTCCCCCCCCCCCCCTTATACGTTCGCGGCTGGCAAAACACCAATACGGGCGGGGGTTAAGGAACAGTTTTACAATGCCAGGCTATGTTGGACGCAGGCACAGGATCACCTAAGTAGCTCAGTGGGACTTGGGAGAGTGTCTTGTCTTAAAGAGGACCAGTGGTTGCTCTAGGCTCAGCCCACTTTAGTTGTTAATGTTATTTGTTCCCTCATTAAATGCCTGTAATACTCACTAGCCACCAAGACAAAGCAATGAGACTAATTAAAATGCTAGTCCCTAAACGTAATTATGCTGATACGAAAAAACTGCAGCCCCATAAGTTGAGATTTTAAGTTAGGCTTCACTCATGCTTAAAAATGTGCAACCAAATTTGTGCAATCGCATCTGTTGCAATCTGTTTTGTTAAAAAAATGGTTTGCATCTTTACAATGCCTCTGGCCTTGTGCTGTCAAAATTTTCATGCAGGTAAAGCTAGTATTCACAGAATAAGCTGCTGGACAATTCTGCCTCATCCTGACCCTTTCGTATCTCCCAGATGCAGTTTTGCAGCTGCCCCTAGCAGATAAACTAGACTACCTTCTAACTCTGGCCCCTGCATGGCACAGGAGCACTTTCAATGGCTCTCGGAGATTGTCGAGGAGACCCGCAAGCAGCTGTGGGGCGCCCCCGAAGGTGATGAGAAACCCCAGAAGCCAGATGACACGGTGACGAGCGCGGCGAACACGAGCGATGCCGCCGAGCCGGCCGGACCCTACCTGCTGCCGCGCACGCCCAGCATGAAGCGCCGCCGCAAGGAGACGGACCAGGCGAGCCGGCTGGCGGCGCTGAATGCCAGTCTCATGGAGACCAGCACCAGCACCAGGAGCTGCCGCGCCGCCTCCAAGGTACGTGCCCTAACACCAGGAGCTGCCGCGCCGCCTCCAAGGTACGTGCCCTAACACCAGGAGCTGCCGCGCCGCCTCCAAGGTACGTGCACCAGCACCAGGAGCTGCCGCGCCGCCTCCAAGGTACGTGCCCTAACACCAGGAGCTGCCGCGCCGCCTCCAAGGTACGTGCACCAGCACCAGGAGCTGCCGCGCCGCCTCCAAGGTACGTGCCCTAACACCAGGAGCTGCCGCGCCGCCTCCAAGGTACGTGCCCTAACACCAGGAGCTGCCGCGCCGCCTCCAAGGTACGTGCCGATCACCGCCGGCGGACAACGCGAGCGGACCTCGGTCGGCAGGAGTCATAACTCGAAGCGCTTTGATGTTTTGATCATTGTTTGGGCTGGACGTTATCGGGACTATTTATGTTTCGTTTTTCGTTTCATCTTTCGATATTTCGTTTGTTCGATACTTTGTGCGGACGCTGCGAGTGTTGCTTTTTGACCGATGTGTTCGTGCCGGTGTGGGCAGGTCTCCAACCTGAAGCGAGTGCAGCAGATGCAGCAGATGAAGGGGAAGCTGCGCCGGCCGCGCAGCTCGTGCCTGCGCGCCGAACAGGAGCTTCTGGAGAAGGTGCGCCGTGGCCACCGCGTGGCCATCGACAGCAGCGACTCGGAGCAGGAGCAGGAACAGGAGCGGCGCCGGCCGCCGCGCCGCGGCAAACGCTCACCGCCCGCCGAGCCGCGCACACCGCCCGCAGAGAAGCGCAGCCGCACGCGGACCGCCGAGCCCGTCAGTCCCTACATCAGGTGAGAATGCGCTACTGTTCAAGCTATTCCAGTTATGTAGGTTGCATGGAGGCTGGAGCTGCGCTAGCATCAGTTTGCTACTGAATCTGATATTTACAATCTCATTTTGATACGAACAGTAATTAAAACACCTTTTGTACGAAGTCACCTTAGATATTATGCTTCTTTTAAAGGATCATCAGACAACTGTTTTGCCTTCAAGTGACGTCTTTGCTCGTTCTGTGTCGAACAGGGTGGAGGAGAAGCCAGCCGTTCGTACCATGGTTCGCGCCTACGAGGCTTACGTGGGTACCGCCGACGAAGGTGGAACGCCGGGCCGTGCGCGGCCGCCCGCCGCCACCCCGGGCACGCCGAAGACGCCCGTTCCTCTGCCGCGACAGAAAGCACCTCAGCCGACCCAGCCACCACCTGAGGAGAAGGCAGATCCCCAGACCCCGCTCCAGGCCTCCGCCGCCTCGAAGACTCCTCCAAAGGCTCCGGAGCCCCCGGTGGAAGAGCCTAGCCCAGTGCGGGCTCAGAGCCGCCGCCAGACACGCAGCAAGGTGGCAGCCGCTGCGCCGGCCCCGCCTCCGCCGCCGCAGAAGGAAGAGCTGAAGGCGCCGCCGCCGTCCAAAAAGAAGCCAGACTCTCCGCCCCAGACGGCGGCGTCACCCCGAACCCCGCCGAACGCTGCCGCCGCAAAGGCCCTGTCCCCAGTGGCTCCAGCGCCGGCCGAGGAGCCGAGCCCCGTGCGGGCTGAGAGTCGGCGCCAGACACGGAGCAAGGTGGCTGCCGCCGCGCCGGCCCCGCCGCCGCCTCCGCCACGATCCGCCGCGCCCCCGGCCGCTGCGGAGCCGGAGCAGTCGGCGGCTCAGACAGACAGTGCTGACAGTGCGCCGATGGCATCAGGCGACAGCACGGACGCAGCCGGCACCGCAGACTCGGCCGACTCGGCGGGAGAAGTGCCGATGGACGTCGACCAGCGGGAGGAGACTGAAGAGGATACTGGGGAGCACGAGGGAACGGAGGATTCACAGGAGGGAACGGAGGAATCGCAGGAGGAGCAGGAGGCCGACCCGGAGAGGCACGGCCGCCGCCGGGTTTCTTCGGCACCGGAGGTGATGGACGTTAACGCCGTTCGCCGTCTGACTCGAACCCAGGCCGCCGTCAATCTGGTGGATCTGGACCCGCCGTCGCCGACCGAAAGCCGCCGCCAGACGCGCTCTCGTGCCGCCGCGCCGGAGAGCAAACCGCTGACGGCGGCGCCCGAGTCCCACCAAGACCAGACAGGTGCCGAGCGGCGCCAGACGCGTTCTCGGGCCGTCACGCCGGCCAGCGAGCATACTTCACCGGCGGAGAATCGCCGCCAGACGCGGACCCGCGCCGCCCAACAGCCGGAGCCGGAGACCGCCGAGAGTCGCCGTCAAACCTGGACGCGCGCCGCCCCGCAGCCGGAGCCGGAGGCAGCAGAAACCGCCGAGAGTCGCCGCCAGACTCGCACGCGCGCCGCGTCACAGTTGGAAGCAGCGGAGGCAGCGGAGACCGCCGAGAGTCGCCGCCAGACTCGCACGCGCGCCGCCCCACAGCCGGAGCCAGAGGCAGCAGAAACTGCTGAGAGTCGCCGTCAAACGCGGTCGCGAGCCGCGCCTCAGCCAGAGGCCGTGGAGGCTGCCGAAACTCGTCGCCAGACGCGGACGCGCGCCGCGCCGGAGGCTGATGGAGCGGACGCGGCCGAGGAGCGTCGCCCGCTGCGTCGCGTCTCGTCGGCGCCGGACGTGCGCAGTGCGCGACCGGCGCGGGGCGCCGACGAGTCCCAGACCTCCTCCCGCGGCTCGCCGGGAGACTGGGCCGATCGCTCCACCAACACGGCCAGCAAGCCGGCCAGGGGCAAGGCGGCACGCTTCACTCCGCAGGTGAGCGACAACTATGGGCCGTGAGCACGCCGTTTGATGTAATTCAAGAGCGGAACATATGGGTAGTCAAGTCGTGTAAGTCATAAGCGTATGCTGAAATAGCGTTCCCAAAGGAAAGCACGCTAAATTTTGCATACGTTGACCGACGTATGCCGGCCACCTTTTCAGTTGTTGGTCACTGTAGTGTCCCCATGTATTGAGTGTCTAAATATGAATCAGGTACTCATTCAATAGTATTATTCGTTCCCTCAGCCGGGCCGAACTCGCGGCGCCAACATTGCCATGCCGGTGGATGGCAGCAGCAGCTTCATCCAGCGGGCGCCGGCGCGTCCCACTGCCGAGGAGCTCGAGCAGCGCCGCCGACTGGAGGCCCAGAAGAAACGAGAGCGCGAGGAGGAGGCCCGCCGCAAGCGGGATGAACTCATCCGGATGCGCGCAGAGGAGAACAGCCTGTGAGTACCGCCACCCGGCCGCCGCTCGCAGGTCCAGCCAGCGGGAGTAGCTCGTAACTCATTCGCAATAATGTTTGTGAGCAGTTTTTTTCGTGATGCAGCAGTAATTAGTACTCTGAAGTTGTTGCTGCATTATTGCATATTCTGTTTGAATTATTGTAATTTATGGTATTTTCCTACCTGAAGATTACTTTTGCTATTCGGTTCTCATCCTAAATAACCACGCATAATCGAAGTAAAAGCAGCTAGCAATATTATTATTAAGAAAATGATTATTGACGTGACGGATATTTCTCTGGGACTGTTTCAGTAATCAGTGCTCCTTGTTACATGTCGCTGTAACTTGTTAGACCTCATACATGACTTGGTCTCTTTGCCGACAGCTTGGAAAGTGTCGTTTTGCCGTTTTTTCTGCCGCCTCTTGGTGTTGGTTCCGCTGTAGCTTACCTCTGACGATCCCACCCCGTGTGCCCGCAGGAAGCGCCAGGAGCGGCAGCAGCGCGCCTTTGAGCAGCGCCGCCAGCTGGCCGAGGAGCAGCGGCGCGCGCTGCAGCAGAAACAGCAGCGTCAGGACGAGCGTGCCGAGACGGCGCAGCGCGACACCGAGCGCAAACGCCAGGAGGAGGCGCTCCGCAAGCGGCGCCTGCTGGCCGAGCGCCAGCGCGAGGTGGAGGAGAAGCGGCGCGCCGACGAGCAGGCGCGCGCCGCCCGCGCCCGCCAGCTCCAGCAGGAGGAGGAGGAGCGGCGCCGGCAGCACGCGCTGCGCGAGCAGGAGCGCATCGCGCGCGAAAAGGCCGAGAGCGCCCGCCTGGCGGAGCGCGAGGCGGCGCTGAAGGCCGAGCGCGAGGCGGCGGCGCTGAAGGCGGAACAGGAGGCCGCGCAGCGAGCGGAAGTCAAGGTGAGGGAAGCCGCGGGTGCGGCTGCGTGGGGCTCGTTAGTACGTTGAAGTGTCTGCTTGCTATCCCTTGCAACAGCTCACAGCTCTGTGAGCCAACTTCCCAACTATCCAACGTCCCAGCCACCTAAATCCAATTGCTGAGGTTATGGTGTGACTGCTGACTACTACACACTTATTCTTGGATGTTTTGTGTCTATATTGTGTGCTGTGCAAGATCAGCTTTATCCTCGTTCACACTACTGTCCATCACCGCATGTGGTCTGTGTATCTCCCGCAGAAGATGCCGCCTCCCGTCAAGGCCGGGCTCAACTCCACCTTCACCATGAACGAGGACGAGCACACCACAGCGCCGGCGCCGCCGCCACCCATCACCTCGTACCAAATCACCCCCGGCCGGGACGAGCTGCCGCCCCAGCCGCTGCGCGACAAGGACAACTACAACATCGACGACCTCAAGTCGGACGATGACACAGACGACGAGTCGGCGCCGCGCAAGGAGATCCCCGCCTGGGCCACAAGTTAGTACCGGGGCGGGCTGCCGGGTGGTGCGGTGGGGACGATCGGAACGGCTAGCCGCTCCGGGTGGTTCACGGGGGGGGGGGATATAGTTAATTACGCAATCGGTAACACAACATGCATGACCGGTACAAGTTCTGTTTTATAGTAGTATCACGCATTCGTCAGTCGACCAGTGTTCAGTACGGTACAGTGTGCAAACTGTGTTACGAACGCAGCTGTGGAGCGTCATTTGTGTGTGTGTGTGCTTGGGAGGACGGCAAACGTTCTTGGGAGTCTAAGAAATGTTATAAATTGGCTCCTTTAGACCTGAGATATCTTGCCGTCTTATTTCGTATCTTGGTGTCGATCTACTTTGTGACTGCATTTACTGTCATGCTCACAAGTCACAATAGCTGCGCTGGTTTCTGTGAACGACACTGCAGTTTTGTCTAAAAGGAAGTTTAACTGCTTTTCTGTGCTACCATCCCGCTTTATTCCGTATTTTCCGAGTCCTGAGGCCAGTTTTACCAACAGAAAAATAGCCGCCTGCCGGAATTTTTTGCCTGAAGACTGCTTCACATACGGTGCGTGAACTGTAAAGCCTTATCCGCTTACGTGCCCATCGCGTTTGCGCTCCGTATGTGAAGCGGTCTGAAGGCAAAACATTCCGGCAGACGGCTTTTATGTTGGAAAAACTGGCCTCTGTTCGACTGTTCGACAGAATGCCAGTTTGGGCTCGTTCAGATAGTCAGTCCGTGCTGCTCTTCATCAACCCATCCGTCCTTCCATCCGTTTATCCGTTCCTTTATCTCTGCTTGTACGCGCGGTGTTCATGCGAACAGCTGTCGGCGCGTCCTAACATTTCGATAATCAGCAAACAAACCCAAGCACATGTCTGTCTGAGTGACCTGCCTCGGCGCCCGTCTGACCAGTCACCGTAACCCGCCCGTGTTTCCGCAGAGGCGCGCCTGCAGGCGGCGCTGATCCGACAGGTCTACGACGGCCCCAACACGGACACCATCTTCCCGCCGCACGAGATGTTCCCAGACGTACGGCTGGAGCACATTTTCGCGTTCGCCCGGAGGCGCTTCTTCAAGCGTACCTCCAGCGCGCACTGGGACACGCCGCCGCGACGGCCCTAGGGGGCGGACGGAGAACTGTGGGGTGACTGAGGCTCTGTGACGCCCATTCACCGGCGGAGGCGCGGACTGAACGAACTGGTGCTAACAGGCGCCCCGTGCTCACTAGTGAGAGCTCACGGACGACGTCGGCCCGCCGCCGGGCGTGGAGGGTCCGTGCAGTGTTGTGTTACATAGGTAGGAGTCACATGTTGTAGACAGTGGCGATGTCGGTGGTGGCGGAGAATGCTGTCGCGAGATACTCGCTGACACCCGCTGGTGCCAGGCGAGGTGTAGTGGGAACACCATTCGCATGAGAGCTACCCCGCGCTGGTAGGTGTAGTTAGCCACGTATATGTACATGTTTACTGGTGCTGCCCAGAAAGAAGAAGCCGGGCGTTTGACAACAAATCACGCCGCATCCACGACGATGTTATCTGACAAGGCCGATCCTTCCGTTCAGCTAGTTAGTTTGTTGAGGTCTGCGACGTCACTGTCGCAGACTGCGTCGATGGCAATATGCTCGACCTCACTCTTGTCTGTGTGGGTGCGATTATAGGGTAGGTTGTAGATTGTCCCGTGAATTTCTCCATTCATCTTGCTGCCATCGCTTAACTTCTTCGTTTCCTCTCGTAAAAACTGTTGTATCCTAATTTGTTTTAGTGTAAATAAATAAAGGTACATCACCTTCCATCGTCAGAAAAGATGCTTTTTATGTAAATAGGGCCTTGCTTTTTATTGTATTATGGACCCATTGACGAAAACGGACGGCATCATTTGTACCAGTGGAATTGCGAGAGAACTAAGATTATGGGCTGCAACATCTTGTACAATGAATGCCGCACTTGCGTTCTGATTAATGAAGCTCTTTTTGGTGCCCATGCCTCGCTGAAAAACTGCTCTACAACAACGGAATATGCCTTTGTGATCTAAGACTCCCTTCGCTTCTATTCTGCTCCCGGGTCGATGTTCCATTGCATGTCATTCTATGCAAGGCCCTAAATACAATTCTTTGGAAAGATGCGGAAGTGTATATGGAGTAAAAATTAGAGTTGCAAAACATGTAACTTGCAAATGCAACGATACCGGGTGTTTCGCTTCGCAGCTACTTTCTGATTGGTACAATCAATGACGTCATAGTTTTTAATTTGAAAGGCTGAGGCCCCATGTTTATGGTCTAAAATATTCGTAACCTTGACAAAATCGGCCTTTCGTCGCGTGGGGCGGCTGTTCGTGTGTGGATTTGTGTGATAGTTATAGGTGTTATCCTCTATTAAATGTTTTATTTATTGGTACGGTTGATTCACAGTCCATACAGTATCACTTTGACTTACGTTGTTTAAACGTCAAGCGCATGATGGCGGCCACAAACGTGGAAACCAACCAGCTTCTCGCCTTCATCAAGATTGAACTCACGGATCAGGTAATATTTCAATTTGATAATATAATTGTAATGGTTATTAGCGGGGTTTGTATGTTGACTGTCCTATGTCAACTCACCTTGTCAATTCACCTTGCTGGATTCTTTCTAACCATCGGTCGGCAAGGAAAACTAGGCTTGATGGATCAGGATGGATGGACGGGAGGAACCGTGCAATTGATATGGCGTGCCAGTTGTCCATCTCAGAACACAGCCATGGCATACAGTATTCGTCTAACTACTGTCATTGTGAATGCAATGCACACAACTTGAAATTCATGGCTGAGTTGAGTAATTTGAATTAGCTGTTAAACTAAAGTGCCTTTGCAATGGGTATGGACAATTAAAGCTGCAATTACAGACATCAAATCATTGTGGTTTTCCTGATGCAACAGCAATGCACTGATTTGTGAAGTTTGCCTTGGCTTAGATTGATAATGACACATTTTGCATTCAAACTATTTTTGTTGGAGACAAAGTATAATTGCTTGAAAGTAGAAGGTGCTTGTATACCTACCATATGCTCGTGTAGATGTCATAAATGGAAAGTTACTGTAGCTCTAAAAATTAATTTATGTTGCCTGCTTCCTAAGTTGTGAGAGGGGCACCTTGAAAGTCTGAAGAGGAGCCCAATGTACAGCATGTTATCATGTTGTTGTCTTGTTAAGTTCAGATTTGGGACAGAAAAAAATGAGTTGTCAGAGTCCAATGATATCAACTGTACACTGTACAGTAAAATAAACTGAGTCATTTTCCCTAGGGCTGTTCACGGGCCCTGTGTGCGGTCGGACCGCACACAGCCTCCAAGCTCCGCCCACTGCGTCCCTACGTCAGCCTTCCGTCACCGCACACAGGGACCGCTGTGGCCGGTCGGGACTGACCACAGCGGACCGTCCACCACACGCAGCCATGCCGTCAGAGCCGCCTACCCATCCCCTACCCCCACGCCTGCTGGACGCACCGCACACACCGCACGCAGCAGTGTGCGGTACCCGTGAACACCCCTCCTGCTACTTAGTTCCTAGCAGGGCTGCGGAGTCGGAGTCGGAGTCGGAGTCGGTCGGAGTCGACAGCTGTGACCGGAGTCGGAGTCGGAGTCGGAGTCGATTTTAGAAACCCGAGCCGGAGTCGGAGTCGGAGTCACCGAAAATCTGTCGACTCCGCAGCCCTGCTAGGTCTGCGGAGTCGGAGTCGGGAGTTGGAGTCGATCGGAGTCGACAATTTTGCCCGGAGTCGGAGTCGGAGTCGGAGCTGGTTTTAGAAAGCCGGAGTCGGAGTCGGAGTCGGAGTCGCCGAAAATCCATCGACTCCGCAGCCCTGGTTCCTAGCTTCCTTTTGCAGCTGTCCAATGCCGTTCCAATTCCAATATTGTTCTGCCCATTTAGACAGAGACTAGTTCCTTATTAAATATTTCAACCCATCCCATTTCAAGGCATTTCATCTATCCTACATCCCATCGATCCCATCCCTTTCCATCCCATCCCATCCCTTTCCATCCCATCCCTTTTCATCCCATCCCTTTCCATCCCATCCCTTTCCATCCCATCCCTTTCCATCCCATCCCATCCCATCCCATCCCATCCCATCCCATCCCATCCCATCCCATCCCATCTCAAGAAAGAAAGTTAAGATGTTGGCACAATATAGCCTCATTGCTGGTGTGCCCTATAGCACCAAATCATCATCATCGCCATCCCATTTCAGGCATTGGAGCTGCAGCAGTACCTCAAGTCGAAGGGTGCAGACATAGCCGCAGAATCATCGGGTGACCTGCACCAGGACCTGTCACTCATCATCAAGGCCTGCGATGTGTGCTTTGCCTCCTCTGCTGCAGCCGATGTTGAGGCCGTCCTGAATAGCATTGTTTCTATGATTATTCTGGTGAGTTTTTTGAAAAACTAGGCACACTACTGCATTACATCATTGGTATCAGTCATGATTACCTATATTTTATAAGAGAAGGCTCATGCAAATTAGTTATATGCCTTCCATTATCACATGTTGGAATAAGTATGTTCATAAATCAACCAATGCTCTATCTAAATTGATCTATGACAAAACTTTTAGTGCTAATAATAGCAAAAGGAGGGCATACTGGAACTTTGATGCATTTTTAACTCATGTTTTCTATTTTCACCAGGGATCTTCACTAATCATTATTTACCCCTGTGTTTCAGGAAACTGTAAATGACAACAACAAGCTCATCATAGAGTTTTGTGAGAAGATGTCAACAGCAACAGCATTCCAGGAAGTGTGCCTCAAAGTTCTTAACCTGTTGTTCAACAGTCTCAAAACATCATCACCAGTGAAGTATGATGTCTACTACAGCCTTGTCTCCCTGGCTGGGAAAGTTGACCAGGTGGGTCTTTGTTTCTTTACTGATTTCATGCTCACAGTAGGATAAGTTTATGAACCCAGTGAAATGTTTTAGGACGACCAATTCAGAGGTAAGCTTGGCCAGAGTCACTGTTCTCGACCCGATTCACCACCGCCCGTGAATACCGGCGCCGCTTGGGCTCGCCGGCCGGCTGCTCATGGGGCGGTGGCTGCCTTAGAAAGCGCCAATCACTGTCAACTCAGTGTGCGGAACACGTCTAGTGAAGTGGCAACAAAGCACAATGCCGCCGTAACGTTACAGCGGAAGGGTGTGACGATGAGGTCGGCAGAAGGGGGGATGGAGGGGGTAATTCAGCATCCAGTCCAGGCATCTCATATTAAACTGCTGATCTGTGAATATTGTCTCACCCCATTCGTCGTTCACCTTTGGGTATAAAAAAGCTCAAACAAAAGACCAGAAGGCTAAGGAGCTTTTCGAATTTTGTATTCGTTCACGCCTTACGGGCGCAAGTGCAGTCACTAATGCATTTCGTTGACGGGTGCAAATGGTATTGGGTCCGTATTCGTTCACGGGCTCTTGGGCTATCCCAAAATCTAGGCGAGTCGCGCCATTATGGATCGTTCGGCGCGTCGGACGGCTTCTCTTGACCACGGGAGTAACGCCATCGCAAGCTACGTCCGGACTGTGACTGCCTTTCTTTCCTCTCCTTGAACTCTCCCTCACCCGCTACATTTGACCGTTTGTCAAGCATCAGCCTGGCGACTCAAACTTTTCCGCTGCGCCGCGACTGAGACAGGTGGCGCCCCTCCCTCGAAGAGATGCTGTGCGTTAATTGTACCCGACCATGGAGCGTCTGTGACGGTCCTGAACCTGTGACGTTGATTACCCGACAGCTGGACAGCGTGTTCACGACGATCCCGGCCATGGAGGCGGCGCTGGGCTCCAGTCTCACCACCAGCCAGAAACAGAAGCTGCTGCGGCTCATCTTCCGTGAGCTGCTCAACAACAAACACAGGTGAGGTGTTCAACAACAAACATAGGTGAGCTGCTCAGTGCTCAACAACAAACATAGGTGAGCTGATTAACAACGAGCAGCCCGACAACAGGCACAGGCAAGCTGCTCAACAATAACCACAGGTGAATTGCTGAGTGCTCAACATCAAACACGTGAGCTGCTCAACAACAAACACAGGTGAGCTGCCCAACAACAAACACAGGCGAGTTGCCCAACAACAAACACAGGCGAGCTGCCCAACAACAAACACAGGCGACCTGCTCAACAGCAAGCAGGTGAGCTGCTGCTCAGCAGTTAAGTCCCGAACCGTCAGTCTGACAGACAGACGGTCGGGCAGATCACTGCCTGCTCCACTGCAATGGCGGTGAGGGTTGGCGAATATCCGGCCAGGGGTACAGCCGTGTTAGAAGTCGCGCACAGAACCTACTGCTGTGGCCGTTTACCCAACCCACTGCTGAGACATCGTATCCTCAGCTCTCTTGATATGCTGCTGACGCCCGATGTCCCCATTCTGGCCTACCACTGACGGGTTGCGGACAAAAATACGTTTAACAACTGTTCGTTTGGCATATTGTGTACCTACGTCAGGGAAAGAACGTAGGACAAAAGAACGCAATGCATTTGTACTCAAGACATACTTTTGTCCTTACCGGCTTTATTACGGAGCGAGCGAAGCGAGCGGAGTCTCATACTGAATTAAGGGAAAATCCCGAGTATGAGCGGCCGGCCGGCCGGCCGGCCGGCCGTGGGGACGCTCTTCAAAAGCTAATATCTTAGGAACGGGACATCCGATTGACAAGCGGTCTTCTTTACTGAATGTCACTTGGACGTAAAAGTTCTGTGGTGTGATGGCCACCATGCGTTCTTGCCAACCACCGCACGTGGCGCGTGGTAAAGTTGGACATTTTTTTAAGAACCCCCAAAATTGCAACCTCAATAACGGCACAACGGTTGGGCCGATTGAATTGAAACTCGGTACACAGTTAGGTCTCCATCAGATAATTCATCTGCATGTGTTAAGGTTGGGGTGCTACAGCACGTGCGCACGTGCAGGGGGCGCTCCCAGATCTCGAGAACGGCTGGGCCGATTGCGCTCAAATTTGGTACACGGTTGGGGACCAATTAGTAGGGTGCCGTGCAAAAGTCAGTTTGGACCCCGCTTGCACGTGCGCACGTGCAGTGTGCCGCTTCCAGATCTCGAGAACGGCTAGGCCGATTGCGCTGAAATTTGGCACATCGCTAAAGACCGGTTAGTAGGGTGCAGTGCACAAGTTAGTTGGAGGTATCCCCTCGCAATTTCGCACGTGCAAGGCCCATCCTCTCGCTCGCTCCGTTGGTCGCCCAAAAGGCGTTTTACTGGTTGCGCCTACATGCTTACTTGACAATACGGGCATTTGCATGCGTATTTTCGTTCTACGTACTTTTGCGATTCGTTCTTTTGTCCGCAAATCGCCAACTGACATCCCACGCTCTGCCTTGACCTGGTGACACCCGGTACTAGTGATACGTCCTCGGGACCTGCCGCTGACCAGTGTTTCCTCTATTGAACAGGCCCCTGGTATTCTACCTCGGTCCTCCTGACCTGATGTATACACTCCATATCAATGCTCTCGACCTTCATGATCTTGTTAAAGATGTTAAGCTTGATCTTTATCTTGGCCTTAATTGCTGACGCCCGTGTCCCTCTCTGGAATCTTGCTCTGCCGCTAACGCGCCGCACCCTCCCCTGTCCCCAGTGACGCTGCGGCTGTGGTGATGATCGACCTCCTGCGTACCTACTCGGAGGAGACGGCGTCCGAGGCGCGCGAGGAGGCGCAGCGCTGCGTGCTGGCCGCCCTGGCCGACCCGGACACCTTTCTGCTGGATCACCTGCTCAGCCTGACGCCGGTCAGGTCGCTGGAGGGCACGCCCGTCTACGAGCTGCTAAACATCTTCATCAGCCAGGGGTTCGCCGAGTACCAGGCGTTCTACGCCAAGCACAAGGACCTGGTGGAGTCCTGGGGTGAGTGTGGGGTCGAACCCAGCGAATGGAAGCGGTCGCAGTATATTGCTGTTAGAGGTCTGTCATGCATTCTTCCGGTGTGTGAAATTGTTGCCCGACTTTTATGAGTACTGTGTAGGATATAACTAGTGCGCTTTTGGTTATGGGATACTTTTAACGCAGAATAGGGGATTTGATTTGTGGTTGATTAGTAGTGTTTCATTCCTGATGATTTATTCCTACTTTTTCTTCTTTGTGCGTTCGCTTTTGACATGGTGCTACGCCCTGTTCCGTCCAGGACTGAGCCACCAGGCCAACGAGAACAAGATGCGGCAGCTGACGTTCACGCAGCTGGCCCAGGCGCACCCGGACATGTCGTTCGCCATGATCCAGAAGGAGCTCTGGATTCCTGAGGAGGACGTCGAGGAGTTCATCATCGAAGGTGGGTCCGGCTCGTGGCCTAGAGCCGTTGCCAGTCACACGGCGCGCGACGCAGTCGACTCACTACCGCATAGTGCGGTGAAATTGTACCGTGAATTATCTTATTGCGATGACCTTATACTGATCAGCTGATCCATCTTTATATTTTATTGCTAAATTGCTAACTACTACCAAAGTAACCACATCTAGAAAAGCTTGTGGAAAGCCGTGTGGCAAGTACACTTTAGTCGCCTCGAAGTTGTGGAGAAATTTCTGACAGCTAAAACGTCATAAACGTTCGCATTTCATCCATGTTGAAGGGCACCGTTACCGCTGTCGTTGTCAGGTCATTGTTACCATCACCCATGGTCCTACACAACTGACGTCGTGCACCGGTCTGCCGTGTTTCAGTGCTGCGGACGCGTCTGGTGCGCGGCCGGATGGACCAGGCGGCGCGCAAGGTGCACATCTCGTCCACGATGCACCGCACGTTCGACCGCCGCCAGTGGCAGCAGCTGCGAGACGTGCTCACCGCCTGGAAGACCAACGTGGCCGCCACCCGCGAGAGCATGCAGTCCGTGGTCACCGCCCAGCTGGAGATGGCCACCCAGCTCGGCGCCGCCTCGTAATCGGTGGCGGGGCTACGAACCAAGTGTAACGAAATTCGTTATGGGGTGCCGGCCTCGGTGGAGGGCGCGCCTCACGGACGCGGAATACACTCTGTTTCTGAGGATGGCTGGCTTTGTGTTTTGTGAGGTCGTGAGACGTGATGTGCATGGGGAGATGATTTGGTAATACTGTCTGAGAACGTTTTTTGCGTTTTTAATTGAAGCCGCATTCAGTCAGGATGGGAACAAGGGAACGGAAGCATCTATGAACAGGGAGATGAATATTCAGTGATGAAGGCGATTGATGATTTGTTTTGATTTCTTCATGAGAATATAAGCAACATTTTGAAATATGGAAACATAGATTTCCTCATATGCACTGGTATTTCCGTAAATATGCTAATGCCGCTAATGCTTTTGAAACCAAACACTGCTAAACTTTAACGAACGATAATAGAATATAACTGATAACCTTCATTTGACGTCATCAAAAAGCCATATAAACCTATCATTTTCATTTGTTTTACTCGTTTAATTCACTGATACTCTTCAGAAAATACTCCAAAAGTTCACAGTAAACTGCTTTTTTAAGTAAGAATTTTAAAAATAAAACAAGAATGTTATTTTGTGTAATTTCTTGTTGAAATTCTGAAAAATTAATGACGTCATATCATTATCCAACTGGAACTTGCCACTTGATCGGTCTTGAAGCCCGCTCATTACAAACAACACGGATGCTTTTTGGCGCAGTTTCTTGTCGCTGTGGGTGATTTTTTTGTTGATTATTTTAATTTCAAAGGGTAAAGTGGCTCATAATACGAATCTCTTTGTTACTGCTGGGTAGCATAAAATAGTAAGCATCTCTGCTGCCTTATTTTGTTATTATCATTCAAATTCGGGTGCACGAAAAGCACATCATTTTCAAGAACCGTTGCAGATACACTCATCATTAATGCTGTGGTCCTTTCTATTAACATGCTTTTTAGGATATTTTTTGAGGATTGAGTTTTGGCTACCCACAACACCCGGCCATTCCTACGACTGCTCTCACCAATTATTAATATACAGCCTTCGTGTTGCTGTGTGGTGGCTATTTTTTCAAAATTAAGAATAACTCCAGGGCTATGGTACCAGTTGATCTGGACTCAACCAGCAGACTTGTGATGCTCCACTCTTTGGTCTGGCATATTATTAAACAAATCATTATACACCCAAGGCTTTTCACGGGCACCGCAAACTGCAGAGTGCGGTCTGCGCAGCCGGCGTGGGGGTAGGGCCGGTAGGGGATGGGTAGGCGGTTATAACATCACAGCTGTGTGCGGTGGACGGTCCCCTGTGGCCGGTTCCGACCGACTCATTTAATTCTCATTTAATTCACTCATTTTAATTTAATTCACGCTGTATGCGGTAACGGAAGGATGACGTAGGGTGCAGTGGGCAGAGCTTAGAGCCTGTGTGCGATCGTACCGCACACAGGGCCCGTGAATAGCCCTCCAGTGTGGCAGCAAACTGAGAAAGTTTGTTTCAGGTGCAAGTAATTTTTGAATTGCCACTTAACCCGCGCCCCACTGGGGTCTGTGTATAACACGCCCTACTGGGGGGGGGGGGGCTATTCATAGCCCCCCCTCCTAACTCCGAAACTACTGGGCCGATCGTCAAAATTCAAACGGCGTCTGATAGCCCCGGAAAAACTGTCGAGCGAAACCTAATTTCATTGACCTCGAGGTCACCGATGACGTCACAGGTCAGGTCAAAGTAAAAATTATTAGCACTTTGGCTTGTTCACATTTTGGGCTCTGGCCGCCGTCTTACAAGTCAGATCAGGCTCATTTTTGGTTTCCACACTCGTGAACAGATGCTCTAGATACCTTGAGGGTACCAAACTTGTACTTTGATTTTCAGGTCAGGGTCAGGTCATCACAGGTCACGAAAATATTATATCATGCGTCGGTCACGTGACACATGTTTTATGGTCCATTTAGGCCATAGATTTCGAATTTGATGTCGTCTATGTCATTCGAGGTCATTTTGAGTCGAATTTAGCTTAGGTCAGGTCACTTTCAGGTCAAAGAAGGTCAAATTTTGAAGTTGAAATTTTTCAACAAAAAAGGTGTCTATTGGATGCAGTTTGAGCTCAGGAACACGATGGTGCCATTTATATTGGTGTACGATGCCAAATACGTACTGAAAAATTGATTTGAAAAATTAATAATTGTGAATTTTTTGCAATAATGCGTATAACTTGGCCATTTTTGAAGATATTTAGCTAAAACTTGCTAGAGTTAGTCATAATCATGCGTTCTGTCACATATATTCTGGTTTTTTCGAAAAGTCAAAAACTTTTTGAAAAAAATATAAAAATACAAATTTTGAATATTATTATATAAAATTTTCGAAATTTTCAAAATTTTGAAAATCCGAGATAGCAGTTTGATAGCGCGGTCAATTCTGAGTTCTTTCATGCAAAGAAATTGGATCTAGCTTAAAAACTGAGCTCTTGGGAGCGATTGCCGTGGTTCAATGTTTTGCGTCGAAATCGGACGAACATGACGTCACTCTGACGTCATTTCCGGCCGACCTATGGTAGCTACGAAGTTCAAATTTTGACACAAGGTGTCAAATTGATGCAGCCGAAGGTACTGAAAGTTTGGCGTCGATCCGTCAAGTGGTTTGGAAGTTATTGCAGAAAAACGGGAGGGGGGGCTATAAATAGCCCCCCCCCCCAGTGGGGCGCGGGTTAATTGGGTGGAAAGAGTATATGATGATGAGCCTAATTTTAGGGTTGTGGCCTCGCAAGTCGCATGTCTTGGTGTTGTGACATCTGAGTGATCACTGGACACTGACCAACAATTTAGTCTCAAGGGCTGAGGTACTACCAGGTCCAGTTTTGTCGAAAAATAGTACCTACCAAGGCGTACCTACCTATCACACAGACGAGGGCTGTACATCAGGAACCTGACTCTGAACCTGGAGTGACTTGGACTGAGGTTCCAGCCTGTGAGGTTCTTCCTTCCAGGGCTGCGGAGTCGGAGTTGGAGTCGGTCAGAGTCGACAGTTCTGCCCGGAGTCGGAATCGGAGTCGCCAAAATCGTACCGACTCCGACTCCGGAGTCGGAGTTAACGCTGCATGGCTCAGCGTCATGCACTGCATCTGTTTGATTGACGATACCACGCTCAAAACTAAATTTGTCGAAAAAAGCAGGGCTGCGGAGTCGGAGTCGGAGTTGGAGTCGGTCGGAGTCGACAGTTCTGCCCAGAGTCGGAGTCGGAGTTGCCAAAATATCACCGACTCTGACTCCGGAGTCGGAGTTAACGCTGCATAGCTCAACGTCATGCACTGCACCTGTTTGATTGACGAAAGTGCGCTCGAAATTAGATTTTGTCGAAAAAGGGCCATTTTGCTGACGAACGTTTTCAGCGAATGCCGAATGAAGCAGGAGACGGTGGTTTACCCAGAACCTGCTTTTTAATTCTACATTCTATTTTTAATGCATATTTGCAACGCAAAGCCTTGGAACGCACGAGGGATCGTTTCAGCTAAGATAAAACATCTCCATGAGTCATTACCTATGAACTCCAATATCATGATATGGATTTTAATAGAATCGTCCGGAGTCGGATTCGGAGTCGATTTTTGAAGCCGGAGTCGGCGTCGGACTCACCATAAAATCCATCCCTCTGCAGCCCTGCTTCCTTTAGGTGTTCCTTCAGTTCAGGTGCTCTTCTAACCTGAAGCCAAACTGAGTTATGCCAATGTGAAGGGGATATTGGTGTGTCATGACGGACTCATTTGCATGTTTATCTTACAGATTGCCAAAATGAGTAATACATGTGTGGAAGAGGACCCAGTCCTGGAGAGGAACTTCCATGGCCACAGAGACACAGTGACAGCGGTGGACTTCCATCCGAGCACATGTCAGGTGGTCTCCTCCAGCCTGGATGCCTCGATAATGCTATGGAACTATGAGCAGCAGCAGAGGGCGTTCAGGTCAGGATGACAGCACTGTGCTTGAAGCTGAGCTTTGACGGTCTTCAACATTCATTTGATGCTTGCCTCATTTTTATACTTCAATTAAAATTATTTTGTATTCCAAAGCCTATCTGATCTATGCTATTCAATTTTACATTGACTAGTCCTGAACTAGTCCTGTATGTTCTTCTGACTTTCATTGTCTTGGATATGTCTCCTATGTTTTCACTAACATCGACCTTTCCACCAGGCTGATGGGTCACAAGGAGCCGGTGCTCGACGTGCAGTTCTCGCCGTCGGGACAGCTGATCGCCTCCGGTTCCCGAGACCGCACCATCCGTCTGTGGGTGCCGGCCATTAAGGTGAGGACTAGAGGTGGCAAAAGATGAAAATTTTGGGAACCAGACTCGAACCAGACCCGGCTGGACATTTCTGGAACCAGTTAAAACAAAACAGCTCATTTCCCGCTGGGAATACTCATGAGATAATGTGTGCAAAGAAACATTCACTTCATATTTTGCAATAATGTGTAGTGTGCAATATGTATAGTTTGTGGTAAGACCCGGTTGGGCCCGTCAGAAAATTTCCAGGAACCGGTCTGGACCCATATGGGTCCAGACTGGTTCTTCGGACCGGGTCCTCGGGTCCACATTTTGCCACCTCTAGTGAGGACCCGCTCGCTGGGACGTGTCACGCAGGTCGTGATCGTCTCCCTTCCCTGTTGTGATAATTTTGCTGCCTATGTGGTGCCTATGTGCTGCCCTCTACTGTGGCATCTCTCATGTTCCAATTACCGGTCCCATGCATTCGTCTGGACATGTGCCACTGTGCACTGCCCTGACATTATAACCATTTCTAATGTTTTGATTACCGCTCCTGCGCATTCCTGCGCTGTAACGCCCAGCTGTCTCTGAATGTGTCCTGCTGCCCGTCCGTACTCGCTACTTTACCGCGGTACTCGTCCGCCTCTGTCAGTCACGTTTCCCGTTCGCATCTGGATATAAAATGATGCCACCGTCCGCCAACCGATCCGCGGCCGCCGGCAGGGTGAGTCTGAGACGTTCAAGGCGCACATGGGCACCGTGCGGAGCGTGCACTTCTCTCCGGACGGCCAGCAGCTGGTGACCGGCTCCGACGACAAGGCCATCAAACTGTGGGTGGTGAACCGGCACAAGTTTCAGTTCTCGCTCACCGAACACAAGAACTGGGTCCGCTGCGTCCGGTGAGTGTTTCTCCGGCCTGTCTTCGTGCAAGTATTTGAAGAATGTTTTCTCTGCATACAAGGAAATAATTGTTTAGGAGTGAGGAAACGGTTTTGTCTCACAACATTTGCGACCTAATCAGCGACTATACATCCGACATTTGTGTAACACTTAGCAGCGGCATAACATTAAATACAGTGGTTGAGAGCCTCAGTCCTTGCTCTCATTCCTCCGACGATTGTGTCGGTTTCATTGACCTATAATAAGTATAATAGTACTTATTATAGGTCAATGGTTGGTTTACGGTCATATTTCTTCAGCGTTCCCCGTGTCATTCCACCGTGATATTCTCTCCTCTGACAATCCCCGCTGTCGCTCCCTGGCAGGTTTTCGCCGGACGGCCGGCTGCTGGCCTCCGCCTCTGACGACCGCACCGTGCGCGTCTGGGACACGCGCACTCAGTGCTGCGTGCACACGTTCCACGAGGCCAAGGGCTTTTCGCACCACGTGGCCTTCCACCCGGATGGCATGTGCGTGGCCGCCGCCGGCTCCGACAACGCCGTCAAGGTGTACGACGTGCGCTCGCGCAGCCTGCTGCAGCACTACGCCATGCACTCGGCGCCAGTCAATAAGGTTAGTTATCGCAGTCTGCGCTACCGGCGCCCGTCAGTAAGGTTAGTTATCGCAGAATGCTGCAGCACTATGCCATGCACTCGGCACGTCCCGTGAATAAGGTCGGCTATCGCAGTCAGCTGTAGCACTACCGGCAACTGTGAATAAGGTTAGTGGTCGTAATCGATCGAGCGAATAATCAACCGAACAGATCCAGTATCACGATGGATGTGACTGAAGGGTAGCGGTGCTGATGGAAAAGAGTAAGGTCGGAGCCCGTACGGTGAACGGGGTTATATTTTTGTTGTTAAATTACGTTCAAATGTTCTAAATTTGCTCCATTCAAATTACGCTCGATTGTTCTTAATTTGCTATGTTCTAATCTTATATCCAAGGCAGAGCTTGTTGCGCAGGCTCTTACCTCGCACCCGATTGTGGATTCCGTGTACACAACAAAATTGGGCGGATCACTGATCACTGATCACTTTAGCATGGTGATGTGGAATGGCCACTTCGATTATCTCGAAGATTGAGATAGAGAGATGAGCAGCAGAAACTCTAACTCAGCATTAGATCACTATTCGCAAAGTTCGATAAGGAAGTCCCTAAAGATGAAATTCGTGAGTTACCAGCTAAGGACGAAAATATCCGACGGCGGATTTCATAAGCTTAACGAGCTTGACGAGTGCAAACAAAACGGCCAATAGCTCATAGTCGATATATTTTTCGTATTATGGCGATTGAACACATCCGTTTGATCAGGTAAAAGTAATAAAAGCGGCCCTATTTCTCAGAAAACTTTTGCCGGACCTGTTCCAACCCTCACACAGACTTCATCTTGGCTGTAAAACGATCGCTGTCACTGACCGCAGGCCATATTTCTGTCAGGAGCAGAGAGCGAGCGCCGAAGTCTGTTAGAAACAGTCTCTCACCGCCGCGACCGGTCGCCGGTCGGGCCACAAGACAGACACTCCCACAGAGCTGCCCGGGCAGGTTAAAATCTGTCGAGTTTGTAGATTGCCTCATGATACACTCACAGTGCAGTCCCCCAACCGTTAAAGAGACAAGCAAATGAGGTATCATGATACCTGTTTCTCCATACAGGTGCACTGATAATTAACTCTCGAGGCCGGCGCAGTTAGGCAGTTTAGGCGTTAGGCGTTATACGGCCCAGATACGGCCTTGCTTTTTCTTGCCTTTTTCATTTTGTTGGATTCCGATCAATACTTTATTTTATCGATTCTACTGCAATATATTTTCATTTACTAAATTGTACATCTTTTGGGAGTGACGATTGCACGCAGCTTTTCCTTTTAATCGCATTACACGTTATTTTTAGATTATCAACCATTATTTTACGTAAAAAATATTAGAGAAGTACGCACCTAACAGTGTATTACTAGTTACTACATATATTGCAAGCTGCAAATTGTCGCTGAGCTGCATCCCAAGCCGAACTCTTCCTCCTCGTTCTCCCTTTCTGTTCTCATCAACTCAGCACTATCCCTGCTGGAACCTGTACCAGCCCTACTGAGCCGAGCGTCCCACCTTCTCGCAGGTCTCCTTCCACCCGTCTGGAAACTTCCTGCTGTCTGCCTCGCACGACGGCACTCTGCGTGTGTTTGATCTGCTCGAGGGCCGGCCGTACTACACTCTACACGGCCACCGCGGGCCGGTGACGGCCGCCGCGTTCGCGCGAGACGGACACCACTTTGCCTCGGGAGGAACAGACGAGCAGCTGTTTGTGTGGCGCACCAACTTCGACCGAGAGGTGAGGTCACAGGGAACGGAGGGCCACCGGCCGAGGACGGGGCTGATGTGTCCCTAGACATTAATTTTACATATTTGTAATGGGAGCGATAAGAGCACGGACTTGGGATTTTTACATGAATTATTTGCGTCACGTTTTAGTGTGATAGCTTAACCTCGTTTACAATCAGCCTTCGTGTATAATTTTTCCTCAAAATATTACAATATTATCGTGGTTCTGTCACTTGGGACCTGATATCCGGCCCGGTCATGGCCGGCTTTGAGTACCCCTCGTCAGTCACGCCGGCCCAGTTGTGACCGGTCACTCCTCCGGTCAGATGACGGCCTCCAGCAGCGGGAACGTGATCCCCAAGCTGGAGACGGGCACCGAGAGTCGCCGGCCGGACGTCGACTGCTCGCAGCTGGCCGATGAGCGACGCGACGAGGAGCTGCCTGCCGAGTCGGAGAGCGACACGACGGGCCCGCCGGCGGCGCGCGGCGGACGCCCCAGCGCCGGCGCCGGTGCTGGCGGTGCCAGTGGTGGTGGTGAGATGGCAGAGATCAGGTCCATGGTCTCCGGTCTGATGCAGCAAATGGAGCTGGTCACACAGACCGTGCTGCTGATGGAGGAGCGACTCAAACTGGCCGAGGATAAGCTCTGTGAGGTGGACGGAAGGAAGGAGTAGCTCGGCGTCACCGTCCGTCACCCCGTCTGTCTTTGCGCGCCGTCTGTCCTGACCAGCCGGCTGGCCATTTGTCACTGGTGCCTGGGGGTATCTAATATTGTGCCCAGTTAGACTGCAGCATATCGAGATAACTGATGGCATCCGGAGTTGGGCTCAAAAGTTCATCTGATTGCAACAGCTGACTTTCGAAGCCAGGCTGTAGCCACGGCCGGGCTTCGGCTCAACCGGGTGACAGAGGACGCTCTCGGTCGAGCGTAATCTGTATGAATATCGTAACGTGTCGCGACACTGAGCGAACATGTGCCCACGAAAAGTGTTAATCGCTATGTGAGATTCTCGGCAGTCAACATAATGCTCGTTTCGTGACGGCATAATTTTAATCGTGTCATGACTGTTGGAACATTTCACTGTTTTAATATTTCAGCATGAAAATTGCGGTTAGGTGATGGTGAATCAATGTCTTCCTTCATCTTTCTTCCTCACCCATTTAGAATAGTTTCATTGCGATTGTTTTCTTGCTTCGCTTCTGTCTCCACTTAACGTTCATTATCGTGTATATAGCTGTTTCCATGACCGATATGTCATTCCATGAATTTGAACGAACATGTCTCGTATGTCGCATTCACTGACGTTTCATGGAAACTCGGGACCACTAAATAGACTAAATACATGTGCGTTGGATCTGCTAATCTTTCCTTGGGTTTGTTTTGATGAGAGTATCTGAAGTGGATGCATGACACTCATAACGCGAATATACGCAGTATCATCGTCGCACACATCAACACCATCCTTCGTTTGACATGACTGCGTTCAGTCATATTTGGTCTGGGATCTCCCCACCCACTTTAATATCGAGTGCTTTTCTGCTGTTTCCAGAAGCGTTAACCTAGCTAATCGGCTGGGTGAGCTCGAATAATGACCATGTGCATTGTTCAGCCGCAGCATTTTCGTCATCCAGTGCCATAGTCGGTCGGACCAACCGTGCTGATTCGTACGCTTTCATAGAGATTGTGAGAGCAGTCACCTCTGTGGAACAGGTCTCACATAGTGGCTCATGGGCTTGGCAGCTACATCGGCGAGTAAGCCCTCAAACTGAATAATTGAATGAGTCAAGAACAAAAAACGGCAAATCGTGCGTAACTACTCAGCATTCTGATCATGGTACGGTATCAAACAATGATGAAGCGCTCGCTAGTACCGAGAATCAGGTACGCTTTTAAATAGGCCAAACTATGGTCTATGCACCTATTAATAAGGTAGTCTTGTATGCGCCAAATGTATTGCGGCACAGTATGCATCGGGTGTTAGATGTCTCTGCCATCTAGCGGCAAGGCTATGAGCTACCTGGTTCTGTGGTGTATTGCGGCACAGCATGCATCAGGCGTTAGATGTCTGCCATCTAGCGGCAAGCTTATGAACTACTCGGCTTTGTGATGCATTGCGGCACAGCATGCATCAGGCGCTAGATTCTCTGCCATCTAGCGGCAAGGCTAAAAACTGCGTGGTCTTGCACCACTTGTATTGCGGCACAGCTTGTTTCAGGCGCTAGATATCGCTAACATCCAGCGGTAAGACTATGATATACCTGCTTATTTTGCGTTCAATGTAATGCGGCACAGCATCTATTAGGCGTTAGATAATCGCTTTACCTTACCTTTTCTTTTTCGAAATCTGTGTAGCCTTTTAGAAAACTATGGCGTAGTTTGTCGGTTTAATGACATTATGATGTACCTGGAAGCAGTGTCTAGTGAACGATACTTACTGCTTTTCGCGAAAAACGCATGTGTTTGGGCGAGGTTGGTGTACCAAAGTTATTCATGGTTCTTCGAGATAAAAAGGCAACATTGCGGCCTTTGTGCACCTTGTTTTGATCAGACAATGCCGAAAATGATGATAATGGTGATAAACAAAATGTTTTTCTCGCAAGCATCTAAGTGTAGGTACCTTGTAGGTACCTAACCTGTCTAAAAGTAAAAGCAGCTGCTATGCGAAATGAAAATAGGAATAACCCGATGTCGGAACTCAGATGCTCTGGTTACGATGAGCGGTGACCACGGACATATATTATTACAGGGTAACTTTTTCTTGCTATTAGATTCGGTGGACTTTTTGTGCCGATCATGGCGCCGGGGCACTCGCAGGGGGGGGGGGAGGGGCGGTGTCGGCAGTGCTCCGTCTCGGCGGCGCGGTCCGGCCGAGGGGCAGATGACACCGACCGGCCGGCGGGCGGCGGCGACAATTGCCTGACGCACTGGCCCACTTGTGGCTCGGGCAGAAATAGCTGCGCGGCGACGGCCGTCCGCTCTTGGCACGGCCGGCCGCCGGCCGAGGCCAGTGTGCCATGCCGCGCGCCCGCCTCGGCCGCGCCGCTGCCAGAGGGTAGAAAAATCGACACAAACTTGTCACACGGCCGTGGAGACTTCCAACTAATGCTGCGGAAACGGTACTCATAGAGACATTGTTCACCGTTGCACTTCAAAAGACCTACCAGATAAACTTTGTTCTGCACCAATGAATTGTGTAGCATGACCAAAAGCAAGGTCTCGGTGACCGTGGTTCGTGTCGGTTATTGTCGTTTTTTCCTCTCGGCGAGTGGCCGCCAGCCGCTCCGTCGCGCACACTCCCTCGGTTTGTCCTGCTCCGTGTCACAGCAGGAATCCACCGTGTGAAAGCCTGGCCCTAGATAAGCAAATACGCTTGATTAGGCTTATTTCGGCCGTGAAGGACAATGGCTGGTGGGGTGAACAAAAAAGTATTCCTATACATCTATAAGAACAAGAGAGAAATTACCATGTATTTGATAAACCAGTCCAATGCATTGTGTGTGTGCTCATTGCTCATTTTGTTATCCGCGCAAACATTTCTGATTATCTGCATATGGTTGATTGCATTTGATGTCTCTGGGTACTGTCATAAGCCATGTGTGTTGCAGTACTTCGTTAATTCGAGCATGGTCTTCAGCAGTCTCAATTACCATGCGGCACGTCGTGACCCAATTAAAGTGATAACCAAGGCCTGTGATACTCCCCCCCCCCCGATGGGTGCCGAAGTCTCCATGCAGTTTAGAGCCTGGTTAGAGCCAACGATGCACGTTCGGCATTACGAGTATATACGAGTATACACCGCCTATGTGACACGCGGCGGCCGGCGGATCGCGTTCAGTGAGCCGAACGTCACGGCAGTGCGGGCTCAGGAGCGAGTTCAGGAGCGCAGCCGGCTGCCAGGCCCCGTCACGCCAGAGGGATACCGGCGGCAGTTCCCCGCGCCGCACCGTTTGATCTGCATGATGGCGACAAACGTCCGCTGTAAATTAACTGGGGCTCTTGGTAAAGTATTCTAAGCATTACATTGCGACAATTCAGAGTTTTATTCACACATTTCAAGTTCCTTTATACGGTCATGCGAGCATGACCGTCCAAGAAAATATATGAAATATAAGTACTGCTTTTAGAAGACTTGTGACGATTGCTAGTTCTGTACAACATTTACATATACCTCATAATGGTTAAGCTTTTTAGGTACTGTAGTTATATACTTATCTAAATGTTTCAAACACCGGTAGTTCTTTATTGATGATTGAACTAAGACATTATTAGGCATGTTGACTATTACTGCGCTAAGTAATGACTCTCTACTCTTCATGACGAAATGGGTGGGCTTTCTTGACACCTTATGTCAAAAATGTAATGCAGAGTTGTCATAACCAGTTTGTAATAACCACCCATCATCAGTTTTGCATATGCTGATAATATTTAGATTTTTAAATCCGAGTTCGACTATGCAAAAATGAGGTACCTAAATCAGTAAACGAGATCTGAATTCTGGCAAGTGACTTACAGAAGGGAAACGTGCTCAAGTGAAAGCAGGGGGGCCAAACATATGCAGGATGATAGATTGATCATGCAACTGTCTACTAAGGAATAATAGTGGTACTGGGCACTGGCAACGGGCTGCAATATTTCGAAAATCGGAATGTGATGTATTTTCGATAAAATGGTACGGCTTTAAAGTTCGGAACGTTTTTATTGGGCCACCCGGTATGTACAACCGTTCTGCTACTGACAAATCATATGAGGCGTTATATCGGTAAAGTGCAAATTACCTAAGAAGACCCTGCATCATTTTGCTAAGGAGTAAGGATATTATAAGTAAGGAGTAAGGATAACCTGTGGTGTCATCAGTCATACCAAAGTAAGATTCTCAGAAAGATACATTTTAAAGGGGTGTGCTGGGGTGTGGCTCCTTTTCTGACATCAAGCCACCCCTGCCTACCTCAATCGGCACCGGCGTCGGCCCGCCAGCCAAAGCGATTCCTCGAAGAGTTCTGAAGTGGCGGCACCGGTGACTTTGTAGATCTGACGCGCCAGAGAAGAGAGGAGGCAAGTTGTCGGAGACTGACCTGGACCTGGTGCTCGACATTTGAGAGAAGTGGCTCTTCTCGTTTGATGACCAACTTCTTCGGATGGATAACGACCAAAGGAAACCGCCTCGGCTAAAAATAGTGCCACGAAGTTAGTGAAGCGGTGAGGATGCTGGGCTTCCAAATTTCTGATCTCTAGATGCACGCAGCGAAGACGGGTTTTTACTTCATGCGAGTTATTAATTAGCTTTTGCTTAGCCTAAGGTAGCACTTAATGCATCACTCTACAACACAATCAAATTTGTGTTTGTTTCGAAACGCTTTGATGTGATCATGGCCCGTGGCCGAAAATTAATCTAAAACAAAAAGTACATGAATGAAAAGTATACTTTTGTAAGGAGGTCATTCAAAAACAATTAAACGATTTAAATGCCTTGCATTCAGCAAACAGTAAACCGTTTTGAACTATTTTCCTTGACGGTGTCATAATTTAAACATCTGAGCGGAGTTTTATGCTGCCACCCTCCTCCGTAATGCCTCCCTCGAGTTCTGCGAGGTGACCATTATAGGCGCGCCCGCCAAGGTCACCGGTCCGGAGACGCCCTGTGAGCTGACACACGAGATGACGCCTCAGTGACCTGGCACCGGACTCGGCAGCCTGTCCCCGCGCTCAGGGACCAGTCGTCTGCGGCGGCCGCCGACCGGCCAGGAGACGGTGCCAGCCGGGGGACCGCACCCAGGGCCACCGTCCCCGCCGGCTCACCTGACCGCGGCCGGCGCCCGGGGGTGGGGCGGGCGCCGCGCGCGCCGGCCGACCGGCCAGCCGTCCGACGCGCTGGTGACAGCGGCCGTAGAGCACCCCGACTGCGACGTGGGCGGCGCGCCGGCCGGATGGGACGCGCCTGTCGCCGGAGATGGGCCTCGTGTCGCCCCGAGTCGGCCGGGGAGCGGCCATTTGGCGGCCGCCCCCGGCCTGCTGGTTGCCGACCGACGGCCGCTCGGCGGGCTGGCCGCTGGCACTGCCCCGGTCGCGGTGACAGCGCTCCCTCTCAGACCCAGCGGCGGGCATTGTGACGGGCCTGACAGTGACAGCCATCCGCCCCTCCGGCCGGGCTGGCTCACCGACTGACGCTCGCTGCAGGTCATCCCCTGATGGGTCGGCTGGAGTCCGTCTCCCTCTGGTCTGGGTGGGAGCGGCGCAGATCCGCCTCCCCATCAGCGTGGCAGTGCTCCGTCACGGGCGGCCCGCTGCTGCTGAGCGATGGGCGCGGGGCGGGGCCGACCTCGCTGTCCTCCGGCGAGCGGTGGCGGCGCCGATGATCGGCCCGTCATTACCGGATCAGATTCGGGCCCGGTATGCAACCTCGTCACGCCGGTGACTGTCAGCGGCCGGCGGCCGCGCCGCGACCGCGCCAAACGCGCCGCCATTGTCACTTGGCACAGAGCGCGCCCGGGGAATTCATGCTACGCCCGCGATGCCGCCGCGCCGATGCTTCGAGAGCGGCACAAACAGGGCCTCTGGGTTGGGAATGCGCCCGCGCGAGCTGACACACGCACACAACCACGCATTGTGTGTCAAGGTGACCGAGTAACATTGCACCTCCTCACAGCTGCGTTCTTGAAAGTGCAGCGTTCAGAAATAAACAAAATCGAAAGATTATAGTGGTCTAGGTCAGAGATGTCATGATAACTTTATGCTGCCTTTACGAAACGTCAGCTCGTGTATGTACCCGATGACAGTAATGTTCGACACCAAGCGCCCTTTAGGAGAATGGTTGTCACAATACCACATCCAATTCGGTATTGTAGTGGTGCTTAATGCAAACTTTATTTCAAAGCACTAAAAGTATTATAATCCGTTTCGTTATAGAGTTAAATATAGAAATAAACCTACGATAGTTATATGTAGCTACAAGTTTTAGCGAAGAACTGAACTGAAATTAGCGAAAGACACAACTGACAGTGAATGGCCACCGCTCTTATACAATACGACGCCCAAATGCATTGTTTCATCTCTAACTATAGCTCACCATTTTTAGATATCATGTGCCGTATACTTTCTTGGTACTGTGCCAGAGGCCGAAAATTGAAGGACATCGGTCATTGGAGACTTACGGAATGCCCACGGACGGAATATTAGGTATGTGACAATCGTTATAAAAACTTCTAGGTTTAGTCCATACCCATTACCCACATTTTGATTTTCAGTTAGAATATACGTTCCATAATTGTGGCATCATGACGCGTCTATATGAAGGGGATGAATGCGTGTGGAACAGAAACAACCTGAGGAAGAAATGATAAAATGTGGAGTGTTTTTAGCAGATCTATCTATGTATGAGTAAAGCCCTATTATCTTATTGTTCGTATTGATTTAATCGTTTAATTTTAATTTCCAACCACTGTCCCAGGCACATCAGGCGGCCGGCCAGAGCAGAACCTACTGCGCTCCGGCACAGTATACCAGTCCAGGCGGACGCTTAGTGCGCTGCGGTTCAGCCTAGCAGTTCAGGCGGCGGCGGCGGCGGCACTGACAGTCGTCCACCTTCGACGGGGCACTGTGGAGAGGGGGAGGGGAGGGGACACAGGTGGACGGAGGGGTCAGACCGGCCTTGGCTCCGAGTGTGCCACCTCCACCACACCGGCGCGGTGCGGCCACTATAGCTATTGTCAGGCGGTGCGCTTGGCACAGCGGTGCTCATTGTTCCCGGTCTCGGCGGTCCGGGGGCCAAATTTAGCGGCCCGTCCGCCGCGCCGGTCCGGTCCGGCCCGCCGCCGACCGGCCGGCCGGCCGACGGGGGAGAGAGTGGGAACCAGAGGCGTGTCCCTCTCATATAACGTACAGAGGAGAGAGAGAGAGAGAGAGAGAGAGAGAGAGAGAGAGAGAGGGAGAGACAGAGATAGAGAGAGGGGAGAGAGAGAGAGAGAGAGGGAGAGAGAGAGAGCAGAGGAGAAAAAATGATGTAGGCAGGATAAGGAAAAATGATGCAGGCAGGATAAGGAAAAATCCTAATTTAGTTATATGTGGTAGCCAGCACCAATAAAACATTTTCTTTTTGTAAGTGGATACAGAAAAGCAGGACATGGCTAAAGTGAAAAGAATACGACTCCACAATCCATGTCCATTGTCCTGCCTCCTTCTTAAGAAAATGATTATCTATACGCAATGTGTATATCCGGACACACGAACTAAGTCTCTTGCTTTTTTATTAAACAAATATGTTCAAGGTATTGCCTATGTTTGCTAATCGCTTTATCATTTGCACCAAGAAACAACACTAAATCGATAATTATGTCAGCACAGTTTGCAAATTATTTTTGAAATGATAGGTATCTGTAAAATGTTCCCATCAACATAATGAGCCATCGCACGATGTCCGAACAGAAACGTGTCAATGGAAGGGGACGGACGAGATTGGCGGCGAGATTGGCTCTAGGGACAGAGCTGATCTATAGTGATATCACTTGGCTGGCTCGGAGCCAAGTCACGGAAACCCAGTATACATACTTAACTCTCTTAATCGATCAGAGCTTCCTAAACGAACTAGCTCTGTACCCATTACCCATCTTCGTAGTGCTATCCGACATGGTATCGGCGACGAGAAAACATGTCAATATCATTCTGATAGAACCACTGGCGGATCCAGAGGGGGGGGGGGGCATTTAGGGGAAATACCTACCCCGCCCCGCGGCGCCCGAAATTGACGAAATTTCACGTTTTTTCTTAGAAAAAGAAAACAAAACATCTTTTATCAGGTGACGTCTGTTTTAAACTGCACAAAAGTGTTTAAAATTCGTAAAGAATCGAAATCCGAGGAGTTTTTGGAATTTGGAGAATACTTGTTGGGGTATGCATCCCGCAGCGTCCAAGACCGCCTTTTTAGATCTGCCAGGTGGAAAGAACAAGTCCTTGCTACCTGCCTGAATGGCTAAAATGTGCTAAGAACTGTTTTAATTTCGAATTCGATTCCATTCAGGATTAGGGAAACCAGAAAGTAACAGCGATTTGTAAAAATCAGGATTTTTTTACGCACCGAGATGCTCAATGGAGGAGCTCATCATTTGTTTCAGTTCACCATCAAGTTGCCAGGCGAACATTTAGCTCAGGGCTTAACGAACTCTACAACGAAAAAATATATCGAGTGTATCGTTGCCCGGTAGGCGGTCCTTCCTCGTCCACTAATGCTTATGTTCAATGACGGGTGAAGGGATGGGTATCATCGCATTTATTAACCCGGCTGCGTCCGGGAAAGCAATCCCAACCACAGTACGTGGGCCGGGGGTGTTTTTCGCCATCGTCTCATTCCGCAAATAGAGAATTTACGAAAATAAAAGTGGTACCAAAAGAAAGGTCTCAAAGAGAAAATTCTACAACATCTGCAGTTTTTGACCTCAGGTTAATTTACAAGGTCAGAGGTTAAGGTCAAAGGTAAAACCGGGACATACGAAATAATCTCAAACTATGTGTTCCAGAGAATGGCAGGATGCACAAAATCGAGTAAAACTGATTGAAAACCAAAGAAGACGTTCTGAGGAGTCCGATAATGTGCTCAATGACAAGATCACGTTCAAAACTGACCTTAAACTTTGCACTTTTGTTTATTTTATTTACCAAATTCAAGAATGTTGTGAAGTATTTTCAGAATTATTAGGTCGCAATTTGTGGTTCATGTAACAATTTGAGGCTGCCCAGGCGTCAAGTTCATGCAAGAGTATTTATGCAAATGGCTTTCCCTCGCCGTCACAGGGGGGGGGGGCGTTGATGCAACCCCCCTAAGGTTTTTCGCGAATAACTCACGTAAAAAGCGGCTGATCGCGACGAAGCTTTCAGTACCCTCGCATTGATTAATTTTACACCTACCCTGAAAATTTCATGACCCTGACCCAAATGACCTTTGACCTGTGACCTCTTTTCCGAGACCATGGTTGGCCGGAATCGCGATTCGGCGTATGTCGGCTCGCATTAGCCGCGCGTTTGCAAGCTTTTCGTGGTTTCAAACGTTCAAACATGTGATTTGATGTTGCTCCCATGCATTAGGGTGGGTGTCAAGGTCACCTGAAGGTCAGGTCAGGTCATTCACCTTTGGTGACCTCGGTTCACTTTTTCGAGTTTTACATGTTTCTAGGCTAGTTTTTGGAGCTGAATTCGAATTTAGCAACCATTTGAACATTTACGAAGTACTTTATGGTGCCTTCGTAACATGTTAGGAAGCTGTCAGAGGCGGATGACAGGTACTACAAATACCCGTCACGACCCCTACCGGTTGACCTGACCTGACCTGACCTGACCCGACCTGGTCTAAACGCTTAACGACATCATCTGTGATCAAAACTAACACGATATTCGTGATCAGCACCCCGGAAAACCCCTTAGCCCTATTCCGGGTGGGCTCTGAAAGGTTCGACTCTGGGCGGGGGGGGGGGCCTTTTCGGACCCCCTCAGATCTCCAAAAGTACATATCGTAGCGACAATCGGCAAACGGCGTATGATATGTCGTTTAAAGATCTACAACTTTTACAAAAAAACATTTTCAGGTCAGGTCAATATTGAGGTCACCAGAGGTCATCAACGATAAAATGTTTTGGAATTAGTTACCTATATTTCTTTTAAACTAAGAAAAATAGAGACATAAAATTAATACATTTTTGTTGCTCTCGTCAAGGCGATGCGAAATAAGTATGCGATGACCTTCATAGGTCATTTGGAAATTTGACCCCAGGTCAAGGTCAGGTCATTCATCAATGAGATTGTGGGGTATGGTCATGCTGTATAACAAACGACGCACCTTGACCAGGCGAGCAGTTTGGTACCACGTACAAGTCTTTAGCACCATCGTGTCGTGATTTATTGACATAAAAACGATTTATGACGTCACATGACCTCAGATGACCTTTCCCGGTGCCCCTGTCAATTAGCGGCACCAGGATCATCACAGATGAGATAATCTTCCATCATACTGAAAGAATTGAGTAGGTTTGACTCGTTTACACGAAACAGGAAGCGTTTCAATATTTTACCATAGGCTTGCAATGTAAAGGTCACGAGTCTGGCCTGACCTCAGGTCACAGATATAAAAATTCTGAGATATACAAATTGTACATACTGGTACCCTAACTAAAACCTGAAGAGAAGAAATTGATCCATCAAAAACTCTACCTCTGGCGTGATTGCAAACGTTTCTGAGGTGGGGTCACTAAACCACCTCTGGTGACCTGACCTGACCTGACCCGGCAACTTTTTTTTGTCAAAATGTGCGCAATGTATGTTTAGGAAAAGTCACCGAGTATTGGCTTTCAGTCTTGCGGCGTTTGGCAATGGCACAAGAAAAACCTGAAGGGTGGCATTAAAGGCTCCCCCGCCCGGAATAGGGTTAGAAGCCACACTTTACGACTTTCTAACAGGTCCCGATATTACCAATTTTTGGGTCATTGACCTGATCTGGAAGGTCAACCGATGACTTAGGACCTTATAATTGGGTATCATTGGCTTCCTCTCGTGACGGGCAACACGCTCGTTTTTTCCTCGAAGCTCTAGCTCCATCAGGGGCCAAACACGAGGGGGGATCGTACCCCCCCCCCCTTGTGCCGTCGAAGGACTTAAAATGGCCTGTGCCGGCGAGGGTTAAAAGGTGATGAGTTTCACGATCATACCTATCTTTGGGTGTTCGGGAGCTATCGCAAGTATTCGTCGGGGAGGGGGGGGGGAAGAAAAACATCACCGTGACCCGTGAGGATGAACTAATATGCTCATCCTTACCTCCCATTCCCTTTTCTTTCACAACTATTGCCTCTGAATATTTCTGCACGCATTTTTTCAGCATATTCGTACTTTGTATTCAGTTCACTGAGCTACAGCGGAGCAGCGTAAAAGCGTTGTGTATGACTGTTGGGCGGCTATCAATTTGACATGAGTGGCCGTCTCTGTGAAGCACTGTTTGTAACATTTCTGCAGTTTGCTTAGAAAAGTGCTTCGCATTCACCCTGTTTACAGCATTTGCCGAGTTTGCTGAGAGAAGTGAGCCATCTTTTCACATTGAAAGATAGCATCAGCCGCATCGTCGAGAAATCACATCGTGGCCGCAGGGAAATTTCCGGGTGAGGAGGAGGGAATGAGTCGATGAGGGTAGAGGAGAGGAAAGGAAATTGCAGAGCACCACATCACACAGATGGTTAAAACGTAGCCGCTCCTCAAGAATTATCATTTGATTTATTTCTACAGCCTGGGTTGCAGTGATAATTACGATCCCAAATCTTGCAACTGTGCCAGAACTACCCAACCCAGTTACATCAAACAGCTGAGACATTTGCTGCACAGGCCACCAGCATGCTACGGCGAGCATTTTCTATATCCTCATCGACCTAACTGTCTCGAGAAGCCTTCTCCCACGGAAATGTAGGCACTGGTGAACACGAAAAACTATGTAAACGGCTGGCTGAAATGAAAACAGTAAAATCCGAAATCCCAACTGTTGACAAGGCTACCTATTATTTGTCAAAAGAGGACTAAGAAATGCATGCAGTGGTATGTTCATGTTTACCTCTCTTACTCGCCGGCCGAGGGAGGGAGGGGGGCGGGTGCCGCCCCCCCCCCCATAGGGTTTGTTCGCGATAGCTCCAAACACCCTGGAGATAGAGCGCTGAAACTTGGCATACCTAATCTTTGATTCAAGCCCGATCTTTTGACACCAACCGCATTTTCCAGTCAGGTCAGGTCACTGACCTATGACGTCATAAGTGGACCTCTGCACGGTCTTCAGATGTCGCAACTTCGCAACGCCCTCACTGCCAGAGGAGCTTTCACAGGGAAATGAAACTTGCAGGATCTAATATACATTAGGTACTAGTCTCACAGCTTGTATATCTCGGATTTTTCCTAAAGGTCATATGAGGTCAGGTCATTTTCGTGACCTCACCATCAAGTCAATGGGGAAAAATGACAACTGCTATTCTGGCGCCGGGAACGATCTCCAACTATCTCGGGCACACAGAATCGTGATTTGTTGCACTCCTTGCAAGGTTAAATGCGTCTTTTGGCAATGTTGACCTTGCGTGACGCCATTTATGACGTCATTAGGGCCATATTAGTTTTTCGTCAATAACTCCCGATCAAATTAAGCTAGCGAGTCGGGAAAGCCACCAATGGACTTAGGAAGACCTGTCGAATCGAATGATATGCAACATGACCTACTTCGACCGATTTCGTGACCTGAGGGTGCTGACCTGACAGTGACCTGAGGTCAACACCCGAAGTTGACCTCACCCAAATAAAAAGTATATCATTCGACGCGTCTGAGCGAGGCGAACACAATGCTGCCAAAATCGCGGCTCTGCGACCGTTTTTTGCGAAGTTATTCGCCAAAAACGGAACCGTACCTTGGGGCACTTGACCTGACCTCAGAGGTAACCGGTTGACCTAGGACCTTAAAATCGGGTATCAATCTCTGCGTCTCGTAACGGCGCAAACGCTCGTTTTTTTGCGACGCGCTAGCTCCACCAGGGGCAAAACGGCGACGGGGGTCGTACCCCCCCCCTCCCTCGGCCGGCGCGTATGTAAAAAAACAATAGGTCCGGCGAGGGTTAAATATAAAAGTGTATAACAATGTAATAAATTTATGTTTGGTTGACACGCGTGGAGGCCCGGTTCCGTTCTTCGCTTTCTCCCCTTACGAATATGTCCAGCTACTCCTGCTAGCTCTTGTGATTGGGTACTTGGTCGAGCTTACTAGGAGCCATGCGTGAAATAGGGGGAGGAAATCGGAAGGGAGTGTATGCCGTGTGGGTCCATCACAAGCTGGGAGTTGTATTCCACAAAATCTGTACTCAACTAGTGCTTGAACCGAGTGTAGGTTTCACCAAACAGCCAAATCACCAGAAACATTTTAATGAGGTCCCACCAGGCCCGTGGAGCAGGTCAGACAGCCAGCGTCCCGTCCCCGCGAATTCCAGCATCCGGCGCTGACCTTTGGGCCATTCATCGTGCAGTTGGGCGGCCGGCCGGACGGACGGGCCGGGCCGGGCCGGGGGCGGCGCCGTGCCGCGCGCCGAGACCGGCGCCGTGCCGCGCGCCGAGACCGACGCGACGGTCGGCGGCCGGCTATCCCTGGCCGACGCCGGCCGGCCGGTGGCACCTTGCCGATCCCAGTTGGCCGGCGGCCCGCGCTCTCTGCCCGCCGGCAGCAGCGCCGCCGCCGCTGGTGTGTGCCAGTGTTGGTGGCAGTGGCGGCACGCGGTGGGACGCTCCCGGAGCCGCGCGGTCGGACGCACGGTCGGACGAGTGGCCGTCGGGCTCGGAGCGGACGCAGAGTGGCCGCCGGCGCCGCCACCGGACTCGCCAGCACTCCAGACAGCCAGGCAGAGCACAGGCCGGGTCTCAGGTGAGTACCGCGTCACCTGACAGCCCCCCGAGCACAGCAACAGCTGCGTCAGTCGGGACGGGCCGCAGTCCCTCGGCGAAGTCAGCTGACCCTCATAGCACGACCAATAGCTGTGGAGTAGTATCTCCCCTCCGCTCACCGTTCCCTGTAGTTTGTGTGTGGGGCGGTGATCTGTCACAGACCGGACGTGGTAGCGGTAGCAGATAGTGCTTCTCCCTGACACAGCCACAGGTGCTCTGGGACCATCGATCGCTTCTCGGACGGGGCGGGACTGCCTCAAGGCGAGCACACGACTCCATCAGCGCCGCTGTAACAGAGCACAGAACACGCTGGCCGTCTGCTGCGGCCCCCGCCGCCCTGGTGCTCCGAGCACCCGCCCCAGCCGGCGCGGAGAAAGGTCAGAGGACCACGACGTGCTTACCGGGCCGTGCACAGATGCTCCCCGCTACCGTGTATGCTAATGCGTCGTGAGACTCACCAGAGTGTTTCCAGCGCCGCGCTTATCACCATTCCAGGCAGCGGCCGGAGCAACAACATCAACAAAAACATCAGCAAACAGCGACTGACACACATCGGCTGCATAACAGATGGCCCACGGCGGGCAATGCCAACAGATAAAAATAGAGACGTATCACTATAATTGGCGACGGGAGGAATCTAATTAATCTGACATGTCGACGGATGGATTTGAGGCAGATCAGCTGATGTACGAAATTGGACACAAGGCGAAATAAATAGTGATCCCAATGCTTGATAATTAGATAATTTGTAATTGAATGCAAAGCTGGATGAGTGTGCATGACTGGCAGAATGAAAGCAGATTTACTGCAGAAGTAAAATTATTTGAACGTTACTATAAATTCATTAACACAGAGGTGCGGACTTTAATTGCTAATGACGGAATTAAGTTTGATGTGCCTTTAATGGTGCATGATTGTGAATCTGAAGGTACCCATCAATTTCTTGGTCTTATTCACAATCTGTCTATGTACATACCTACTGCATGGCTAATTAAAGTTAAGTGATATAATAACGCAAATGATGGCCTTGACATTTCCCTTAGCCGTATGACATTCACAAACACGTCAGTCAAAAATGCTGATGCAATGGCGGATAAGAAAAGAAATGACATGCCAGAGCTTCCCTTCAGTTCATCAAGCCAAAAATCTATATTAGCAGTCTTTGGGATTTTTCGACTCGTCTCATCACGGCACCTCCTCTACGATTTTGCACCTCTCTCAATAATTTATTCCGCATTATGCCAACATGCGACTACGTGAAATGAAATAAAGGATAGGTGGTTGTACTTACAACGCGACGGTGAGCTGCTAGCAGTTCCTTTTACATTAAGCCCAATTTGTATTCAGTGTTCTGACGTCTTCATAAGCATCGCCAATAACAATACCATCACGGCAGGCTGTGAACATGTTACACATGCTACATCGTAGAAATGATAAATGATAGACACACACATAGCCATAGGTAAGTACATGCATGCATATTGCATATGCTGGGAAAGTCACACAGTTACATTTATCGAGATTGGCACACGGAGACGGAATGGCACCATGTCGTGTAGGAGTGCCCTCACAACATCCTTTTCGACGTCATATCAGGGCGGCAGCTGTGTTTATGGTCGCTGAGAGGTGTTTGCGCCGCCGCAGTCGGATGCCCTCACTAGTGCTGTCGTTTACCTCTGCAGCGGCTGGGAGTGGTCGCCGCGCGCCGCCCCGCGGGGCTCCCGTTCCACCAGTCAGCGCCCCAGGGGACGACGGGGCAGCGGACCTGGTGCTCATCGCTTGGTGGACTTATCGTGCTGCTTCGGTTCGCCGAAATTTCCATTGAAGGTCGCAGTTATGATTGGTTACTTTGGAAAATTGCCGCGGTTTGTTTGTCTGTTTCGATGTTTAGGTGCCTCAGTTCAAAGTGTGGATGGCGACTCCAGCAAATCACGACAAATTGATTTTTTTAAAGTAACAAATATCGACCACGAAATGAACTCACTTGCGTGTGACAGGCACGATTTCAATGCCATTGTATGGTAATGATAATGGCAAGCCTGTAAAAACATTCCTAACATCTTCAGCTGTCTGCGGTAACGACTACCGCGTTTACTAAATCAGGATGACATGAAACTTCTACTCGGTGTCCAGGAACAAATCCTGCTGAAAGTTTTAACACTTTCTGGAGTACCACCTTCAAACATTCTGCAAAGACAATGATCTTTCTACTCAGTAATGAACTGCTGAAGGTGTTGAACTACCGCAACAAGAATCGAGCCTCAACAGTAGGTCATTCGTTTGATCGATCTGCTAATAAATTGAAAAGAAACATAAAATAATCAGCATGGCAACAGTTCTTTCATCCTCTATGCTTCAACAATCACGCTAGAATAACAAATAATGTGTGAAAGGCCACCTCAGTCCCTTGCGGTAAATGTTATCGTTGTCGTTGATCGAAGTTGTGGTCGGCCAGGCCAAGATCGGTGGCCCGTCTTCGTCCTACCGTGAGTCAGCGGCTCGGCCTCCGTCTTGCCGTGTGGGGGTGGGGGTGGGACAGAGGCGCGGTCTCCGTCCTGCCGGTGAGCATAGCTCAGTGGCCGTCTCCGTCTGCCATGGGTCGGAGATAGAGCTCAGTGGCTTGCCTCTCCGTGCTGCTGCATGGGTCGAGCTCCAAGCTCAATGCTCCACGCTTCCCATCGTCGTGAGGTCGGTGGGAGAGAGCTCAGAGCTCAGCGCCCCCGTCTCCGACCTAGCTTAGAGGGAAGCTGACCAGAATCCAGTGGTTCGTACTTCGTCACCGCCCTGCCGTGCAGAATAGATCGGTGGGGTAGAGCTCACTGGCCCCTCTCTGGCCCACCGTGGGTCGGTGGGACCTCCCAGTGGCCCGCCTCCCAGCGCCGTGCCGTGCCGAGATGGATGGTGCGAGGTGTCACTGGCCGTTCAGCAAGGCCGTAAGTCGTTACCGACGCGTCCTCTTCCCTGGTGACAGCCCGGGGACGGTCCTCACTCAGCACTGCCGATTGACACATCGTCACAATGCCACTTAATAGATCGGTGAAGAAAGCGTGGTATTTACACTTAAAGGGACTATCCCACCTTCTAAAATGTTGTTAAAACCAGTTAAATTGTGTCCGACTTTATAGATTGGATGACCAGGAACACGGTTCTGGCATTTATTTTTCATTAAACATCTTAGGCTTCCCATATTCCAAACACAAACTTTCAAATATGTGACGTCACAGCCCAAAATTACCTCCTTCCCCAGGCCACATTACTGTAATAAAGCTGATTCTTTTTACTCTGTAGGCACCACAACAAAGTTCAGACCAAGTTTTAAGCGATTTTTCAACGAACAAGCCCATTTAAATCAGAATGACTAAACGAGGTGACGTCACACTAACGGTCGCTCCATGTTGAAGATAGGGCCTTGTACAAGGCCCATTTTCAAATGAAGGGAACGAATTTCTTCAACACCAAGAGGCCGCGGGGGTTGCAACCTAGATAGATAGTGGTTTCTGAACCTCGCCGCAAACTTGGCTATCTCAACTCAAACCCCATGTTAAAGGTGGGATAGTCCCTTTAAAACCGTAAAAAGAAGCAAGAAGTTGAAACTGAAGGCAAGCGAAAACATCCAACCTATTCGCATGATGATGTTCCTATATGTTCTTGTGCGTTTGCGTCGCCTCATCTCGTTGTTTTGACTGACGACGTCATTTTTAATAAGCAGCTTGTTAACGAGCCGTCTGTTTACGTTGGTTTATAAAGGTAATAAACTGACACCAAATGTTGTAAATATGTTTGGTAAATATTTCGGTTCCGCGGAAACTGTTGGCAAAACATCACCAACAATTAGTGGTGGCAGTCAAGCAACTAGCAAGGTTGCGGGATAGAACACATCCATAACAGAACGTAGGGGTACATGTAACAGTGAACAACCGAAATCTTATCAGAAGTTGCATCGAAGTTTCCACTATGTTTCGATGAATTCGTGTGAAATACATAGCCGTGATGATTTTAGTTCGTTCCATTGTTTTATTTTATGAAAGGAGTCTGGTACACGAGAAAAATTACATGAGATCTTCTTGTGAATATAACGGTGAACATAATTCCCACTAACCTATCCAACCTATAGAAAGATGTGGAGTTGATTACCACACGATTCCCGCCTGCTACCTAAAATATTGATAAAAAATCATAGGTGTATTTGTGTCGCATCATCTCTCATAAAAATCTCTCACCCACACCCAAAGCCTCGCTGAAGTCCCACTGGGAGCCTTTCTGCCCAAACATTCGTTCACGTGGGTGGCGAGAACCGGTCGTTAACGCCAGTTTATTGCCTGAATCGAGCGTTTAATGGCTGTATTCGATCTTCAGTGTAGAACTGGGCTCCTATCGGATAAACAAAACGATCGCAAGGCTTAACACACTTAATTACATCCTGCGGTCTGACTTTACATCCGCCCACGCTCTTGGTATAATTGCTCCAACTGCATGGCATATATAGTTTTCCTGCACATACATATCGACACCTTTTTTTAAACCCCACATCTGTTCTCCGGTGAATTTCCGGGAAGCACGAAAGATCTCTTTTAAGAAGTGTCCAATCGTCCGATCCTGATCAAATTTGTGTGTTCGTAAGCTTGCTCTGGCATTGCTTGATCTGCCAAGACAGACAAACTTGAGAAAAATCAAGTGACTGTACCTTTTTTGAAGGTTTCTAAACAACTTGTCTGAACTTCACGGAGAACAAATGTGGGGTTTAACCCGCGCCCCGCTGGGCTATTCAGCCATACGCGCCCTGCTGGGGGGGGGGGGGGGCAGATTCTGCCCCCCCCTGTCTAACTTCCGAACCGATGGTCGTAGAAAGACGGGGAAAACGGCAATCGAAAGCTCTCAACAAGGCGGATCTTAAGAGCGCAAATTTTTTTGCTTAAGTAGGTCAGAGGTCAGGTCAAGGTCAGGTCAAGGGTACAAAATGCAAGTTTCTACAGTATCGGCCTTGCACCGTAGTTGCCGAAGAATGGACGGAGACTGATTGCCCAAAACGTGTTCTTAGTCTACCAAGACAATATTCGTTGCACACAATGTCATTCAAAGGTCAAGGTCAAGGTCAGGTCAGGTCAGGTCAGGTCACCAAAAACAAAATATAGAAAAGGGCATGTGCGACATATGTTTTATGGGTCATTTTACTCATGGAATTCAATAGGCACACTCAATAAGTGATATGGACCACCTCTGGATGAATTTCAGGTCGAGGTCAGGTCAAGGTCAGGTCAAGTGAGGTCAAATTTTGAAGTTGGTTGTTAAGGCCTAAAAAGGTGTCTATCCGATGCAGTTTTTCACGGCGAATCGAATGGTGCTATTTTTATTTCCGTACGAGGTCTAGAACTTCCAAAAAAATCATTTTTCAAAAAATTTGTGTGTCGTGACGTCATAAAATTTTGAATAACTCCCACATTTTTGAACCGATTCTTCTAAAAATTGGCATGTAGGTGCACATAGACCACTTCTTTGACATATATTCCGGTTTTTTCGATAAACCCAAAGTTTTGGATTTTATAAATATTTTCCCAAAAAAGTCAGTTATTTGGAAAAATTTTGGCCAAAATCCAAAATTTTCAAAAAACCGAGATAGCCATTTGATAGACAAAGTAGAATTACGTATAACCTTTTTTGTTACGTCTTGATTCCTTTAAAAATGAAGAAGTTAGCGGCGTTTGAAATTTTGCCGTTTTTTAAGCGAAAATGGCGAACATGACGTCACTAAAACGTCAATTTCTCAAAAATTTTCCGACGGATTTCGCTCAAATTTGCAGGGAACGTGTCAAATTGATGTATGATAAGGTACTGAAAGTTTGACGTCGCTGGCGTAACGCGTTTAGAAGTTATTGGCGAAAAACGGGAGGGGGGGCAGATTCTGCCCCCCCCCCCCCCCCCAGCGGGGCGCGGGTTAAAAAAAGGTGTCGATATATGATGGACTCAATCTGGTGTGAAAATATGCCGATTGATCTCCTAATTCTGTCAAAAGGCATTTTGAACACTCACGTTCTTTTTACAATTGTAGATTTTTAGTCGGTCACTGCATCCTGCTTTCTTAATTCATAATCAGCAAACGCGAGGCGCACCGGAAGGGCTAGTATTCAGGGTCGATATAAGCGTCAGCCGACCCCCACAAAAGCCGTCACGGCCAATCCCTTAAGCCGACAATCAGCGCTCGTCCTATCAGCGGAATAGCACGCCGAACGAGCACACAATCTCTGTTACAGCGGATTGGAGTTCGGGATGGTAGGGGGCGGGCCATCCCCCGGCTCAGTGCCACTTAGCGAGCCTTATGTCACATGCATAAATAGCTACCTAATGACCCGCTGTGGCTGTCGGATTACGCTGGATTATGATAATTTGCTTAAATCCAGTTCATCAGCAGTGTAATTTTGTATTAATTTATTATTTAACGATTACCTGAAAATCTTGGTAGAGCAGCACTGCTATGTATAATTATTCTAAATGAAAATCAATGAAAATTATTCATATAGTGTTCGAATAAAATATTTTCATCACAAATTTATAGTTTCAGCGTTGTCATTCGAAGCAGGGCAGCGCATGGACGAACTGAACCACCTCTGGGTGACTAAGCTTGTTGCGACTATGGATGCCCAGATTTAATGAGTTATGAGTAAAACTAAATTCCAGGAACGTATAACAAACGTGCATTTTGCAGTGAGCTGACTGTTTCCGTCACAACGGTTGCGTGTTTTCACCAGTGAAACGGTTGCGTTAAAGCACCAGTGCAGCCATACTCCACGTCTATGCTGCCCATGGTTCTCATAATTGCTGGAGCCAGAGAACAGACAATGCACCTCCGCCCAGAGACCTCTGGCTGGCATCATACCAGAAAACAATGAACCACACCAACACATGTCTCCGCCGGTATGCCAGCTGGCACCAAAGGCGGTAAAAGCTGAATTACTAACACGTAGATCAAAATAATACGTGGCTCAGAATGCTAGCTAGTTCCCATAGTTCAGCACAATCTCTCCCTCGCGCGTAATCGCTTATAACACTCAACCATCTCGTTGTGTAACAGCCAGGGCTGAAGGGCTGTGTGTGCTCATTGGGATCCAGATCGTCAACTGTGTGAGGTTCGAAAGGACTAGCATAAGTGCATTAGCGTTTGCAGCATGATGCATAGAGAAACCATGCGTGTATGTATGTATATACGAATCAATAATGGACTGCTTTGCGTATTTAATAGATGATAAGTTATAATCATGTGGACACAAAGTTCCTAGGGCACGCTTCGCATGACTCAAATGCAGCCTAACTGCCTATCTTTTAATGAGGTTTGCGTATTTGGAATGAATCACACACCGTTTAAATATCGATCCGCCAACGAGCGCACTATCTCGATCCATGAAACATGTGGTCAGCGAATGCCCACTTGACCACATGAAATGAGACTGTGTTGATTGTCCGCAGTCATAGTCACATGTTCCATCTTCACAAGTATTCTATGAAAAGCGGTCGTCAGCACCCCTTCACCTCCAGCTGACGCATACGATGAGAGTCTGGACATTGGACAATTGCCAGTTGTTCACGTTGCCCACGATTCACATCTTTTCCAGTAGTGGCTCATAGATTTGTGGGTCAGCCGTATGTAATCTCGCCGTTATATGATGAGAAGTTACAGAAGCTCGTTCTGATCTCATATTGTAAATCGTTTGTAAACGGGAAACTCACAGTCGCGTAACGCTTAATTAATGAAGCATGCACCAGAATAACATATACTCTCCCATATGAATGGAGCGGTAGCACTCGTTCACTAACATAGACACCGAGAGCAGTTTTCAGCTCGCTTTTGCCGTCATTAATCTATAAGTGGTTACAGAGATCCGGGAAGATAATCTCTACATCTTACATTCCACACACGTCATTAGTGTTCACAAAGAGAGCGCAGAAAGCCAGAAGACAGGGCTGCTCTGTGTGGTGCTCCAGAACACGGAGACTGAACAGCGCTCGGGCGCTGTGCTGGTCTTACCGTCAGTTTGGCAGCGCACGGTGAGAGAGATAGAGTATATCCTCGGCATTCCGTGTAGAATTTAGAGGAACGGAAGTTTTTAGCTTTTGGTAAAGCGTTTTGAAAGAAGTGATTTTTAAGTTAAATTCCAAAAAGTAGTAGATCGTTGGCCGCTGTATATATCTGGTCTTATCCCGATTCCCGGATCAGTATTTCAGATCGAGACTTATGCTCCAAATTGACTTGGGTCGTTGAACATTCAATACCATAGTTACTAACTCCATGCGCGTACAAAAATTAAACGTTGGCGAATTTGAGGCAAACATAACCCTTTGATCACGCTGTTTAACTTCAAAGGTAAGAACTTAGTTTTGGAGGATATTACGCAACTGACTGCCATTAACCCGCGCACCGACGGGGGTCTGCGCCAACTTAGTACCGACGGGGGGGGGGCGGATGACCGCCCCCCCCTGAGATCTCGAGAACGAAGCAAGATAGCGACAAGCGGTAAACGGCATCGGATACGCACGGACAAGGTCTACAATTTTTACAAAGGTCATTTTCAGGTCAGGTCAAAGATGACGTCACAGGGGTCGAAAAAGTCAAAATGGCGGCGCTAGATATGGAGAGGGTTTTTCTCGAATAACTTTCGAAGTAGTCAAGATAGGAACAAACTAAGGGCATCATCGTGATCCTCTCGTCAATCCGCATCGAATGATATATATGTTGACCTCGAAAGGTCAAGGTCAAAGGTTGACCTCAGGTCACGTGACCTCGAGGTCATCATGTATATCATTCGATGCGTCTTGACGAGCTGAACACAATGAGACCATCCGCGCGGCTGTATCTTGTTCCTGTAAGGAGTTATTGGCAAAAAACCTTTGGTGACCTTTGATGACGTCACATGACCTTACAGCTGCCCAACAGCAAAACAGACCTCAAGGTAGTGAAGGTTGATCGTATGTGAAGTCATGTATGGTATATGGGGCCATTCCGACCCGTTTTAGTGGTAAAAACAGGGAGTTGATTTTTCCCCCATTGACTTATAATGGGGAGGTCGTGAAATTGACCTGACCTTAGGTCACCGACATCAAAATTCCGAGATATACAAATTGTAGCTACTAATGACCTAATAACATCCTGCGACTTTCAAAGGCCTCCGACATCTACTGTAGCTCTGGCACGGTGACAAAGTTGCAAAAAAGTGACTTGAGGTTGGGTCATTCAAAGTGACCTGGTGACCTGACCTTAAAAGTTAGGAGGTTCAAACTTGCACACCATGTGTAAAATTGATGAGAGAATAGTCATACCAAATTTCGCGGCGCTACGCGCCGCGGTTTTCCCGCTATCCGCGAAAAACCTCAGGGGGGGGGCGGATATCCGCCCCCCCCCGTCGGTGCGCGGGTTAAAATCTCGTGTGTTGTAGGTTTTTTGACATGTCCACAAATAAATCCGTGTATAGCGGAACGGCTCGCCTATCATACATTTTTTTTTTGTCAGTAAAGTGACCTGGTACTGACCCGGACCAGTGACCAGAGGCACACCAGAGTCAATCCCAATCAGAGCATGGTCAGGATCATGGTCAGGGGCGTCAGGGATCGCGCCGCGCTCCCACCAACTGTCGGTCTACTCAGAGGTCAGACATCCTCACGAATTCACTAACACAGCGGGTAAGAAAGTAACATGAAGTTGATCGCCTTTTCATTCCTTCTCATGCGTTTTGTCCATCGATTCTCGTCTCCCCGTCCCTGCTCTTCTGCAGTGGGTCTCAGTGGTCGGAGAGGGCCGGCCGGTTGGCGGTGCGATCGGTGACGGCGGCAGACGCGCGGTCGCCTCCCCGGTGAGTCGCGGTCGCGCTCCAAGGCCAGGCGCACTGGCCGAGGGCCGGCCGTCGGTGCCGGCGCCGGCTGCTTGGTTTGGCACCGCCGCCGCCGCCGGACGGCCGGGTGACTGGCGCGGCCGCCGCTGGGCGGCGCTAGTGGCGCGTCGGCCGACCGAAATAGCCGCGCTTGGATTGGCTCCAGGTGGCGCGCCGTGCGCCGGGCGCCGCTGCCGCGCCGAGACCGTCGTCGAAGTGCCGCTATTGTCTTAAATTTCAACGAGACGTGAGCTGTGACGTCACTCAGGTGGCCGAACGGTGGGGCTAGGACACCCGTTTACAGCGGGGCCGGGGTTCTGTCCCACCCCAGCCTGCCGACCAGCAGGGGAAACGCATCTGTTTTCGGTGCAGCGAGGTCTGGGTACCCTCCCACCTCGTCGGTCGGCCTCCCGTACCGGCAGCGGCAGCCGGCAGGCACCACGGCCGATGGGGACAGACAGATGAGGCTCGGAGATCCCGCCGCCGACTCTGGCCTGCTGGGTCAATATTGGACCGCTTGGCACGGAAAACCAACAGGTGAACACGGTGCCAACATTTGACATGTCCTCATGCTTATCGCTGACATCACAATGTAGATAAATTTTCACCACTGGAGCCAACTGCCCTACCGGCATGAGGCTCATCAGCCTGATCTCTCCCAATCGCTAGCATATCTAAACGTTTTGATCCCTTCATACAAATGCATGGACAGAAGACACACTATTTCAATGAGTAGGCCAGCACCAGTGTGATATTTGAGATGGATGTTTCGGAAGGTTTGACAGTCGCCCTGTTTTCATACCGAATTTCAACGAATTTCTCACGCGTGTTATGTCAAACAGCAGCCCCTAACTGACACAAAACGAAACAGAAAACACCTTTGTTGTTTTGAACAAACAGAATCCTTTCACCTAGCGACGACACCACCAGATTTCAGAAGCTTCACCAAGCGTAGCTTTACTCTATTCCATATCAAGCTTGCGGCCGAAGTGCCCTGCTGAGAGCAGTGCGTTATTTCTGTATATACAGCTCTTTCATTCAAAGACGCAAAATATTGAACGGAAGAGTGAACTGCCGAAGGAACTCCGACCGCAAGCTTGATGAGGAATATAGTCCAGCCACTGGCATTACGATTACGGTTATCGCATGCCCGCACATACCTATACTCAATGCGACATCAAAACCGTGCCTCCCGTCTAAGGCCCGGTATCTGTCTATGACCGTCTTCCCCTGTCTGAGTCTCAATCGCCACTCGCTAGAGGTCTGTTAGACTCCTTTTCCCTTTCTGGTGTAAAGGAATATGTACGACAATATTATCTGGTATATACTATGTAGGACCATTCCCTTTCCGCCCTCCATATTCTCCTCTCAGGTCCGGTATGTACATACATGTAGAACCACCGTCCCCTCTGGTTCCCTTCTCAGGTGCTGTGCATTGGACCGCCGCCCCTTAGACCCCCTCCCTGTGTATTGGACCGGCGCCGTTCGGTCTCCCTTCTCAGGTCCGGTACAGGACCGCTAGCCCTAAAACGTTCCTCTCGGGTGCTGTGTATTGGACCGCGGCCCTTCAGATTCCTCTCTCGCCAGCGAGAGACGCTCTACTGTCGTGCGATCACTGTAAATGTTTTGGCGGCTGGAGAAACACCGGTGGGGCATCATCACTGTTTATAGCCGAGCATCCGTCCGAGAGGCGGTCCATGGCGGGGCGCAGCGCGACACAGGACGGAAACGGTAGAGTCCCGCAAGGTGGGTGATGCATCCTTATTTTATTGCAGCGGACATCTTCAAAACGATGACGTTTTGAATTTAGCGCAAACCCATAAAAGATCATGCTACAAGGGGCCTTAGATGAAGTAAAGCAAGGCAGTGCGTTATCTAATCAACAAATAGCAAGCCAGCCGCATTGGTCATTAGCACATTGCTTGGCAAATCACAGAACGGTCCATAATGCCCGTAAGCCGTAGGTATGTTTTTTTTTATCGTTTCGCATTACGATGCTGATAGCTAATGAGTCACAGTTGTGATGTGCCACGAGACAAACAACAGCTTTTTATTGGTCGAGAAAAAGTCTACCACCATCACCTGCTGCACCAAATAGCTCTACGCTGAAGCTCGTAGCAGTTGTGAGACTTCCGTTCTCTTAGGTATTGAATAAAGAGTAGGCATACATGAGAAGCTAAATGTCATCATTCATGGAACATGCACGCTTGTCGCTCACGCGCCTGAGCAATCTGACATCTTCACGCATTGTGGCAATCGTTGAACACCTTATAAAGAAAGACTGAGTTAAAGGGCTTAAAAAACAAGTGCGCTATGAAGGGCACTAACCTCACGTAGGTGATATGGAGCATGACCTCATTAAATACTATGTACACACAAAACGTTGCCGGGGAGTAAAACACGTAGGGCATTGACATTTCGTAGGACATGCTCGCATCGCTCGCATCCATGAAGCTGAATTCATTCGCCGAATGTAAAACAACTGTTTTCCGTTTTTTTATTAAGTCATGATATATTATGTCAAACTCCTCACTTTCCTCCATGTGCACTATTACCTATCAACCACAATTTTTTATCATCTATGTATGCATGGTTGTTGCTTTATTTGTTTGTATTTTACATATCGGCACAGTTTTGTTATACTCCCAGCCTCACTTATGTCACTGGACCTCAGATATCTGATTCTGAAATTCGACCTTCGACTGCCTACAGAAGATTCTGTCATTCTGTTCGTTAACCCGCGCCCTGCTGGGGGGGTGTTTGAACACCCCCCTTGTGGTTTTTCGCGAATATCTCAAAAACGGCGGCGCGGAGCGCCGCCGTTTTTGGTACACCTTATCATACATCAATTCTACACATGTTGTGAAAATTTCAGACCAAGGTCATTCAAGGTCAGGTCACCAGGTCACTTGAAGTGACCTCACCTCATAAAAAGTTTCAATGTCTGTCATAGCTACACCGAGTGACCGATCGCTTTGAAACTTTCAGCGATTGCTAAGAGCAATAGCATGTACAAAATGTATATCTCAGAATTTTGATATCGATGACCTAAGGTCAGGTCAATTTTGCGACCTCCCCATTATAAGTCAATGGGAGAAAATTGAAATGCGCCTCCTTTGGACGAGAGACATTATAAACACTCCCAAACACTGAATTACAAGTGGTTTAGACACACTGAACATGAAAATGGTGTCCGTGACCCCTGTTTATGCCCTGAGGTCATCTTAGGTCACGAATGGTATCTAACAGTTTTTCGCAAATAACTATTGATAGAGGCATGCTAGAGCGATGAAAACGCCTTAGATGTGTTCAGCTCGACGATACGGATCGACTGATATGCAACATGACCCTTTCCGGTCAGGTCATGACCTTGACCTGAGGTCAAATTTTCAAGTTGACCTTTCAAGGTCAAGTTATAGTTCATTCGATGCGTCTTGACGAGAGGAACACGATGCCGGTAAAAGTAAGCTCGTACAAGGCTTACGTCAAAAGTTATTGCAGAAAAACAGTTTTCGAAAAAATCGGCTATTTTTGCAGTTTTTGCCCCCTGCAGGCAAAACCGTTGACGTTAGGTCAAATCTGAGAGAATTACTCAGAAAGGGCGTTAATAGGGCTATCGAATGCGCTTTTCCGCGGCGCTGTAGCTCTATTGGTTCCCAAGTTATGCGTTGGCTTCTTGGAAATTGTCGACATTCGACCTGCAAATCGGCGAAATTTTGCCTTCAATGACCTCTGGTGACCTGACCTTTGACCTGACCAAAAAATTGACCGAAGTGATTTCCTCATTATTTTTGACGCTCTTTCGAACGCCGCCTTCCGCGTATCGCTACGTGGCCCAGGAGCCGAGTTAGAAGGGGGGGTGTTCAAACACCCCCCCCAGCAGGGCGTGGAAATCCAGGACCCCCAGCCGGGCGCGGGTTAATATTACAAAATATTCGAGTGATTTCATTATAAATCGAAATGCCCTAAGCCCTTCGAACACACGTGCTCATAATAGCTACAGATAGGACACTTTAGCACTAATCCAGTGAGTAGGCCATCCCCACCTGCTTTTGGAATACCTTACAGTCTCAAACCAGCTTGGGAGTGGCGAGGGAAGGCTACCATGCGTTGACGTCAACTCAGTAGAACACAACAATGCAGCTGCACTTGTCTCCCTTCTAGCACATGGTCGTAGCCGTGTGTGCTCCCATACCGCCAGCTATGGTCATATGTGCGCCCCACCCTTCAGAGTGCTGCCCCGCCCTGCCGCTGGTGAATAGCGCCCCTGGCCGGCTCGCCCGCGGCGCTTATTGGGTTTCTGGGAGCGCTAACGGCTGTTGATTTGGCTCTGCTTCAGGTGTTGTTCGGGGCGGCGGCACGTGGCCGGGCCGGCGCACAGCTGCTGGTCGTCGTTAGCCGCTGACACAAGTGTTGCCGGCCAGCGCAGCCGCCTACACACAGCCGGCCGGACGGGGAGCCGCCGCCGCCGCCGCCGCCGGCGCGGCCGCCTGCATGTGTGAGCTCGGCGCAGTCAGCTGACGACGGTCGGCGCCGCCCGCCGCGTCCCCATGTCGCGTCTCGCGCCGCTGCTGCTGCCGCTGGCGGCGCTGAGCGGGGCCCAGGCCGCCGCCACTAACGGCTCCAGCAGCAAGGAGCAGCGCTGCCAGCCGGGCCTGATTCTGCCCGTCTGGGAGCCGCAGGATGGCCTCAGCGGCGGAGATGTGTTTGCCCGCGCGCTGGTCTACTTCTTCACCCTCATCTACCTCTTCATTGGCGTGTCGATCGTGGCCGACCGCTTCATGGCCTCCATCGAGGTCATCACCTCCAAGGAGAAGGAGGTCACCGTCAAGAAGCCCAACGGCGAGACGCAGATTGTTGTTGTGCGAGTCTGGAACGAGACGGTGGCCAACCTGACGCTGATGGCTCTCGGCTCGTCCGCGCCCGAGATCCTTCTCTCAATTATTGAAATTTACGCCAAGAACTTTGACTCTGGCGAGCTGGGTCCCGGCACTATTGTGGGCAGCGCCGCCTTCAACTTGTTTGTCATCATCTCTCTTTGTGTATACGTCATCCCCGACGGAGAGGTACGCAAGATCAAACACCTGCGGGTGTTCTTCGTGACGGCCGCCTGGTCCATCTTCGCCTACGTGTGGCTGTACCTGATCCTGGCAGCCATCACACCGGGCAGAGTAGACATCTGGGAGGCGGTGCTGACGCTTCTCTTCTTCCCGGCCACCGTGGCCACCGCCTACATCGCCGACCGGCGCATGCTCTTCTACAAGTACATGCACAAGGACTACCGCCTGAACAAGCGTGGAGTGATCGTCGAGCATGAGGGCGTCGAGATGGACAAGACGAACCACGTGATCGGCGGCGAGCTCGAGCAGCTCGAGGAGGAGCACGTCGACGAGTCGGTACGTGAGTTCGAGGAGAACCGGCGAGAGTACATCACCATCCTGCGCCAGCTGCGCAAGAAACACCCCAACATGGACATGGAGCAGCTGGAGCTGATGGCCCGCGAGGAGGTCCTCAACAAGGGGCCCAAGTCGCGCGCCTTCTACCGGATCCAGGCCACGCGGAAACTCACCGGTGGTGGAAACCTGATGAAGAAGGCTCTTCAGGCCGAGAAGAAGGAAGAAGCACAAGAAATAGAGGAGGTGAAAACGGAAGACAGTCACATCATCAAGGTGTTCTTCGACCCGGGTCACTACACGGTGATGGAGAGCGTCGGCGACTTCGAGGTGACGGTGAAGCGCGAGGGCGGCGACCCGAACCAATGCGTGCTGGTCGACTACCGCACGGAGGACGGCTCGGCCAGTGCCGGCAGCGACTACGTGGCCGTCGCCGGCACCCTCTTCTTCGGGCCTGGAGAGACGCTGAAGACGTTCAGCGTGGCCGTCATCGACGACGACCTCTTCGAAGAGGACGAACACTTCTACGTCAAGCTGAGTAACCTGCGGCTGGCGGAGCGCGACGGCCTTCCGCTGACACAGACCAACGGCAGCGCCGGCCGACGGTTCTCCATGCCGGAGATCAAGCTGGCCGCGCCGTTCGTGGCCACCGTCATGATCCTGGATGACGACCACGGAGGCATCTTCAACGTGGCCGAGAAGGACATTGAGATCGTCGAGTCGGTGGGCTCGTACAACCTGAAGGTGGTGCGGTGGTCGGGCGCGCGAGGCCGCGTCGCTGTGCCCTTCACCACCATCGAGGGCACGGCCAAGCCCAACAAGGACTATGAGCACACAGAGGGCGAGGTCATCTTCGAGAACAACGAAACTGAGTGAGTAGCCAAAGCTATGGCTTAAAAGTTGCACCTTTAACCGCACCTTTCTTATAAACATTGCTACTTGTACTTTTAGCGTAATATTTCATCGTGTGTTAGTTCCAAGTCGTTTGTAAAACTCATTTAACAAGAAAACTTTCACTCTATTTCACTGCTGTACTCCACACATTTGCAGCGTTTCTTACTTGTTGTAGGTTACTTTTCCTCCAGATAAAGACTGAAAGACACACACTACACACACATCATACCATAGCCTTCAAATTTTAGGTTCAACGCTAAAGGGCTGGCGTTTCATCTTATTTACGCAGCTTATTTTGCTTTATTTTACTTTTTGATAAAAACCACTTGATATTCGTCACGAAATGTTTAACTTTTAGCTAGATAACCGTTTAACTGCAGCTTCGTAACTAACTATGCCACAAGTCGCGTGACTGGTTTATCAATAAAAAGCATTGAATGATAGATGCAAAGTTCATTACTTCAAAGGGACACATGTCACAAACCCTTTGCAAAATTACATCCATTCAGACAGCCAAACGTGTTCTATTCATCACGTGCCGTGCTGCTTCCGATGAGTTGTTCGTTTACAATTGGCTGGTGCCGCGAGCGCGGGGTTGCACGACAGCTGGCGCCCACGCCTGTTGGCACGACACTGCCTGAATCAGATCCCGCTGAGGGCGGCACCTCGGTGGGGTTTAGCCACCGGAAGTCACAGAGACCCAGGGCGGGATCCCTCGAGAGGTCGGTGCGCGTCTGCCGGCTGTCCACTGGTCCTTCAGCCGTCGAGTGCGAGTTGGATGGGTCTCAGAACTTGGTTGAATTTAAAAGAGCCGTGATAACTTTGCACGATCCAAATTCACACTTCGATGACAGATGCCAGCGTCAAAACATTTGCTAGTTTGCGTAAGGGTCATCAAACCAGACTAATAAATAACTTGCCTAACTATATCCATTTCTTATGATTGGCAAACGTTCAACTCCATTCGGTCATATTCTCGTTGGACTTCTTCTCATCTTTTCGTGGAGGCGGCCATTTGGCGACAGTCCCTCGATGGATGTTATCGTTTCGGACGCCGTCGGGCCGAGCCATGGTGCCGGCGGACGTCACCCTGGCTGAGCCGAGAACGTCGGATGTGACGGAAAGACGGGCGGAGACAGGCGTCATCAGACGGACGGACGGACGGACAGACAGACAGACAGACAGACAGACAGACAGACAGACAGACAGACAGACAGACAGACAGACAGACAGACAGACAGACAGACAGACAGACAGACAGACAGACAGACAGACAGACAGACAGACAGACAGACAGACAGACAGACAGACAGACAGACAGACAGACAGACAGACAGACAGACAGACAGACAGACAGACAGACAGACAGACAGACAGACAGACAGACAGACAGACAGACAGACAGACAGACAGACAGACAGACAGACAGACAGACAGACAGACAGACAGACAGACAGACAGACAGACAGACAGACAGACAGACAGATAGACAGACAGACAGACAGACGGACAGACAGACAGACAGACAGACAGACAGACAGACAGACAGACAGACAGACAGACAGACGGACGGACGGACGGACGGACGGACGGACGGACGGACGGACGGACGTCGGTGCAGAATTACTAAGTGAGATGATTTATCGGCGTTGGGTCCATCGGCATCACTATGCTTCTACATAATATCACCGCTAACTTCTTAATGTCTCCATTTAAACTTTACTTTTGTCTGGCTGCTTATTAACCCTCAAACTACTTAGAAATTTTCAACCACCAATAATACTAATCCTGCTAAAGATGTTTCAAACCACTCAAACACCAAAAATCGTGATTGATTATTAGTCAAGTTGCTAAAAAGTGATTGCGAAAGCATTGACAGGACGTATATTGGGCATAAAACTGCCTGATTACCTCCATTGCTGTCAAATGCAACCATCGAATCGAGCAGATCGTTGGCTAAGTTATTACTGTCGTGATGGAGGCCAATGATCGCACGCGAGATCGTTGCTGACTGATATTTTTCGCAGGCAATACATCACAATTCCGATCATAGAGGAGGACAGCTACGAAAAGGACGTCTTGTTCTACGTTGAGCTGCAGGAGCCTCGCTATTTGTCAGGTCAGTTACGTTTCTGTTCCGGGCAGCGGAGGCACGCATATTTTTCACATTTGCTTACATGGATGGCGCAAAACACTGCAAATCGCTAGCCTGTATGTGCATTGTGTAAAAGTGTATCTGTATACCTATATGGAAAAAATGCAGAACACTTGCTTCTTGTTATAGAGGCTAATATTCAGACCATGAAAATAGGTAGTTCAACAGGATAATCAGCAAGAGTATGCGTGCTGTCTGTTCACGCACATCGTATAGCATCAAAACACAAAATAAAGCAAAAATATAGCAAATATCTACCCTGATGAAAGAAAGCGCGGTTTTAAGGCTCATGATTATATATATAAATGCAATGAAAACCCTAAGCCTCATGCTAATAATTGTATTGAAAATAGGGCCAAGAAAACGAGACTTGTTTTCTTGGCCCTATTTTCAATACAATTATTAGCATGAGGCTTAGGGTTTTCATTGCATTTATATAAATATCTACCCTTTTAAACCATTCCATGCAATTGAGTTTAAATGATTCTCATCGGTCCAACTTTGAAATAAGATTACATTCTCTTCGTAGATTTTATTAGCCTTTGCAATACAAACTGATAGGCATAAGAAAATATAAAATAAAATTCCAGATGATTGTTCAATCTAACCTTTTCAATAGCCCGATAGGTGAATCCAACTTTGAGCTCTGTCAGTGCAACTCTGAAAGTGTTGACCATCATATACAGACACTCAACTTCTTCCATACCTTCAAAGGTCAAGGCATGAGCGCACGAGAGCATGGATAGTCGTACCGTACTGTTTTATCCTGTTCTCCGTTTATGGTTCTTTTGTCTGTTTGTATTTGTGCCTATATGTTATGACAAAAAAATGATTGACGATAATTATGAAAAAATTTAAGGACCGATTAACCGATCGAAGTGTCAGTTTCCGTTTCTTTTCGGACTAATCACCAAAATATTCTAGAAGCGGCTTTTATATAAAACTCTAGAACAAAATGTCGCACAACAGGCAGCTGCACGCGCGGACAGTCCTGCGGATGTAATCAGGAGAGCTAGAGACAGTTCCCAGGGGCGCCGGTTGTGATTGTGACTGCTGATCGCATCGTGTGTCTCTGTGTGTGTGTGTGCCGCTGTCGGCGGCCCCGTCCCGGCCAGGGGCGGCACCTAGTCAGGTCAATGTAACACCGACACCGTCTCTAAGCAAACGGCCCGCTTTAGCACAGCTCCGTAACACTGTTTTCGCAGCGGCCACTTTTTCGTTTGGCGTCGTGCTGTTTTTATGGCTAATTCGTCCGTTCATTTGGTCTCTTTCTTTTCCTCTGTCTTCGTTCCTGGCGCGTTGGCGCCCATCGGCTCCGGATCGATGCTATGGTGGCGTATATAATGTGTAAGTTTATGAGTTTGTGTGGCAGTTTTTACCTTGTTTGCATACATAACATAGCAACAAACACTTGCACACTACCAAGCATGTTTCCTCCTCTACGCCTTTACTTTCCTAGTTAACACAGACATGAATGCATTGCTGTCTAGATCTCAGCATCTATTTGGTACGGTTTTCTTCTTAGAATGCCTGCATGCATTATAAAAGGCTGCACGAGCAATATTGGTAAGCATTAGCAAATAAGCTACTGCTTCTATGTAACAAAATATGCTACACTAAAAGCATAGCAACGTAGTAATATATAAGAAAAACATAATAATGAATTATACCAATGTCATTCCATGTAAAATAACGTTTAGTTCTGCTGTTAACATCTCCAAGATAAATTCTAATGTAATACAGCGTAGCATTTCCAAAAATAGTCCGTCAGCTGTCTGAACCTCGCATAAAGCGTATACTTTATCAGGCCTCAGTTTATGAAGACATCTGATGCGTTGGGCCCGATGTTGGCTTGAAATTGAACCCAGAAAGCCTGACGATGAGCAAATGGTCGGCCATTAGGTCTCCTTTGCCTCGCCTCAGAAAATATATATCACCTGCTTGTGGTTACCTGTATGCCCCCCCCCCCCCCTCAGTGATCTACAAGCACAGTTTCTCCGAGTGACCCCGACTGTCCACAGCCCTTGTCCCAAGATATCTATTCTATACCTACCTATGTTTCCGCGTAACTGCGCTCCCGCATCAAGCCCTACCACAGAAACTACCTCTTAAACAGTAGCTCATAACCTTTAAAGACGTCGCATGATGTTAATATGCTCAGTCAGGATTCCCTAGCTAGTGATTTAAGTACGTAGTGACCCAACGGGATTCCATAGGATACGTGGTATGTGCACATACTTATCGGGGTTTATCGTTAGGCTGATAGCTGACTTACCTTTGGGAAGGTACTGTAGCTGCGCTTGCATGCTCGTTGGATACGTGATGAGACAATTTAGTTATAAATCGACGGCGATGTGTTTATAAGTTTTCCATTCGTTGTTAGATCTCATTTTCTATCAGTATTTGGTGCTTATCAGCATAGAAGCTCAAAGTAATCCTTGTAGCTAATAAGCAATTGTGCGGGAAGGTATGTTTGCCACTTGTAGACTGATCGTGAGAGAAGACTAGCTCGAGCCTACTTGTATGCATTCTTAGCAACCTGAAGTTCTTACCACCTTCGTGTCTTCAGATATGTACATGGCTTAACCAAATATATCAAAGACGTTTATGGCGGAGCATCGTAAAGATACCTATTCAAAAGAACTCCTATTTTAACCAATGTCTACCCTCGGCCTGTCTTACTTATTTCTCTCCGGATATGGTTTGGTAAGTGATGTGTTTCTGCACTCGTGCACTCGTGTATGTGTATGTGGGACTCGTACTCTTTGACCTATTCAGTATGCCGGCACTGTTCGGACGACAGGAAGGGCTGCCAACAGCTTGTGTAACGGTCACGTGCCATCACGTCACCATGGCAGGCCTCATAGGAGCCCCCACTTACGTGTGATGTTTATTTAGGGACTCACGAGGTATTGGAGACACGTGACGATCACACCTGAGACAGTGTCTGTCAATGTATGGACCGCACGCCGAACTGAGGACTCTGTGATGATATGGGGACCGATTTTCATTGTGGGAACCGACTGACTCTCTGGGGACCAGCGACTTTGCAGTCACGGAGACTTATTTTGTAGACGGTCAGGACGGCAGAGAGTAGCGGAAGACCAACAGATGCTAGTGGAGGGCCGGCGGGGCAGTGTCGCCTGTTGCGGCGGGCGGGGACGGGGAATCTTCCAGTGGTGGGCGGTGCCGGCTGCCAGCGGCGGCGCTCGGTGCCAGCCGGCGGGACATCTGTCTGGGTCCGGCCGGTGCCAGCTCCCGGACAGCTCGGGCTCGGACGCCGGCATCCGGCCGGCGCTGGCAGAGACTCGGCGCGCGCGGCCCGATCCCGCTGACTCAGCGCGCCGCGTGCCGCCCTCCACCCGCAGTGGACGGCTACCCAGGCGGCACACTGGACTTCCAGGACAAAAACCTCAACGACCTCTCCGAGGAGGAGAAAATCGCGCTCCTAGGAAAGCCCAAACTAGGAGAGTCGACGCGATCGCAAATTAGGATAAAGGAAAGCAAAGAGTTCAAGGTGAGTCAGAAAAACGAGTGGTCAACTTATCTATTTTTTACATCAAATGTTTTGTAATCACAAAAATAAGAATCTTGGTAAAGACCAGCACATCACGACTTAATATCATTGTTTTAATGTGGCCTTCTGCATTTGATAACATTTAATGGTTTGTGATAGATAAAATCTCGGTTGGGATAAACTCAACTCTCCTCATCTTTGGTTTGCATCAGAGTCCACATGTATTCAGCAAAACTATTTCAGGTACAAGGTATAATTTTTGACTCGTTTCCACTGGAATTTAATCTTCGAATTGAAAATCATAGATTTTAGTGCCATCCTAGACACGTCTTAGTAGAATGGATGTGAGCCTGTGCGTTTGTGTGCTGAATAGTTAAACGTCGTTTGTTCGGGTGTATAACCATCACACTCCACCGCAGAACACTGTCGACAAGCTGGTGCAGCGGGCAAACGCGTCATTCGTGGTGGGCACCTCCTCCTGGAAGGAGCAGTTTATCGAGGCTCTCACCGTGTCAGCAGGTCAGTGATGGCAACACACAGCGGATCCCGCTCGAGAGATGTGTCTTGACGTCATTCAACCAGACAGAACCGGCCGAGGAAGGCCAGCGGCGTTTGCACGGATATGTACTCATTTGGCATCAGACGAGTCGGCGAAAAGTCGTGCGTAACTAAGAAACCTATGTTGCTGAGTGACAACCATCTGAACGCGAATCAGAGCTCAGTTGTCTATATATTATAGTAAGGTGCCCGTGCGAGGATAAACAATTATGCTCAGAGGTGTTCTATAATGACAGCCCCTTCGCCGCCACTCAGCTTCCCCTGTTGATGGTCTGACGCCCCGACCTCGCCGGCGCAGGCGATGATGACGACGATGACGAAGAAAAGGAGGAAGGCGACGCCAGCAGCGAGGACGAGAAGTTGCCCAGCTGCGGCGACTACATCATGCACTTCGTCACCGTCTTCTGGAAGCTGCTCTTTGCCTTTGTGCCGCCTACAGGTTCGTGACAGGGTGTAACTTACATAAATGGGAGGCGGATCTCCATTCGTTTGTGGCAGCTGCTGCTCAAAGAACTACTAAGTGGGGGAATTTACAATCTGTTCCTAGCTAAACAACATACGGTCACTGCTTTATTCGCTCGATTTAACATCAGTTTTTTGATCGCAGCATTGCGCAGTATCACGATCAATCGAAAATTATTTACGGTTGTTTTGATTCTGAAAAAAGGTTTCATTGAGTTATGACATGTTTACTTTGAACGTAATGAGTCTATGATAAGTGACCTCTTAGTGCTTTGACTATCAATTAGCAGAATCTTAAAACCAGGGCTGCGGAGTCGATGGATTTTCGGCGACTCCGACTCCGACTCCGACTCCGGCTTTCAAAAACCAGCTCCGACTCCGACTCCGACTCCGGGCAGAATTGTCGACCCCGACCGACTCCAACTCCCGACTCCCACTCCGCAGACCTAGCAGGGCTGCGGAGTCGACAGATTTTCGGTGACTCCGACTCCGACTCCGGCTCGGGTTTCTAAAATCGACTCCGACTCCGACTTCGACTCCGGTCACAACTGTCGACTCCGACCGACTCCGACTCCGACTCCGACTCCGACTCCGCAGCCCTGCTTAAAACGTACCACAGTTTTCTCAGCTGACGCTGGTATGAGTAATTACTAATTTCAAAGTCTATTTGGTCCAGTGTGTCCATTGACCCGCCAATCACGATTCACGCTGTCACCCATAAGGCCTTCTGACCAAGTCTAGCCAGCTGATGCAGAACTGAGAACATCCTTTTCAGACTTTTCACAGGAATCCAATCGGAAGCTGTAGCGATTGTACCCTTCGCCGTGCTAGCTTTGCTACTTTATCATTAACTTTAGTGATGGTGTGCTTGAGCCGTTACGTTCACCTCTTCTAATGAGCTGTTACGTTTTTACAGAGTACCAAGCATGTTACAACCTAGGGCGTTCTGGTACCAGTCGTAGCTTCAGAAATCTTTCCAGATCATCTACGACTGACCCCCGCCACCGTCACTAACACCCCATTCACAGCTAAGCTGCAAAGCTCCCTGCGCCCACTGAAAGCCTCTCGCCAGCCGATGACGGCCGAATGTATACGAACGGCCGAGGCGCGGAGTCGGAGCGACTGATAGATCCGAGTGTATGGGTGTTTTCACTGAAAACAGTGTTTCGTCACGGAGCACTCAGAGCACACCGGTTCGGGCGGTCAGACACCGGGCGCGCCCGTCCCGGGTGATGATTTACGCCCGATCGGCTCTTTGTACAGTGATCAAACACCGGGCAATACGTGCAGCAGGCTCGCTTTATTGTTCTTTGTTTGACCGCTTTCATGTACTCATTACTCCACAGCTTAGATAAAAAGAGAGAACTCGTGCATTGCGCACAAGCCGTACATATTGGTCAGGTGATAAAAATTTTTTATCGAAGTGTGCCAACTTATCTATGATGCGTTATTTTTGCAACAAGTAGAAGCTTATGATAATTTGTCTACCCAATTGAGTGTGAATGCTGTGGTTCAGTGTTTCAGTAAGTTTTCATGCTGTGTTTTCGAAATCGTAGTGCTTGACCTTGACCTCATTTGCCATCATGGTTTCCCTTCGCAGCTGTTTGTTCGCACCACTGTTATGAGACCTTCTCAATGTTTATCTGGCGTCATAACTTTGACCCCTAGTGTTGACCCCTGATGACCCGGTGTGCTCCGTCTGACCGTTACGCCGGGTGGTGGCCGTTCAGACATTTACAGCGGCTACCTGTGCTTCTTTGTGTCGATTCTGGGCATCGCTATGCTGACGACCGTCATCGGAGACGCCGCCTCGCACTTTGGCTGCACGGTCGGCCTCAGGGATACGGTGACGGCCATCTCGATCGTGGCTCTGGGCACCAGCGTGCCAGGTACCGCGGCCACGGCGCTGGCGGCGCGCCCGGCTGGCACTGCGGCTGGCCATAACACATCGCCGGCCAGCAGTGGCATCTCACCTCACCACCGCCTGTTACATACCGCCGGCCAGCCGCCGCTCCCGCCTGTTACATACCGCTTCACGATCGGCCGGCTGTCCCATCCTGCTGTCCCGACTATAACATGCCTTACCTGAATCTATCTCCATCCTGTTTACTCTCTTCTTACTTACTCTTACTCTCCTTTCCTTGCTTCTTTGTTCGTGTCCTCATTTTCCTTTGTAGTTCTTCTTACTTCTTCTTTATCTTCGTCGGGGAGAGAAGAGCTCTCCTCACCTTGTTGTTGGCAGCTTTACTTCACCGGGGGCACTTTCTCGCTGTCTCCGCGGCTACTGCTTCTACCACCGGTCCCACGACCGACGACCGTCTGTATCATCACCTTCTCACACTGCCTGCCTGCGCCACCCCACCGGGCAGTCTGTCGCGCCTGGCCTGCCCGGCCTGGGGCCTCTCCCTGACCACGACGGCCCCGACTCTCCCGCAGACGTGTACTCTGGCTATCCCACTTTCGTGTTCGCCATTCTGGGCATAGCCGGTCTGACGGCCTTCATCGGCGACGCGGCATCGCACTTCGGCTGTACGATAGGGCTGCGCGACACGATCACCGCCATCTCGTTTGTGGCGCTGGGCACGTCTGTGCCAGGTGGGTGAGCGGATGAGCGCTCCGGCCGCCGCCGCCGGCCCGACCCCGTAGTGAAGCTCCGTCTCGGTAGAGCTAGACTAACGCGCCGGCCCGGTTCCCAAGGCCGGCCGACAGCCAGCCGCCGCCGCGGACTAATGTGTGCCGAGTCGCCGTCGACACGCAGGCTTGTTGTGGCCCGGACTAACGCGTGCCTTTCAGTAGCTCGGACGAGCGGATTTCGGTCTGAAATTATTGAAGCACTAGAATCGGATTCGGAAGCCATTAAGCTGGTAACGGTGTGTTTTGAAATGCGCCTGCATACCTGCATGGCAGCAGCATTCGCTGAGCAAAATAAAGTTACAACAGAAATATCTCTAGTCCCTTTTGAAATTAAAGAAGGACAATAGGCAAGCAAAACAGTGATGTTGATCAAAACGTCACTTTTTCGGTACCTAAGCAAACGTTCGTGTGTTCTTTTAAGTTGCGAGAAAGTAAAATTCAAGTTAAGAACGGTGTGCTGGCGTCAACAGGCAAAGTTCCAACTTAACCCGGCACCGCCTGGGCTATTTCCGTACCCACATCAGCCTGGGGGGGGGGTCGGATCCGACCCCCCCTGTTATCTCGAGAACCAATGGTCGTATCGAGCCCCGCGAGGCGGCGTTCGAAAGGTCTCTACGAGACCTTCCCAAAGCACTCTTAAGATTTTAAGATTGAGGTCAACTTTCGGGTCAAGGTCAGGTCAAAGGTCAAATTCAGGGGTTTTGCATGATTAGGCTTACGGACAGCGGAATCGATAGCTGCTGCTCGAAACTCACCACAAATGATCTCAAAGACCTAGTGAAGGTACCATGTGCGTGTAGGGGTCATACTAAGTACGGGTCAAGGTCAGGTCAGGTCACGAAAGGTCACGGTTTTCACTTTCTGCTACATGGGCGTGCGACACATGTTTTATGGCTTATTTTTCACGCCAAATCCGATGGTAATGGTTATATGTGACCCCAAGTCACTGTGCTGGTGATAAGTGTGCATTGAAAGCATAAAAAATCGTTTATACCATACATAACTAAACGAGGGCTAAGAAAAAGTCAATTTTTCAACTTTTTATTTTTTACATAAAAATGCACTTTTCTAGACGAGCTTTGTCCCAGGAATCTAGTGGTGCCATTTGTTTTCACATGCGATGTTCAGAAGTGCCTCTAATTCGCGAAAATGCTTATGACGTCACCATGCCCTATGCATGTTGGAGCTATTTTTTACAATTTGGGGGTCAAAAATCAAGATAGAAAGTTGAAATTTGGTACATCAAATGTTCTAATAGCGCTCTATAACATATATTCCGGTTTTTGGAAATTCTTAAAATTTTGGATTTTATTAGCTGTTTTCAAAGAAATATAGTTTTTTGAATTTTTAGGGGTGAAAAACGCATTTTATGGAAAATCCGAGATAGCCATTTTAAAGAACTCGTTGAGCTGCGTCTTTTCATGTCCTTAATTTGCAATTTGCTTAAAACCTCGATTTTTGGCGATTTTTTAAACATTTACCATTTTTTGACTGAAAACGCCATGTAGTTACATCACTAAAATCGATATATCTCAGAAATTTTTGAAAATTTTTTCTTAACAATTGCACAAGAGACGTCAAATTGATGGGGGAGAAGGTATGCGAAGTTTCAAGTTGATAGCGCAAGCGGTTCATGAGTTATTTAAGAAAAACGGAGGGGGGGTCGGATCCGACCCCCCCCCCCCAGGCGGTCGCGGGTTAACCCTCGCCCGTATAGGGGGGGTCAAACGGACCCCCCATGGTTTTTCGCGAATAACTCGCGTAAAAAGGGGCCTATCGCGACGAAACTTTCAGTACCCTCGCGTTTATCAATTTCACACCTACCCTGAAATTTTCATGACCCTGACCCAAATGACCTTTGACCTGTGACCTACTTTTCGAGACCATGTTTGGCTGGAATCGCGATTCGGCGTATGTCGGCTCGCATTAGCCGCGCGTTTGCAGCCTTTTCGTGGTTTCAAGCGTTCAAACATGTGATATGATGTTGCCCCCATGCATTAGGGTGGGTGCCAAGGTCACCTGAAGGTCAGGTCAGGTCATTGACCTTTGATGACCTCGGTTCACTTTTTCGAGTTTTACATGTTTCTAGGCCAGTTTTTGGAGCTGCATTTGAATTTAGCAACCATATGAACATTTACGAAGTAGTTTTGGTGCCTTCGTAACACGTTACGAAGCTGTCAGAGGCGGTTGCCACCTACTACGAATACCCTTACTGGTTGACCTGACCTGACCTGACCTGACCTGGCCTAAATACATGAAGACATCATCTGTGATCAAAACTAACATGATATTCGTGATCAGCACCCCGAAAAACCCCATAGCAGCCACACTTTACGACGTTCTAACAGGTCCCGATTTTCCCGCCTTTGGGGTCATTGACCTGACCTGCAAGGTCAACCAATGACCAAGGACCTTAAAATTGGGTATCATCGGCTTCCTCTCGTCACGGGCAACACGCTCGTTTTTCCGCGAAGCTCTAGCTCGATCAGGGGCGAAACGGCAAGGGGGGGTCCAACGGACCCCCCCCCCCCTTATACGTTCGCGGCTGGAAAAACACCAATACGGGCGAGGGTTAAGAACCTCTGGCAAAGAAGTTGTAAAATGCAAGATGGAGGGCTATTGCAGAGGTGATATCAAAGTATAAAAGCTCATTCCCAAATCACCATTGGGCATTTCATTTCCAATGTCCTGCAAATCACCACGACCCTACCACGATAACGTGATACCATGATACACCGAAGTCGGTATTTCTTGTTTTCTCGTCCACCGCATGGGCTTCTTACAAAGAACGCTTGAATGATAACTAAATATTCTGCACCTCCAAGGCTGATGTTCTGGCCTGCTGTTATATTCTGAGGTAGATTTTTGGATGTTTTATGCGATGCATCTTCCTTGCCGCACAGCCGATGCCCCTGGAATGCTCGCATCGCTCCTAGCAGAATTGTCCCTCCACCTGCACCTCGAGCATGCTATATTCGTAGCGGCGCTTATGACGGTGACTATCCGGTCCAGATGTGTCTGAGTGCCTCGCCGCTATACCTCAGAGCTATACCTCAGAGCTGTGTGAAGTGCCCGCTCTTAGAACTGTCCGCCTGCTGACGTCATCGCCTTCCTGCAGCGTGCATCGATGCTGTCCCGCCTAATCTATTTCGGCTGGCACGTCTGCTGAGTCATCCACTAACATATGTATTTCTTATCTGCGTCCAGCATCGAGAATATCATAACAAAACCTGCTCTTCGTGGCAACGCATTTCTGTGCCGCTTTGATGCCTGTTTGCTCTGGTTTTTGCTAATGCATTTCAGATGCTTGGCTGTTGGCTGAATATTTTGTACTTCCTGCCACCAGCTGCAACGAGCCACTAACACATATTTAGCATGCCGTTTCTAGCGAAAACCACTCCTAATTAACCACCACCACAATATGGGCTTCATATAACTTCATTGTTACGACGCTCCTAAACACAAATCATCATCACACTAACACATTTCACTGCCGAGCGCAGCCCTTTCCCCTCCCCCTCGCCGGAACCAGCGCCACCGGAAGCGCCGCCCTAGTCAACCAACAGCAGTAACAGCACCGTACCGCGCTGCGGCAGACCGGTGGCACGGCTGGGCCTGCTTCGTGTGCTCGGTGGTGATGATCGGCCTGCTGACCGCCTTCATCGGCGACGTGGCCTCCCACTTTGGCTGCACCATCGGTCTGCGCGACTCCGTCACGGCCATCTCTATAGTGGCGTTTGGAACGTCGGTACCAGGTACCGTCAGTCACGGACGTCAGTCAAACGTGTCAGACGTCAGTCAGCGTTAGACAGACGTCAGACAGATGGTTGTCTGCTCCAAAAAGCCTGTGGTGAACAATTGGTGGTGGACGCTAGCATGATGTAATATTGGTGCTGGCCATGGGAATAGCATGAAGAACTAGAACGATATGGGCACTGGGCAAAGTGCGCCTAGGCGAATGCTCCATATTGGCAGATAGGTGAATATTTGCACATAGACGGATGATCCATATCCGCATAATGCTGGACATGGACGCAATATCCGCACGGCTGACAGCACGGGCCGCATACGGGATGCACAGGTGGAGGGCACGGCCCTGGGGGCGGACATTGGCACAATATTCAGGTGGTGGCTGGTGAGCACAGTATACAAGTGGCCGTCACTGATCGCTGAGAATTAATACAATACAGGCTCAGGTGGCTGTTATCGTCCATGTACAGCTTTCACACAGGTGACGGCAAGTTGACTCCGCGCACGCAGACTTTGACTCCGCACGCATGACATATCGGTTCTTGGTTCAAGCCTTGCGGCACAGTATAGCTTTCAGGCGTGCGCTTTTTACCCCATCTAGCGGCGGTGTGGCAAGGTTTGGCTACTGGCCATAGCATGCTATTGAAAACGAAAACATGCCAAAATAGGAGAGGCAAAGACGTCACTATCCTCGTGACCACTAGGCTCACCGACTTATCCGGCTAGAGTTCAACGTAGGGCAACGGGCGCTCGACGTTTATGGGCCTCCTGACAGGTATAGTTGCCGTTGGTGGCAGGCCGTAGCCAGACGAAGTCAGTAAGGGGACCGGCCGTGCGCGGCTATGCACGCACGTTAAACGTTGGTCTCCAAATTCTGCCGTAAAACCGGAATTTCACCAAGTCTCAGCATTCCTACCTATACACCTATCTCTTGACAATGCTGCTGAAGCCTGCTGAGTTCACCGTTTAGAAAGTCTTTAGAAAACAATAGACATCAGAAGTTTACGATAAGTGCGAACGTTTAATGATAAGATGTCATGAAATGTGTGAAAGTACAATATAATAGGTGCTGCTCCAAATTGTACGATAAGTACGTGTAGGGCAGTGAAGGGTAAGAAAAAATACCTGTTCAAAATTTGACATATCGCCTGACAATGTTCCTAAATGCATGCTAATCCTTAGCTTCTCCTCTGTCTGCATGAAATCACTGTGTATCATATCAAAATATCACTGTTTATTTAATCATTCATCTTACTTTTCAGGACGCTCATACCAATGAAGTCTAAAGCATACATGTGCCGTGTTCTGAAAACTTGAAATAATGATAGATTGTAATATTTAATATTCAAGCCATCAGGCGATTTGTTTACCTACTTTACGCCACACTCGGTGTTTGTGTGAGTTTTAGATTGCAATCGAACATTGTTAGCGATAAGTACCCACTCAACAGTCCAAAGACAGCTGTGAACATAAGAATAATAGAAATAATGTTTAGATTTTATGTTAAAAATAATTAGGTAATGAATTAGAAATAATTAGAAATAACTACGTCTCCAAATGATTGAGCGCTGATGGCGACGGATTCCAATCGTTCCTTGTGGCGTGCTTGGACATTCACACAATGCGGCAATAATCTATTAAGAACGATGTTGATAAATTAATGCCAAGCAATGGATGTTATCAAACCTACATGCCTAAACGTAAAAGACAGCAATCCAAATATTTGTATTTCATATCACTTTCTGAAACAATAGATATCAGCAGGTGCTACCACGTCACCTGGTGAGATTGGACTCCCGTACCACTCCCTCCTGACCTCTGTGCACCGCCCTGCCGCCTCTGACGCCCCCGCCGCCTCTGACGCCCTGCCGCGCCGCCCCGTCAGACACCTTCGCCAGTAAGGTGGCAGCCGTCCAGGACAGGTACGCTGACGCCTCCGTCGGCAATGTCACCGGCTCCAACGGCGTCAACGTCTTCCTGGGCATCGGCGTGGCCTGGAGCATCGCCTCCATCTACCACTGGGCCACCGACTCCATCTTCGAGGTCGACCCCGGAAAGTGAGCTCAATGAGCGGTGGATTGTGCGTTTGATAATCACATTATGAGCATTACGTTTTTTTACCCATAGTCTATCTTTATCTTTAAGCATTTATGTAGTTTGACAATAGCGGATCGCTTCAACTGCTACGATGAAAAATCGTAGAAATGACAGACCCAACGTTTCACAGACAGATGAAAATGACAGATGAAAATGACAGACCCAACGTTTCGTTGGGTCTGTCATATAAATTACACACAATAATAAGGAAAAAGCACTCAGAAGTAAATTTGAAATTGCTTATTATTCGAGTCACTCTCCTGATCGTCTTTTAAGTGATATAGGGGCTTTTATATTTAGATTATTTGATAAAACTAGTCACTGTTCTGCATACCAGTGTTCCTATTTGAGCCTATTGTTGGCTGTGTGCCGGTGTATTAGTCTAACGGGAGTCCATGTTTCAGTGCAGCTCACTGTTATAAGCCTATATTTCAGTCTGAATGAGCCGAGCAGTGTTTTATCCTGACGCCCGCCGTGGTTTACTCTGACGCCGTCCGTAGTTCATTCTGACACTGTCTGCGGCGTTTTATTCTGACACTGGCTCGCCGTGTTTCAGCCTGGCGTTTTCAGTGACGCTGTTCTGCTGCGAGGCTGTGTTGGCCATCGGTCTGATGCTGCTCCGCCGGCACCCGCGAGTCGGCGGGGAGCTCGGCGGACCGCGCAGCATCAAGATCGCATCCTCGTTCTTCCTGTTCTTCCTGTGGGTGTTCTACATCGCCATGTCCGCCCTGGAGGCGTACGAGATACTGCCCAAAATGAACGAATAACTGTACTGTGGCGTTCGCCGGCGCGACAGCAAATGGTCGCGCCGGTGCCGAGTGTCAACTCATGAAGCCGCGCTGGTTGTCAAGACCCGGCGTGGATTTTAGTGGCTCCCCGAGATTCAGACGGAGGAGCCAGCCTCCGCCAGCGTGACCGCCGGCGCTGCAGCCCGCGACCCGCAGCCGGTCTGTGGCTCAGTTACGAATTGTTACGCCCCGACGAGGCAGCTAGACACGGACAGACAGACAAACCGTCAGCCGCGTCTGTGCAATATGGCCACGGACACAGCGTGAGCTGCAGCGGGCGGGGAGATGTAGTGTGTGACATGCCAGCCGTCAGGGCTGTTCCATTGGTTCTAGTCAGCCAGCCATTGTATCGTCATCGCCGCTGGACTCCCCGCGCGCGCTGCTGCGTTTTAAAATACCTTTTTTCGAGATACCCATGTATTTAAACACATCCTCAATGGTTCTCATAGCGTCTCAACCCGGATGAGATTCGTACAAGTCGTGTTTTGTTTCTTTTTTGTTTGCATGGAGCATTCCTGTACACGAGTCTGCAGTTACCTTCTGTTTGGCGTGGGGAGAGCTCGTCCACCAGCAGTCATAACTGTACATATTAACATACGCGCGCTGTTGAGGCGTCCCATCGGTCACGACTGCAGTACATCACCTAGATAGTCTAGTTAGGTGGAAGGCAGCTCAGGCCCTGGCGCGGCGCCGCTTTATTTCCTATCTATCTATCTCTCTGAATTGTGTCATGCGGTAAGGTGTGAGCTCCGCGTCCCGGCCCCTTGAGTGAAGCAGTGCCGTCCCGACGATCGGTGGCAGCTCTGCCGTCCGCCGTGCGAGCCCGCCCTGCCATTCCGCTCCAGCGTCCCTGGTTTTTCTTTCTCTCTATCTCTCGTGTGTGACTCCCCAGTGCGGGCGCGGGGCAGTGGCTGCTCGGAGCCGGCCGCGCGCGGCGGCGGCGCCCCGTGCGGTGCCCCGCGCGGGACTCATGCGTGGCGCGTGTGTGTGCGTGGGTGTATTGTGGGTGCGGGTGGGTGCCATGTGGGTGCGGGAGGGTGCGTATGCTCCCGGTTTCTGTGGAGTGCGGCGGGTCAGAGCGCCTTTGGTGGACGGAGTGGACAGTGGCCCTCCAAAGTCTCCGGGTCCAGCCGGGCAGTCACGTGGTCCGCAGAGAGCACCGCGACCGGTGTCTGTACCGGGCTACCCTCGGCTGTTTGCTCAGCTGTTTGCCGGACAGCCAGGCTGGTCAACATACTGCCCAGATTGGATGCCCGGATAGTGCGGCGGAAAACGTTACTCGACCAACACAGATGGACGCATTATCTCAGATGCCTTAGCTCGCCGCAAAAATGGGTATACAGCGCCTGAACATCTCCTGGGCTTTTTGCGACCATCACGAATTTGAGCGCCCGGTGTGCGCGTATCGGTGAGGCTCTGTGTACCGCGTCTGGGTCCCGGTTTGCCGCTGTTGGGCCAGCTCGCGCTGCCGTGTTCTGCGCTCTGCTGCGGAGGGTGAGCCGGAGCCGCCGGCTGGCCGGGGCTGCTGGCCGCCCCCGCACGATGTCTGTGTGTGCCGGCGTCCCGAGCGTGCTGATCGGCCCACAGAGGCCGCCCCCACAGTCCGACCCATCCCAAGACCACCGGGGACAACAGGCACTGATCGATGTATCATTTCAATATATTTCTAGTGCCACCCGTGTCTTTGCTGATGGCTGCCGGAAACAAATGTGACGTTAAGGGAATGTAAAGAAGATTTGTTGTGTCTACATGACAAACCACTTCGAGCAGATACATTTCTTGCATCGGTTGGAACGTATTAAATCACAATGCTACTCGCCGGGGACAATAAAAGGATACTCATGCACTACCGCTGTGCTGCATAGACGAGGCACGTCAGCTCCCAAAATGGGGAAATGCTAAATGAGTACAATTGCTATGTTGCGGATAGGTAGGCACTCCTAGTTATGGGAAGCGGAAACAAAGTGAGTCCCATGCTTTTATATGGCCACGGGTACCTTTCTTCCACGACTCGCCTCAATGACGGCTCTGGGAAACTCTCTTGCGCGATATGAATATAACCAGTATAGCGCCTTTTGGGGCGACTAACGGAGCGAGCGAGGGGGTGAGTCTTGCACGTGCGAAATTTCGAGGGGGTACCTCCAACTGACTTGTGCACGGCACCCTACTGACCGGTTTCTAGCGATGTGCCAAATTTGAGCACAATCGGCCCAGCCGTTCTCGAGATCTGGGAGCGGCACCCTGCACGTGCGCACGTGCAAAATGGGTCCCAACTGACTTGTACACGGCACCCTACTAACTGGTCCCTAACTGTGTACCAAATTTGAGCGCCATCGGTCCAGCCGTTCTCGAGATCTGGAAACGACCCCTGCACGTGCGCACGTGCAGCAGCACCCCAACTCTGGCACATGGATATGCAGTGCCTAGTGGGTGCCTACCTACATACCAACTTTCAGCGCAATCGGCCAAGTAGTTACCGAGATATTGCAACAATTACAAAACTGACACCTCTTCGTTTTGCACGTGGCACGTGCATAAGAGGTCACCCACATGCATCGGGAATAGTCCAATACTTGGTAGAAGGAATGAAGCTACCCTACAAAAATTACCGCATGTAAATCGGTCAAGTGGTTGCTGAGATATAAGCCTCGCAAAAGCGTCCGCACGGCCGGCCGGCCGGCCGGCCGGCCGCTCATACTCAGAAATTTCCGTTATTCTACGTAAGACTCCGCTCGCTTCGCTCGCTCCGTAATGATCATACTATTTATCAAACAGAAACGCTGGCCAGTATAGCTCTGCTTATGTAAGCACACCCCAAAATACCGCTCTGTCGACGCCGACCTCGCAGAACGGCTCGCTTCATTTGACCACCGAGCGGTGGAGCTAGCCGCGGCTGGGTTACCTGGTAGGTGGCGCTATCACTACCACACGGACACGGAGGGACTCCGCCGGCGCTGGCTGTCCTACATCGCCCGCCCACTGCACCGGTCTGCCATGACTCCAACTGGAATGCCAGAGGTTTGGCTTCCTGTCGTTTTAAAGTGGCTGTTATATCAAAATAAGCAGGAACATGATGTGATGGGTAGCGGCATAGCAATAGACCTGGGTTAAATAATATAAAACCAATGGCATTAAAACGAAATATCAATTCGATATCTACCCTTTATTATAGGTTTCTGAACAAACAATCTCATCGAATGGCAAAGAAACGAAAGACTGAAACCGTGTTAGGTCATATGAACAATGCACATGCTCGCAGATAATCATCAAAACTTTTATTGCATCACTTGACAACGCTTATTTTCCAAACAATAGGTAATAACCCACGCACATTGGTCCAACTTCAGCCAAAGCCGCGGTTGGAAACGGTCCTAAAGATATACACAGTTGATATACTACACCAGGACACCGCCATTATTTCCAGCCAATGCCATTCTGACCAGGAACTCTGCCCTTCTCCCAGCCCGTGTTCGCCGGCCCATAGACATGCTCTCACACTGCGTAGGTAGACTGCGCCGCCGGCCACTCGGACACTGCGGGTTGCCTACCCACCAAGCCAACTTAGACCAGCGATAACGCCCAGCGTTATTGTGGGCCGAGGTGATGCATGCTCCGCTTGTTTTTCTGTTTGCACCGAGCGGCGTGCACGACACACATCAATATGCGATGAGTGCAGCACATACGCGATTCAGCGTAAACACTAAGCTGGCATATAGACAACATAATATTTTTCTAATTTGCATGAAATGTATAGCATGCAAATGTATAGCATGATGCCGACTGGAAATTGACCGTCGACTGATTTGATCATAAAAGCATGAGCCCATCCATTCGGCATCGGCACAACAACATCTTTAAAGCGATCAACTGCCTACGTGTAGAGCAGAACGTATACAAAATTCACACTTCACATGAGCATTGAGCAGGCCACGGTCCACTCAAATCCTGGATCTGCTGCTGAGAGTCGGACACGCGCACGCTCCGGGACAGCACAGGGAAGAGGACCGCGAGCGTGTCATGCGCAGCTCCTCTCGACAGCCGTCCGCAGGGGTCAGTGGTGGTGGATGGCCCGGTGGGTCAGCCACTGAGTCCAGCGGCGGCCCCGCATCAGACTCGTCATCCGATGCCTCGATTGACGGAGTGATCATGCTCGGGGTCAGCCTGGACGATGGCGTCGGTGACGGTCCCGGTCTGTTGGCCGCTGCTGGTTTAGCTGTGGCCAGCACGGAGGCAGCGTTGCCCCTTGCCACAGCAATTAAAACCTTTTGTGCCAGCCAGACTGTTTCCCGTTTGTCCCCGGTGCGGCACGTCAGCCGACGGCCAAGCTCCTTCATGAGACCTGTTATTATAATTATTAATTCATAGGTCATTTGCGAATTCAGAAACTGATATCGGACGCTTGTTTCTTCGCTCTGAGCGTCGTCAAACTTAAGCTCAAGTTTGACCTAACGACGGTGTCGTAAAGGATTTAGTCTTGAGTATGCAAAATCGGTCTAAATGGACGTTTTCATCATTGCAGCTATTTTCTCGTCACCTCACTTGAATGTTATTACGGAGCGAGCGAAGCGAGCGGAGTCTCATACTGAATTAAAGGGACAGTATCATCGAAAAAAATATACATGTATGGAGCTGATTTTTTTTTTACTAGCATTTCTTATTTTTCTGAATCAGAAAAACATAGTTTGAGGACCGAACTCGGTGAAAAATATTGCAACCACATTTCATTTTCATGATTCATTTTCATGAGCGAACCACCACTATACAAGCATGGCCGCCAGTTTGGAAGCATGCAAAATTACTACAGAACTGGCGCAGATAATACATTATTGACGCTACGCTTACGCGGTCGTTCTTCTGATTGAGTTGTCCTTAGGGAGAGGTAGCCTTAGGTATTGCCTATAAAAATGTAACGTGACAATTGGAGGGAGTGACAATTGGACGTGACAATTGACAATGGGAGAAAATATCACGTGACAATCACGTGATAAACGTCATACATTGGAGGGAGATTGTGATTCAAGCTGGAGGAATTCCTTTGTTGAGCCGCTAGAATCCGAAGGAAACAGCGGAAATTGCCTACGACTATTTAATGAATTTAACGGTGATGAATAAGTGCGAAAAACGTTTTGGCCTTATAAAATTTGATGAAATGACCAGGGTAAAAGTTTTATTACTGGCGGTCAATTCAAAACGGCGCAAACATTTAAACAGTGAAGATAGTGAAGCACGATTCAAAGTGTGGTACACCTTTCGTACTTTGAGCGGCGATAGCGGGAAAACGGTGTGGAGCTTCGAGGATCGGTCTTCAGTTCCCGGACCAGAAAGGTGGGGCCTATGCAATGTCAAATTTCATCAAAATGGTGATACTGTCCCTTTAAGGGAAAATCCTGAGTATGAGCGGCCGGCCGGCCGGCCGTGGGGACGCTCTTCAAAAGCTAATATCTTAGGAACGGGACATCCGATTGACAAGCGGTCTTCTTTACTGAATGTCACTTGGACGTAAAAGTTCTGTGGTGTGATGGCCACCATGCGTTCTTGCCAACCACCGCACGTGGCGCGTGGTAAAGTTGGACAATTTTTAAGAACCCCAAAATTGCAACCTCAATAACGGCACAACGGTTGGGCTGATTGAATTGAAACTCGGTACACAGTTAGGTCTCCATCAGATAATTCATCTGCATGTGTTAAGGTTGGGGTGCTACAGCACGTGCGCACGTGCAGGGGGCGCTCCCAGATCTCGAGAACGGCTGGGCCGATTGCGCTCAAATTTGGTACACGGTTGGGGACCAGTTAGTAGGGTGCCGTGCAAAAGTCAGTTTGGACCCCGCTTGCACGTGCGCACGTGCAGTGTGCCGCTTCCAGATCTCGAGAACGGCTAGGCTGATTGCGCTGAAATTTGGCACATCGCTAAAGACCGGTTAGTAGGGTGCAGTGCACAAGTTAGTTGGAGGTACCCCCTCGCAATTTCGCACGTGCAAGGCCCATCCTCTCGCTCGCTCCGTTGGTCGCCCAAAAGGCGTTTTACTGGTAGCTTAGTACACGAGCGTTTCTAAATTTTAATTTGTGACCGAGACGCAGTCGAGGTCACAAAATGAAAATTTAGAAACGCGAGTGTACTAAGCGATTTAGTATATGACTGCGCCACGCGAATTCAAAATTAAAGCGAAAAATCAAGTCTGGAAACAATTTCGGTTTGCATTGTCAGCAAATTTAGGTCTTGGCAGTTACACGTTATTCGAATTAACAGTAATGAGTGATAGACCGTGTTTTGATTTAATTGGCAATTTACTTGACGATGATGAAGATAAAAATGAAACTACGATAGAAACAGCGAGAGAGGAAGCCATTAAGTTCATTGCTAGCACCAAGTCATCCAGGACAAAGGAAATCACTGAACAAGACGTACGTAAATTTAAACACTTTCTTCTGCATGAAGGACAGAGCAAGGATCCACATGAGCTGGATGCGCCGTTGTTAAGTGCCTACCTATGTAGGTATATCCAACAACTGAAGAGAAGCGATGGCGAGGAACAGAGTTCCACAGCTGTACGTTCAACATACACTTCAACATGACGAGCAAGGAGAGCGTATGAGCTACCCTGGAGAATACTTGAGAATACTGGAGAATACTGCCGAATATGTAATATGTACATGTATTGATGACTGTTTTGTGTCATTGCTAAGTCTGCAATACATGTTGATTGTTCACTGCTGGTATTTAATTGGGTGGCTCTGAAACTGATATTGATTTTGTCCGAACACCAGAGATAGAGAGAAAAACACATTTGAATATACATACATAAATAAACAAGCCATAGAATAGGCAAAAAGAGCCAATAGACAATAAAAAAGATGAAAAATGAAATTGCACGGCGTTGACTGTAGGTCATAGGACATTGACCTGTCTGTTTTGTATGGGTCATTGACCCGTTCACTAACTGTTTGTTAGTGCACGGAGTGCACTAACAAACCTGTTAGAAACGCTCTCATCCTCAACACGTGCTCCAATGGAAAAACGATCTTCAGTCATATACTAAAACGCTTTTATGACATCAATGTTAACATGATTGTATTATTATCATTGAGATGCGTGTGATTTAGAATCAAATCATAATCATGAACGTGATTAAAAATCAAATGCGATTTATAATCAAGACCATGTAGAAAGTACGTTGGCAATTTCCAGGGTAAGTTCGCAGGTCATGACACAGAAGCCATTGAAGGTAAAATTTTCCAATTTCGAAATTCCCGGACAAATCCGCTGTAGATGTAGTTTGTGAAAAAGGTAGAACATCGCAGAAAATCCTATATCTCTTAAAAATGTCCTAAGCAAATGTTTTCAATTTTGACCAAGGGTAAACTGCATAGTGCACAGTCCGGAAAGCAAAACCGTAAAAGTTGTCGACATCACTATAATTATTCTTTTTTTGGCCATAACTCTTGACGCAAAGCTTGAATGATATTGCTTTTAACCCTATTAGTGGCAGGCTCCTGGCTACCCCCTATTAGTGGCAGGGGGGGCTGTTTACGACCCCCCCTTGATATCTCGAGATCTAACGGGCCGATTTTCAAAATTCAAACGGCATTCGATTTCGCTCGACGTGATCTACATTTCTAAAAAATAAAAATTAAAAAAATGTCAATAGGGGGGGTAGAGGGGGGTAAAAACGGGCAAATTGCAGATACATTTTAGACTGTTTATCACGGCCAGGTTTCTGAACCAATCTTAACGCAACTTTTGCCGATCGATAGAGAATGAACCAGGAATCCACATGGATCCTAAAAATATGCATTTTCAAAAATCATAGGCGGATACAGATCATTGAGATTGGGGGTACACAAAAAGTATAGTAAATAAGGTTTTTGTTGGTACTGTTTCTAAAAAGGGTGGTAATGGTCTTGTTATGTTATAATTTTCTTATGAGAGAACGACTAAAATTGTATTGGTAATGCATAGGCGGTGTCAGGGCACCTATGTTGGGAGGTAAAACATAACCCCCCTTTTTGGACGCCTGGATCCGCCTATTATAGCAAAAACGTGTCAAAAGAGGATGCACAATAACTGTATATGTTATCACATGATACCTTTCATTCACTGTTCGTAAAACTGGTGCAGCATCGTGATCTTCGCCCAAATGACTCGCTTCACGAATAGGACCCCCCAATTCCCAGTGCTCTGGAGCCGCCCCTGGTAAAGTTATGAACTTGAAATTTTCAGGGAATGTGCCCAATTTAGTTTTAGGAAAAGTCAGAAAATTTCAGCATCGTAGCTTCAGCGGTTTCGGAGATATTCCCGAAAAACCTGAGGGGTGGATAAAAACAACCCCCCCCTGCCACTAATAGGGTTAACGATATCGTGTCCCTCGTTAAGTTGCGTCAAATGAATTATGATTTGACCTCAAAAGGTTAACGGTAAAATATCACCTTATGTCAAACTAGTGACCTAACATCAAAGTCTTTATAAAAAAAAAACTTTTTGTGACCTCTCATGAACTCAGGGAGATAAAAGTGAGGTCGAAGCTGCATTTTCAGTATTCATGTGAGTGACCTATAGTGACCTGACAATGAGCGACCTCGATTCTAAATTTGCTTGGCTCGTGGAAAGATGCATCGGAAGATTTGTTCAGTGATGCCGATAACATTGCTATAAAAATATGGACTTCTGAGCGATGCAGCAATAGCGAACACCTGAGCATGTAAAAACCACCGCCACTGGCTAAGAGCATTGCGACTCATCTCCGAATAGATACAAAAACGACTGCAAGCTGGCTCACAATCCTAAATCGATGCCATGATCGTTACGGTCGTGAAGGAGCACGGCACCTTAATATGTACATCCGGCCAGTTGCCAGGCTGCCGACCGTTTGTCTTCGCAGCTCCGGCGGAAGGCTGAGCTTCCGCGGCCGGCGGCGGCGGGCCTCCAGAGCAGCCGCCCCCGCCCCCGCCCCCGCCGTGACACCTGGTCTACTTCCGGCGGCGCCAGGTACGGAGCGCGGCGGCCGGCGGCGGCGGCGGCGGCGGCGGCGGCGGCTATCTCCTCTCCCGGCCGCCGCCGCCGCGCCGCCCCGCCCCCGGCCGGCCGTAGCCATTCATATCGGCGCGGCGCGACACGGCGCATGCGCACCACGGCCGAGCACGACGGCGGCCGGCTCGGCGGGCACGTCAGTCAGTCGTCTGAATCGGAGAGCGCTGGTCGCCTCTGCTGTGACCGGTCCGGGCAGCCTGCGGATCGGGGAGAACGAGCGCCAGAGACTGAGAGAGAGAGCGCTAGCGAGCGGGCAGACAGTCAGAGAGAGACGGTGCGGCGCGGATTGCTGTTCGGCTGACGATGCTGCTGACGTACCACGTTGACGGATTGACGGGCTCCGGAGCGCATGATCAGCTGGTGCCCAGTGCGTCGCCGCCGTTAGAGTTTATGTCGGAGCGCACACACATGATGCACCCGCCCACAGCAGCACAACAGGTGAGTAAACCCGCCCACAGCAGCACCACAGGTGAGTGACACGTGCCCATAGCAGCACAACAGGTGAGCAACAAAATAAGCTTTCCTTCACGGTAGAACAAGAGGTAAGAAACAAACCCGCCCACGACGGCACGAAAGGTAAGTAATACATCCATTCACGGCAGCGGAGCAGGTGGGTAACCGCCCACACAATAACCGTATGTAAGCATATGAGTAGTGGACCCGCCCACAGCTGCCTAACGGTAAATAGCGAAGCAGTAGTGAGATTATACGTTCCGGTAAGAAACTCTCACAACTTTCACTGAACATTTTTGTCAATGCTTCGAACCCCGGTGTACCAAACTGTAAGGCGACTGTTGATCTGTAAAATGAGTAAATATTATGCTTATTGCTTGTGTGCATCATAGTACATATGAACAATGCTGATGAGACATGCTCGTTGCACTGACTGAAGCAAACCCTGACGCACGGTGTTGTTGGTGCCCCCCCCCCCCTCAACGCCCCCCATCCACTCATCGATACGACCACCAAAAACTGACGTCTTGCTCTACTATGAGCGATATCACTGCCCCAGCAAATCAGAAGACCTATCGTACATAATACCATCCACCTATTTCACCCACTGCACTGCGGTGTTAATTCCACTGGTCATCTAAACACTGACCCAAGCCGAGCTGACAGGCTGCGACCCCCCCCCCCCCCCACCCGACCTGCTCCACGTCTGTCGTTCATCCAACCGCGCTCTCAGATGTGTTCGGTGTTAATTTGCATTCTGCACACGAATTGGTGGATCACATTCCACAAAACACGGCGTGCCAGTTCAGTGTTTCCCGATTCTCCAATGGAACTCTTATCTTCACTCGGTATTGCATGCCTCTTATACGGAACTTTGCGTGACTACTCCGGTTCAATGCATGAAGTAATGATGACTTTAGAGGTCATTGAAATAATGATTTCGATTTCATATTCAATTTAGTTCAGCTCGATACCATTTAACTGTCCAGATTTGCAAAGTCAGTGACATTTGCTGCTCAACGTTTAAATTGATTAATCTAGCCCCATTATCAAGTGGAGAGATCCCGTTCCTGATAGACAGAGCGCATTGTGTGATCAAACATTTTTAGAGCTGGATGACAGACAAGCGACTTTCCTTCTCTGACAGCGAGTGGGCGACCACTGAGACTGTTCAGTGGGTGCGTGTGTGTGTGGGGGGGGCGTATGCGTGGTCGTATGCGTGGGTGTATGCCGGGGCGTGGACGTATGCGTGCTGAAGTTTCCCATCGCATTGACGATACGTTTAGAGGGATCACACTTTGTCGCTAGTGAGACGCTCGTAAATGCCGTCCAGCTCACATTTCCTCCGTTTGTGTTTGTATGCAGCGCTGCATACCTGTCTCAGTCATGACGTAAACGTCTCTTTACCGACGGCGGCTGTGACGGAGGCACCGCCGGGAGACCTAACCCATGCCAGCCTGATGCAACAGCTTGTCGGGCCGTGCACTGTGGGGCCGTGCAGAAGGGTGCCGCTCCTCCAGCACTCAGGTGCAAATGAAAGGGCGACAAGATCAGGTAATACGATGACAGAGTCAAAAGGAATTAGGAAACCAGGTGGTCCCCACAGCACAAGACTGCCGTCTCCTAATTCCAAAGCACACCCGCCTCACAATTGGCACTAGACCGACAGGCGAAGTGTCTAGCTCCTGCAGGGCCACGTCACCGGCGGTGGGCGGACAGCGATCTACATACCTGACACTACCAATGCCGGAGACATTTGATAGTTTATTTCTAGACGACACAACCAATCATCCACCCAATCAAAGTCTGCGGGAGGCGGCTGAATGGGCCACTGAGTGTCGTATAAGGCATTGATCTTGTCGCCCTTTCATTCCCCCGAGTTTTGAGCAGCTGTTCAGCTTACAAAGCACCTTTCACGTCGAAGTCTGGCTGCGGCTTTCAGTTCACGTATCAAAGATCCCAGTGTGTGTCCGGACACCCACTGCGACCCGCGCCAGAGATCATGATCTAGAACCGAAAGCGCTGGACGTGACGAAACGAAACGCGTGCTTCTGGGGATGACGCAACGCCGCGATATCGCAACATGACGAGGACTGACCGATCCGAGATCGGAGCCTTTAATTAAACATCAGCTACTTTATTGAGTCACTTAATGGATGTAGATGAAAATGGTTACGCTGCTGTTTCGCAGCCAAGAGCAGTTTCACTATTCACGAGCTACTTATCATTCGTAATTGTGAGAGGCACTTGATATTGCTGATATGTCAAGAGCTGGCCCGCTCAAACGGACGTTCCGAAGGAAGAGTGGCTTCGTAGGAGGTCTGAGATTAGGACAATCTCTGCTGAGTCAATAGTAAAACAAACTGTCAGTAAACAAACCGATATGCTTTCAGAATGCGAACTCAATGTCGGTAGTCATATATCAGTCAGCCGTCCCGTATCTCGGCCCCGTCCCTACTGACCTTTTCTTTTCACTGTCCGGCAGGCAGGGGACGAGATGAGCACAGTTCTGCAGAAGAGCTGGGGCCCGCCGCGCCTCGACCCGCCCGAGGGGACCGACATGGACACACTCCCCGACAACTACATGGAGATGGCCGACCAGCCGCGCAGAGAGTCCGCCTCGCAGATCGACGAGTTTTTCACGTCGGCGGCGCGGCGGCGCTCGTCGTTCACAGCCATTCTGTCGGCGCTGCACGGCCGAGATGAGGACGACGTGTTCGTCAAGCCGGAGCCGGAGCCGGAGCCGGAGCCGGAGCCGGCGCCGCTGGCCGGCCTGCCGCCCGTGCAGGCGCCCCTGCCGCCGCTCTACCCTTCAGCGCTGCCGCCGCCCGAGCCGCGGTTCGAGTTCACGGCTCCGGCCGCGCCGCCGCCGCACCCGCCGCCGCCGCACATCAAGTGCGAGCCGGGCGTGTACAGGATGCCGTCGGGTTTCGGGGCTCCTCCGACCCAGGGCTACCACCCGGCGGGGTACGGGGGCGGGCCGCCGTACCCGCTGCGCTGCTACCTGCCGCCGACACCGCCCCACTCTGACCCCGGCTCGGCCAGCCCCGAGCAGCTGGCGGCCGCCGGCCGGCGCACGCCGCCGCCCCCCTACCGGCGCCACGTGGGCTGGCCGCCGGCGCCGACACCGCACCACCACCCGCTGGCCGCCGCTGTCGACGGCAGGCACCTGTCGGCTCCGACGGCGGCCACCAGCATAGCGCCGCCGCAGGCCACCGAGCCGCGCCGCTACAACCGCCGGAACAACCCCGAGTTGGAGAAGAGGCGCATCCACCGCTGCCACTTCACAGGTGAGGACAGAGAGAGAGAGAGATAGAGAGAGAGAGAGAGAGAGAGAGAGAGAGAGAGAGAGAGAGAGAGAGAGAGAGAGAGAGAGAGAAAGACAGAGAGAGCGGTCGCTGACGGGCACCGGGGAGGGGAACGGCAGGACCACCGAGTTCTCTAGAACAGTGTACCGAAGCATCACCATAATCGTGTTCTTGGACCAGTTTCACACCCAGCTTTAGTCTAGTTACGTGACGCGGTGCATGCCTAGATAATGTGCCGTGCGGGAAAGTGAGTCACGGCTGAAAACAGGTGTTTGCTGGGTGTGTTCGGGATTATGCTAACGGTCCGCGCACCCAGTCTGAATTAGTCACATGCGGCTCACGGCCAGTTAAGCTCAGTTCCCATGAGGTTGATACATTTACGGCATCATGTCGAGACTGTCTGACACGGGCAGCTTGCAGAAATACGACCGTATTTGCTCGGCTGGAGGTGAAATCCTTCACAAATACCTCGGTGACTTGCAATCTGCAGATATTATATCACCGACATCTGAGCGGGATAGATATCTGTGGTACTTACGTGAGAATGGCTGTCTTTTTTCAGGCTGCACCAAGGTGTACACGAAGAGCTCACATCTCAAGGCGCACCAGAGAACCCATACAGGTGAGGCGCATGCTGTTCGTACATGTTGTCCGTGCTCGGTTGCTTTATTCTGATGTTCATAATCCACACTACATTTATTTTTAGACGGAAAACAAAACTCTTGAAACATCGAGCATGATCCACATCAGTCATTTGATCCAGCTCGTCATACTTCTAACGATTCCCTTTGAGACTAAAAGGTTGTCCTGTGAAATCCACACAACACCGCAGGGATCGAAGCTATGCCAGCGGAACCGTCTCCTCTCGGACGCAGCGCACGTCTTGTGGTGGTGACGGACGCAGTTACGCCGATCTCCGACCAGTCCCTGCTCCGAGACAGGACACCACATAAGTCTCTCCGCAAAGTCACGGGCCGTCGGCGGCTCAGTGCCAATCCATCGCGCTCCGAACTGACGGCCTCTCCGGCAGACGCGCGGGCGCTTTGTCTTTCAAACTACCTGCGCTAGCGGTTAACAGCCCAGCTTTCCCGGAAGCTAATTTAAGATTCACCACCGATCGGCATGTCGGAGGAATGTATGCACGCGAGGCCGCCTTTCTCTAGGCAGGTTCTAAGCCGAAACACGATTATGGGTATATATTTAAACGTATTGATTCGACCGCCCATGATTTTTACCGACACTAATGTGCACAATCTTCTCGCATTGCATACATGCATGCATGATAGTAATATGCACCATGGCGCATAAGTGACGGTGAAAAATCATAGTACATTCAATCAACACATTTTTGCATAGCATTAAGACACAACGGATCGCTTTAAGGCCCATCGGCTCCGTCACAGCCAATCACGAATTAAACGTGACACAGAGAAAGTAGAGGAATGACTTGCAGACACTTTAGAAAGTCGATTTGCTGACCGAACGTGCCACTATGGAACGCATGGAGAACCTCTCTGGTCCTCCTGCCGAGCACTGTTCTAACGAAGACCGAACACCGGTCGTCAACTGTCATTCCTCGTCACGGGTCCACTTTAGCGTCGAACTGCGGGGCTGCGGCGGCCCGCCAGTCGCGCGGGGCCGCCACTACGGGCTCGGCGGCGGCGCGGCGTCTCGCGGCGGCCGCTGCCCTCTGCATGCAGATGAGGTGCCGCCGGCGCTCCGCGGCGGCTGCAGCTCTCTCAGCTCACGGAGCGGCATGATGTCATCCCGTGCCGGTATAAATAGCGTCCGGCCGGCCGCCGACAGTTGAGAGCTCGAGTCGCGCGACGTCCGCTGAAAACGGACACCGGCCACCGCACGGCACTTTCGCCGATATTTTCCAGGTGACGACTGGAATGTGGCTAAACGGCCGAAGGAGATAAAATTAACCTAGATATATGTCGTGAATGTCATGTATCTTAGTCCAATTTATAGTGGAGGTTATTTGTACCGTGTCCCATTGACGGAACGGAAACTGCTTTTTTAAAAGGTCTTTACAAATAATGATGATAAAACGCGCGACATTTCGAAGTAGAATAAAAACCACTATGTTTATCATTTGCCTCTACTGAGAAGCAAACGAATCGACTTGTCGCTCTGAAGTCATACGTCATGCATCGTAAGTGTTTCTTCGAAATTGAGGCAGTTGTTTACAGAAGCCTCCGCTATTCCCAAGTTGACGACCGACGCTGTTGATCTCGACTAAAACATTTCGTTTTTACAAGCCAAGACTGAGGCAAAACCGAAGATAAAATAAATTCTGACTTTTGATAAGTGACTTAATTTAATCGTTAATCGTTGAGGCGTATTCCAATTACTCGTCGAGTTAAATGAAAACAAATTTCAAAAGGATGTCCATTTATCTCGAAACCATTTTTCAAGAGATGGTGAGCGCAGAGCAACCAGACCCCGAGGCGTTCGAGCCCACCGCAGTATTCAGAGCAACTAATCGTCTGTAAGCGCAGGGCTGCCTCCGGCGCACCGCAGCCCATGCCAGTCGACCGCTGCTGCGTCCTCCATAACCCCACATAGCCGGCCTGGCTCGGATGGTGCACCTGCACCTTTCCTCTCCGCTCATGGCTGCCGGTGCACTGCTCGCGCGCGGCGCCGCGCGGCGCGCCGGTGGCGTATGCGGCGCAGTCTGCGGCGTGCAGCGGCGCACCGGTCGTCAGACCGCATTCCTCGGCGGTGATGTCAGCGCGGCGCGGCGCCGCCGGCCGATCGGCGGCGCTCGGACTGCAGCTGAGCGGTCGGCGGCCGGCGGCGGCCGATCCTGACGCGGAAGACAGGACGGCGACGGCTCGGAGGGCACTATACGCTATCAGCTCACCGCCAAGCAGCGATAGTAGCGTATAGATCAACTACTCTATTGATAGATCTGTGCTGCCGCTATCGGCGGGTTTGCAGAGCCGCCTCCAACACTTATCACTCGTCACCATCAAACAGTCCCGTGACCCAATTGCCGCCGTTCCGCAATGGCTATTTTCGATCTCGACGCGCTGGCACATTGCACGGGGGTCACATGCTCGGACCGTAAGGCGGGGCCACACCGGGCCGATCTGATTATTTGTGATCCCCTCCTAGCTGTTTATACTGGACCGGTCTGTTAATGCTCGTAGCGGCCATCAGGGCCTGCAACATTGCCCGTTTGACAGAAGGTGTTTACTCAGCGGAGCCAGCCGGTGGCAGTGGCCGCTGGACCGTTCTAAGATATCGCCGAGCCCGCTCTGTGATCTGTGCCGCGCGACGATCGGTGACCGAGGGTTCAGAAAGCGTTCGAATTACGAAAGGCCTAGGAGTGTCAATGAGATCAGAACTCGATGGTCGCTTTCAGACAGGGAGCTGCAGAGACGGAACAGATAACGAATAATTGCATTTTTATTGCTGACAAGTGACAACGACATAATTACCCGATATTATTACATATGCAATCCATAAGACTGCCACTTTATTGATTATGTTACAAAAATGCAGTATGTCTGTCGTGTGTGTATCATGGGCGCTACCGGCGCCAGACGTCTGTATTTACATCCTGCACATGCCAGTGACCCTGACGCGGCCCTCACCCCACCCTGAGCCGCCGCCGGCCCAGCTGACACCCGTCCGCTCCGTTCCCAGGCGAGAAGCCCTACCTGTGCTCGTGGGAAAACTGCAACTGGAGCTTCGCACGCTCCGACGAGCTGACGCGCCACGTGCGCAAACACACCGGCGCCAAGCCGTTCGTCTGCAAAACCTGCCATCGCGCCTTCGGCCGCTCCGATCATCTGGCGCTGCATCGTAAACGACACGAGCCCAAGGCGAAGAAGTAGCAGCGGGCGGCGGGAGGGGCGTCCAGGGAGACGCCCGCTCCGGAAGGTGCCCCGCACAGGTCAGCGGCACCGCTGCAGATGTACCGAGAGGGGCGGGCTGGGGATTCGAGCGGTAGGTAGACTTCATAGTGTTAGTGATGTGGATTTTGATAGGTGATAAGGTGCATGAAAAAGTGTACGAATGGTTTGTAGGAGGAAAAGGGTTACATGTGTTTCTAGGGAAAGTGTCACCAAACAATAAGAAGTGCATCAAAATCAGATCTAAGCCGTAAGCTCCATATCAAATCAAATCAAAGAAGAGGCTCGCTGCACTAAGTGCCATACATGTGCCAATTGATCATTTTCACAGTTGTCCGTAGCAGCAGACGAGGGCAGCCTCTTGTGCCGACCGTCGTACACTGACAGCCGGTTGCTGACGGGCAGTCACCGCTGGACCCGAGTCGGGTCGCCGGGGCCGGCGCTGCGGCCGGCGCGGCTGCCCTGAGGGGTGTCGCACCGGCCGCGCCGCCGGCCGTATGAGACCCAGTGGCCGAGCCGCTGGGCCGATGAGGCGACTCTTGGAGTGTCGCCGGTGCCGGTGGCCAGTCTTCAGGTATCGCCCCGCCGCCGCCGCCGCCGCCCGGGTCGGCCGCACCGCGCCGCCCTCCCCGCGGGGACGCCGCCCGCGCCGCCCGCCGTCCGCCGTCCGCCGCCGCGCCGCCCGCGACAGAGACGGCTGCTGACCGCCACTGTCGCGCCGCGGGCCGGCACACCACGTACGGACGCCCTCCGTATGGTGCCGCGCCCGGGACGTACGCGCACTGCGCGCAGTATGTCTGTATTTAGAGCGCGCTCGGCGGCAGTCGGCGCCGGCGCCGGCCGGGCCCGTGTCCCCGCGGCGGAGTCGCTCCGCGCGCCGCCGCCCCGCCAGGCCGCCGCGGCCGCCGGTGGCTGACCTGACCTGACCGCCGCCCCCGCGCGCACCCAGACCGACCGAGTACCGGCGGTGCTGCCGTCCGCTCCCGCGTGTCCCCCACGACCGTCCGCCACAGTCGCGGCCATCTCAGCCGAGCCAGCGCGCCAGTCGCGTCTGACCTCGGCCCCTGCCCCGCTCGGCAATCGTGTTCAATACTCACAGGCATACATAGCTGGGCACCCGCCCAGCCAGTGCAGAGCGGCACTTCAGTTCAGTCATTCCACAGTTCATCATGGTTCAGTCATTCAGTTCAACATTTTGTGCCATCATCTGTGTGCAATACGCATCATGCTGTGATTTATACATTCCACAAAAGGTATAATTTCAAGTGCCACAGATGGCTTTATGCGGCCGTGACTTCTGAAGATATGTTATTCTGGTGACGTTTGGGCAGAGAGGTGAGAGAGGATGATAAGGCACGAATATTTGTCAAGTGCCGTGGACGAGAATAGAAGCGAATGATTGTCCGTAAGAAAGAGCTGTCTTGCTTGTTAGGCGTCGTTGTTCTTGTTCTGTGCTGAGTAGCTGTGAGTAATTTTACGAGGTGCCATTTTGCATTTGACGCCCAGATGAAGGCTTCACAGTGGTGTACAATTTTGGTACAAGCTTTATATGTTACTGTAAATGGCTAACCTACTGACAATAACGCCAACCACAAAGACGTAATTCAAAGAACACACTAACTGTAGGCGTAGGCTAGCTTCCGGTAAACATCATTCCCTGACTGAGTAGAACTATCTCCTGTTTTTGTTTGATAACAAGTGCGCCGTGCGCTCTGGCCTCTGCTGGCTCTGCTTACCAGACGTACCGTCAGAAGTATCGTCCGGTCCTTCCTCAACTGCATATGCCTGCCAATCCTCAGCTGCCCGTCCTCCCGGTCTTTTGCTGCCCGTCCATCCACAGCTATGGTTCAGGTCTGCTGAAGCTATGTGCTGCCAGTCAATATACAGAGATGTTCAATGTCCATCCCTCCAAACCACAGCTCCGTGGAGTCAAACGGCGATCAACATCCCAAACCAGTGCCGTTCATTGACTGCAGTCCATCGGGCCAGTCGTGGAGATCAATTACATCGTCTACCAGGCTAGCAATGAACCTATAATTCCACCATCCACCAGGTTGACCGTGCATACCAATTCCACTATCCACAAGGCTAGCAATGAACCGAATTCCACTATCCACCATCCACGCCAGCAGTGCAGACCACCGTCCATCAGCCCAGAAGCTGAATTTTGTCATCCACCAGACCAGCAGTGTAACTGAATTCCACCATCTACCAGCCAGGCTAGCAGTGCAGCCGAGTTCCACTATCCACCAGGCCAGCAACTCAATATCATCATCCACCAGACCAGCAGTTTGGCTGAATTCCATCATCCACCAGCCAGGGTAGCAGTGCAGCCGAGTTCCACCATCCACCAGGCCAGCAACTGATATCATCCTCCACCAGACCAGCAGTTTGGCTGAATTCCATCATCCACCAGCCAGGCTAGCAGTGCATCCGAGTTCCACCATCCACCAGGCCAGCAACTGAATATCATCATCCACCAGACCAGCAGTTTGGCTGAATTCCACCATCCACCAGCCAGGCTAGCAGTGCAGCCGAGTTCCACTATCCACCAGGCCAGCAACTGAATATCATCATCCACCAGACCAGCAGTGTAGCTGAATTCTATCATCCACCAGCCAGGCTAGCAGTGCAGCCTTGTTCCACTATCCACCAGGCCAGCAACTGAATATCATCCTCCACCAGACCAGCAGTTTGGCTGAATTCCATCATCCACCTTGTCAGCTGTGGACTGATATTTGCATCCTGCCCCAAACCAGCAATGCAGGCAGCTTTCATCACCTACCAGCTCAGCAACGTGGCCCAATTTCACCATCGATCAGGTGCCGCGCAGGTCAATACCAGCAACCACTGCAGCCTAAAAGTGCAGCCTCTTTACAGCATCCACCAGGCCAGCCGGGTGTGCATCCTTTTCTGGTCGCCGAACAGGCAGAACCATTTCAAACATTCAAAAATCCATCAAACAGCTCTTTTCTGCCTGTCACCAGATCAGCAAAGCAGACCGACTCCTCAATCCATCAGCCCGGCATTGCACCCCACTCCACCATACATCAAACCAGCAGCACAGCCAGTTTCCAACCTGTACCGGACCAGCGAACAGCCCTGCCGCACCAGACGAGCTCGGTGCTGACGGCGCCGGCCGCTCAGCCACTGTCCCGGCGCCGTCTCGCTCGCAGCGCCCGTTTTCCCATGTGCCGCTACCATCGTGTCCGCATGTGAGCGCCGCTGAGCCCTATCTTATCCGAGGAAAGTCAGGCAATCAGTGTGTGGCCGCGCGGAAAACGGGCCGCTTGTGACACGTGGCGGCCCTGTCCGGCTCTCCTGCTGTTCCACCCGGCTGACGGTACCTGGCCAGACCCCCGCACCGCACCGCACTTCACCGCACCGCACCGCTCAGCGCAGAGACGCGCGCACATCGGCCCAGGCTGGCCAACAAACTCCGCGCACTGTAAATTGGTAGACGTCTAAATCTATCCAACCGAGTGATCTTCCAACTCCAAAGCCAAAGGATAAGCGTGCCTCCGTTTAGCGGCCCTCACGTCGCAGAGGTGTCCGGCGCGCTCGTTCGCGTCGGGAGTTAGCCCAGCGCTCAGGTCGCTACAGGCAGGACGACCACTACGCCAATCGTAATGGATCTCAGGGTAACAAGTACATACATACAAACGCCAGCCATGTCCAGTTCGGAGCCTGCCAACAGACTGTCAAATGCTTGAGCTTTTTTGTTCTAAAAAAGCTCCAAGCGAGACAGGTGTGCGCTGCGCGCGCCTTGCTGCCGCTGCCGCCGGCCGCCGGCCCCCGAGCCGTGCCGAGCCGCAGTCAGCGGCATCCAAGGCGCCCCGCGCAGCCGCCGGACGGGCACTGCCCGCCCCCGTCCGCAGTATTACACACCGGCTCCGACTGGCCGCTGTGTCGGCCTCGCCGGGACCATTTACACAGGCAGAGGGCCGTTCCGCCGGGCTGGCCCCGCGCGGTGGCCCGCACTCGCCACTAGACGCGCCAGCCGCTTTATATACACATTTTTATTTTTAGTTTTGATGTTGTGATGATGCATTAGATTCGGCTTCGCGGCGTCTCGTGAAGAGTGTTTTATGTCGCGGTGTTTGAAGCGCTGGTCGCCTGCTATGATCTGTGGGCCGATACCGTGCCCTGCCGCTGTGGCGAGGAGGAGGAGGAGAAGTAGAACACACTCTGTGATCTGTTCGTGATGAGGCTATGGTCCAGGGCCGTCCTTTGGTGTGACCGGGAACCCGGAGTCCCGTCTGTAGGCCGCAGGTTACGGCTGAACTGCCGTGCCGACTGTACTGCTCCGTACCGTGACGTGTACGGGTCGCACCGAGCCGTACCACGCCGTCCCGGGTCGTAAGGGACCGAACCGACCACTGCTGGTCGCTGGGAAGGTTTTCGCTGCCTCACCAATGTATTCGGGGGAAATTCGTGCTGTGAAAAACGAGGGACCACAAATGTTATATCTGCTCAAGCTGCTGGCATTGCGCTGCCACTCGTTGCGTGCCCACTATCGGAGCGCTCGCTGGGCAGCCGGCGCTCGGCGCTAAAGCATCGCTTGCCATCGGTTTGTGCTCGGTTCACGCCAGGCTGAGTCGGGTGAGCGCTGAGTCAGAGGAACTGAAGCGCGCATTTTGGGACGGGGGAGGGGCATAAGAGGATTGTGGCTTGTTTTCCTGCGTAGGTACTGCACCTCGTTGTGTAGGCGTGCATGGTTTACATGTGTGGGGATGTTTTTTGTCATGGAGTGATAGTTGGTGTATATCGTGGGAGCGGATGGTTTTAGGCTTAGCCGATGTAGGTGTAAGGCCACTGTAAAGTAAGGTGTTAGCTTATATGCGTGACAGAGGAGTGAATGGCCATCGCCGTGCATTGCGCGCCGCTTGTTGTTTGCAAGGTAGTATGAATAGCGTGTGAACATAAAATGTATGCGTCAGATAATTGCAATTCGTCTCAGATCACAAATGTCTCCTGTGTGCACGTCTAAAAACCTTCCCACACATCACACAACATTGATGCGCGTGAGCGAACGCCCTGACATACAAACACGTAAGCGCACACCTCCAAGTGTAGCATCGCGTTGGTCGTATGAAGTGGTATGATGTGAGCATAACTGCCTCTTATCGTGTGACCGATTGATAGTGTGAAGTGAGTGAAACAAAACGTTCGATTGTGCCGCGATGTGGCTTGAAATGTGTTACCTATCTTCGGAACCATTTGACGAAAGCTCGGCCACGTTTTTATCGTATGCGTGTTTGCGCGATGAGCGGGATACTGTTGACTTAGTTTCGTGTTATGTTTTAATCTGTCGGCGAATTGGCTTCGCTAGTGGTATAGATATGAGCTAGCTAAGTTGAGGCTTGTTTTTAGCTGAGTTCGTCGCGTGATTGTTTCGACGCTTGCGTTTTCTGCTTTTTACTGCATTGGGGAGAGCTACATGTCATGGGGTTTCAAGGGGCTCGCTTGGGTAGCGGACTGAGTGAGTGCATTTTCTCATGGTGTGCTGGTGAGCGAGAGCGACGCATTCATAATAAATTTACTAGTATATAGTTGTTTTGTGTGTGTGAAAGATCGAGGACTGATGGGGCGAGAGAAAAATCGGCCCACGCACCGATAGGGCACAAGCTCTGTCATCCGTTCTCTAGATGGCTACTGGCAAACCAGGTAGTAGCAAGACGAATCGATACACGAATGATATTCCACTCAAACATACGTATATGATATTATGTCACACGATCTGAGTCAGTGGTTCTGATTGATTCAAACGATTGATTAACACCATGCTGCAGCGCTTTTCATTTACAACTGACAGCTAATAATCAGCGTGTTTTTACGTCAATACAATATCGGCAAACAATAGGTATGCACTGGTAAATTGTTAGTGAAATGTTGAAATAATGGTTTGAAACATTCCAAATTCATAATAAGAAACGGCTGCTCTGCTGCAGTGTCTGCTCCGTTTATTTACGTCTGAACGATGTCACAAATGTGTAACGATGCCAGACTATAACGTAGGGACAAAGACCAGAAGACACACTGACCACGATTAATGGCAAAAGACAACGACTCCAATCCAGCATAAGTCGGCACGAAAAACTTTCCACTAACCATGAAAACGTGCCTGTCACATGCGAATGCTTATAAACAAGACATAATCCTAGGCATTCTTCAAAAAAGTACGGTGATTCTGTAAAAAAAAAAAAACGAAGTGATCACATATATTCGTTGATCATAAAGTTACATTCATCTCTGATGCCTGTGCTGAAGCCTCACAAGTCACAACTGTCATCCACCGATAATTACGGATCATGGCACACCTATACGCAAGATGGGTGGGGCCGGCACCGTACTACGGCACGCACGAGGGAGCACACCTCGTCCCACGACGCGGCGAGTCCGTGACAGACAGGGGCGGGGCAGGGAGCGGCCGCGGACCGCTGCTCGGCGCCCCGTCTGTATGTCTGTATACAGCGGGCAGTGACGTCAGCAGACGGACAGGACCTGGACCGTGTCGCCGACCGCCTGGTAACACTGGCCCCCTGATGACGTCACGGATCCAGGAGATAACGTCCAGCAGGCGCTCATTTGGAGAGGTCGGCTCCACGCAAACATGTAGCTCATTATGATGCTGCGTACGGACGAGGTGTTTATAAAAACACGTCTAGCTAAGCATGAACATACATATAAAGTAGAAAGAAAGCAAATATTTCTTACGAGCAGCAATATGTAGTTTAACGACCATTAGGTAAATCTGATTAGATCTGAATCTACCAAGCTATATTTTGTAATCCAACCGTCAGTAGACCTGGGCTGGGCGGTCGCGCAGTCCTGTGTCAGTCCATTTCACTGGAACTAATGCAGGTTACATCAGCAGAGTCACGCTGTCATGTGCCACATCGTATCATTAGACCGTGTCAAACGGATGAGTAACGCTAGCGGTTAGCAGCAGCAGCCGCACTAAAATGCGCTGGCGATTTTACGCTCATATAGACAGACAGTTGGGCAGACAGACATGTAGTTAACTTCACACAGTCAGATGGACAGGCGGGTGTAAGACGGCAAGATTGGCACACAGCCACACGGACAAATAAAAAATAGACAGGCAGACAGAGAAACAAACATGTAGACAGTATGCAATTACCCAGACAAACAGGCCTTTAGATAGAAAGATAGACGGACAGATGCACAGACAGATCGCAAGACAGGCAGATGAACAGACAGATAGACAGACAAACAGACATAGTGACGTGACTTTGATTCTCCCAGCAGCCCAAAACTACAAACCTCCCCACGGAATCAGGGATAGACACGATACAGGTAGAGCGGCGATAGATTCGACTGGTGAACCGTGAATGCAACTGGTGCTGATTAAGGATCTTAGCACTGTTGACATAAAGTGTTATCGCCGCACTAAAACTATCGTGGAACTAACTCATTGCATGCTGTAACTTGCATAGGTTGGTTTGCAACATATGTAATGTAGGTGTCTCCACCTGAATATGCAGCTTCTGTTCTCTGCTACATGAAGTTGCAGATGTATGATCACCAGAAGTGATCTCCCCAGTCACTTCTTGCTGTCTCTCGCTGCTTTTTATTGATTTTTCATCGCTTCATATCATAGGTCAACCGTCAATAGGTATACCTACCTCAATCGTTTTTTATATTCTCTTTGTTAAACATCACGTCTTCTTTTTATGTCCCATGCTGTTTCCTGCTCTCATCCAATGTTTCTTTTCACATTTTTTGTTTTTTGCCGCGCTGCTCAGTAGACTCAGCGCTGCCAGTTCCAGCGCATGGCCACAGTCGGCTCCAACCTTGCAGGGCCCCTGACTCTGGAGTCGGGCGGCCATGTTTGGAAAGGATCCGTGACTCGGCCGCCGGCTCTGACTCCGAGTCAGCGGCCATGTTCGAGTCAGGCGACTCGAGCGCCGCCGGCCGCCATCGCTGCTGCAGCGCAGTGTGGGGGGAGTGATGGGAGGGGAGGGGTTCGGCCCTGAGCGGGGCCTCCGAGTCGGCCGGCGCCTGGCACCGACTCGGAGTCATGACTCACGACTCGGCTGACCTCGGTCGGCGCGCCGGCCGGCGCCGGGAGTCATGCAGCACTCGCGGGCGCGCGGCGCTCTCCACCTGGGATGACGGGACGGTGCTGACGGCGTTTGTGTCGACCAAGACGTCATCGACACCGGCACTGCGTCGCCCTCGACGGGAACCATCCATCGGTGGGGGTCCGGTCTGTTCCCGATCGGTGGCAGCCGCAGCCCGCGGCTCTCACCGGCCCCTCAGTCTCATGTCGTAACCCGTCCTGACGGCAACTGGCCAGACGGACCCTGCGGCAGCCAGAAGCACCGACACAGACCCGTGTCGAAATTGTTGGAGCGATGAAAATATGCAACAGGGAGGCATTGCAGCTCGACCCCCCCCCCCTACACTGACGTGCAATAAAGTGAGCTGATTAATTGAGATCACTCTATCGTGGAGCGAAAGCTGATTGTCGAATATATTGCAACCGCGTTTGCAGCGGTTCAATGAACAAGGAGCACTTGCGGGCTAGAGAATGTCAACGAAGGACGTAAATTGCTTTGTTACGAGGTCATACATACGTCTTTTTGTATTCAATTGTACCTCTTTACAAAATGCGATTCTTCCGGTGACTTGATGGTCACCAGAGCTCTTTGCACCGGCCCGAAAGGATTAGCAATGTACGAGTATGTAGAACGCTTCACGTTTTAGCCGCCCTGTAATTGATTTGCTGCCAGCTCTCAATGACGACGTGGACGGTACGCCACTACCTTTGTGTCACTGACGGCCGGTTCTGCGTCAGCTCTCCGTAAGTGACGGCCACTAATCGGTATCTGGTTGTAGCTCTGTGCCATTTTAAATGTGACGGAGGGTTGCACTGCAGCTCTGCGTAAAGCGAGGAACGACTCACGCCATCAGCTTAGTCAGCGCCAACATTACATTGCTTGTAGTGGCAGTGGCCTTCGCCAACGTAACCTACACCGCATTTTCGCCAGAGCTGTATCTCTGCGAGCCTTGGGATGGTCAGCGACATAGTTACAGCAAGGAAAGGCACAGCGGCCGGCCACCATCCCGCCATCACGGTACAGTGGCCCAGCCGCACCGCCATCCCTCCAGCACGGTATAGCGGCCCAGCCGCACCGCCATCCCTCCAGCACGGTATAGCGGCCCAGCCGCACCGCCATTCCTCCAGCACGGTGTAGTGGCCCAGCCCACCGCCATCCCTCCAGCACGCCCCCCACCGAGCATCCGTCTCGGCCGGCGTTTTTTCGGCACGCCGATTGCCAGGCGGCACGAACCGGCCGACAGCCGTCAGAGCGGACCATTGAGTGCAGCGCGGCGCGGCGCCGGGTCAGCCTGACCGGCCGGCCGGCCCTGAGCGCGGCCGGCAGCTCGCCGTGACGTCATCGGCTGACCCTGAGAGCGAGCGCGCTCAGCCGGCGGCGGCGGCGGTGGCGCGGGCCCCAGCTCGGCGTCAGCCCGCTCGTGATGTGTGCGCCGTGCAGACAGCGAGGACCAGAGCTGAGCGGCAGTATACAGCGGCTTCCGGCAGCGGTTGGCCGGGCGAACACCGCGGAAAACGAGCACTGTCATGGTCCAACGGGCAACAGATCAGGCGACTTTGAACACACGGAGTCGGTTGGATATGCGCATCGCGGCAGACAAAGACGCAACGGGTCAGGCAGCTGGTCATTCAGTGTCAATAGAAGCAGGCAAACACGGGCTAGTAAAGTTATCACAATCCAGTAACGGATTTTAAGGAGCCATTTGTGGTATTTGACTCTAAAGCAGCGTCAGAACTTCATGAAATGATATCGTTTTCGCCGCATAGAAAGAAACTGAACAGCTATATAAATGAAGAAAAGTTTGCTTCAAATTGCACAGCAAAGGAGAAGGAAGTGGAATATGAGGAGTTTCCTGATATTCAAGAAACTTTAGAGGAGTATGTTACCCAAGTCCGTTGCGTTGCGCCAAATATATAAAAAAAATATATCTTCCTGTACCCGCCATTGTCAAAACATAGGCATAATGAAATCGATATAAAATTAGCTGAATTACCTACTACAAAAACATTTCCATGGTCATTTTGACACACGCGTCGCAGTCAATTTCCTCCTTTTTTATCTAAAAGCAGTTGACCTCAGGTGAACAAAAATAGCATGCCTACTTATAGCGGTAAAAACATCGATTGCTATTCCGTACCAATTGTATTCATGTAGTTCATTGGCCATTGTGGCGAAATACACCGAGTGAGGGAATGTCCGTGTCACCGGCCCAGAAACTGTTTGGCCGGGCCTGCCGTACCTTTTTGCCCACACTAAGGGCCTCTCTCCTGCCTTCCTATCCCTCGGAAGTTCCTGAGACACTCGCGCGACAGAAAGCTCGGCAAGCGGTATACTATGTGTGTTGTGGTGGTATGTCGGTATTTCGCGTTGGAACGTTCAATAGCTCAGAATCCGCCATCGTGAATGTTTGCCGGCCGCGTTTGTGTAAATAGCATACCCTGTATTGAGTGTCAGGTACTTCTAACATGCTTCTCGGGATCATTGAGGAAAGGAGATGTGCCGTATCTCGGAACCTGCCACCTGACGCCCTATCTCAGGTTGCTGGCAGCGACCGGCCGGCGCGGGGAGCCGGCCGACGATTCTGATCTGTTGTGTGTGAGCCGCCGAGCTAGGCGCACGTTGTGATACGTATATCGGTACGCTGCTACATGCGTGTGTGTGTGTGTGACAATATATTAACGTAGCAACTAGCTAACGTTACAGCCATTTCATTATGAGAAGCACTTCATAGTAAAAAAAAAAATGAACGTTAATTCAGTTGAGCTCCTGAATAACAAATTTGCATTAGGAAACGAGACTTTAAAATAATCATCAAATAACAAACACAATTCAACGGTGACAAGTAAATGTTCAAGTGGCTACTCCAAAAAGACAATAATAGTTGGTGTTTACGGCGGAACTGATGCCTGTTTATCAACAAATTTTAGCGATGCCAACAGTAAAATACATCCACCCAAGACATTATCGCTTTTGATCAAAGCATGGATGATAATTGAAAAGCGCTCGTCGACCATCTTTACACGCTATCGCGTCCAGCTGTCAGTGCACGTGGACCACTTCCGGGCATTGTTATAGGGCAAATGCGCCATTAATCGACAGCTATCGCCGTATGAACCGCCGCTTTTTCGATGCCTAAAACGATCCTCATTGGAAACCGACGTACAACATTAAAAAACATGACACACAAGGCTAACAAAAACTTTCCTGGTACTTATAGCAGCACTGTGTTATTTTATGGAAAACCTATTTCTGGATGGCATGATAGATATTGTAATAGGTCCCCGTATGGATGAGCCTTTGACGTCACCAGCATCTTGCCGACATCTGACGCTCTTTGGTGTCGGTAACGACCACAGGATACTATATAGAACGATAAGGGGGCTGAGGGTGCCCTCCCTCCGGCCCGTTGGCTCGGCCGCCGCTGCTGGCTGCCGCTGCTGAGCGCTGCTGCCATCCGCCACCACGCCGCTGTGGTACGGGTCGTGGGCCGCCCGCGGCGGCGCTCGTTGGCGGCCGCTGATTGGCCGCCTCGGAGCGGCCCCGACCCGGCATTGGGTCGAGCGCCGCCTGCGCGCGGCACTCTGGATTTTGTAGCCATGTGGAGTGGCGGCGCGGACGTGTTCTCACCGTGTTTGTATATACAGGGTTGGCAATGGACACCGTTTGTGACGCTGGCCGGAGAACCCACCGAGAGGCACGTCTACAGAACCATATTTGCAAGAAAATATGAGTGGCGTTCATGGGCGGATGCATAGAGCATTTAGAATAGCTTTTTAATGACTTCAAATTTAGCACCCATTTGAACATTTGAAAAGTAGTTCTGACGTCTACATAATGCTACGAAGCTGTCAGTAGCCCCGGTTACATAGGGCTCGTTGCCAGATAGTGGAATTCCGATACCGATACATTTATTCCACTAACAAGACATTTCAGGCACATTCCGCTGGTTCTGACGACCTATCCGGCCAGGCTCAGTTGGGCTCCTGTGTTGAAAGGCTCAGTTTAGTTAAGCAGGAGCATGTGCATAGAACAGGTGCATGTACTGTACATTGTATGTCATTTGCTGGCGGGGCAGAACGCAAGGCACTATCAAATTCCATAGCTCCAGAAATTTGTGAAGCAAGGCGGTGAAATCATATTAGTCTGGCGCGAAGCCAATGATGTCATCGACCTGATGTCCACATTAAAATTCAAATGACGTCACTGCCTGGAGTCAGGATAGTGAAGTCATTGGCTGACTATCAAGATCGTGATGTCATGCAGACTTATTCGAGGACTTGAGCGCGCGCATTGGAGATCGACAGCCGACAGTGTTTTTGTGGAAGGACATGTCGATTGCGGATTATTATTGGTCATGTATAAAGGGTGCGGGCATATCACGAACGAAGTGGCCATATACTAAACGACAATGATGTGGTAGATTCAACAGACTGTTTAAAGATTTGTTGAGGGCAAGCACCGATGATTTTGATAGCATCATGGATAGCGTGTCTTTGGTTTACTTAACATGCCTAAACGTTCTAAAATCATATTAACATGAGCACTTGTATCTTAACTCCTATCATCATGTCATGTTAATTTTATCCAGCAAAGCCGTGTAACTTTGCACCAGAGTTTGAAATCGTGTATCTATGACAGCTGATCAAAGATCTTGCAAACTATTGCAAGTACACGACATTTGAAGGAACTGATCAGTTCTGGAAAATAACAACACTTACGTTTTACTCAAACAGAGGAAAAGGCTCTTTTCAGTAATATGACGTTGTGCTGAGTTTTGTGCACTGCGCAGTGTGCAATGTGCATGTTTGGTCCTCGACACAGCGCCCAACTATGCTTTTTATTAAAAATGGAGTCAGTCTAGCTTTTAAAAAGCGGTACATAGACACTAAATATTAAACAATAAACAGAGCAGTTCTACAGTAGACGACGTTTCCGACAGCCATCTAGAGACAAGTTCGAGTCCCCTGTTGCTTCCTCTTCTTTAGCAATTGCATCACCTCCTGGCTGCCTGATTGCCATGCTGCTCTCACATCTCAGCATGCCACGGCCAACACCACTGCCGGCAATCGATTAGCACCAGTTGAGCAGTGACTGGCGCGCTGCAGCTGCGGCCACTGACCGGCCATAGGAAGAGGCCCGACCCTCCTACCGGGGAGCTGCGGTTCCGGCGCCGGCGGGCCAGGCGGCCTCCGAGTCGCGCCGGAAGTCGAGGGAGTGGGCGGCACGAGCTGGCCGGCCGGCGCGCGCGTTACCAGCCGGGCAGTGCTGGCGCTCATCGGCCGGTCCGCCCCGCCGCCCGCCGCCGGCGGCCACTGCAGCCCGCCGCGCTGAGTCACACTCCGGTTCCGGCCGCCGCAGCGCACCGCTGTAAGACATTGCAGGCCGACATCAACATGCAGCTCTACTGAGAGCTTACAGTGGAGTGCACTGAGATCTATAGGGCGTTTCTGGCGGTCTACTAAACGAAGGCTTTACAGAACAATGCTCTACACACGTTGGTGTTAAACTATCGTATGCATGACAGAATCAAACTCTACTGAGCTCAAACCGAACGGTACTGGAGTTCTACTGCAGGGTAGTGTTACTTGCAATTGATTTGGCTCTATTAGGAAGTGTTTCACTCTTGGTACAGGCCTGGCGGGCTCTTTTTAAGAAGAGTCTTTTATTTAAGCAGCATGTTTATTACGATTTTATACCTTTTGACAGAATACAACTAAATTTTTGCAGAAAGGAAACGCTGCACACCAAGCCCAAAGTTTAGAGCGATAAACTGTCACAAGTTTTCGGACACCCATATGTAACTATCGGCAGCAGGCGTGCTTCTATAGTTTTTTATTGATCGTCATAATGTATTTTTAAGAGCTGAGAGAAAATCTAAATGACAAGGTTCGATTGACAGTGGCTCATTGCCACATATCATCAATCGGCAGACAATCGTTTTTTTTTCAGCACAATACGTAAGTGCAGCGTTTATTATTCATTCTTTTATGGTTATTTGCACTGATTTCGGTTAAGTACAGGATATTCATTAGTGAATGATTTAACCCTCGCCGGACCTATTGCTTTTCTACATACGCGCCGGCCGGGTGGAAGGGGGAGTGGGCGAGTACGACCCCCCTCGCCGTTTCGCCCCTGATGGGACTAGAGCGTCACGGAAAAAAGCGAGCGTGTGTCGCTGTTACATGACGCAGAGACTGGTACCCGATTTTAATGTCTCAGGTCAACCGGTGACCTCTGAGGTCAGGTCAAGTGACCTAAGGCACGGGTTCAGTTTTCATAAATAACTTCGCAAAAAAAGTCGCAGAGCCGCGATTTTAGCATCATCGTGTTTTCCTCACTCAGGCGCGTCGAATAGTATATTTTTTGTTCGGGTGAGGTCAACTTTAGGTGTTAACCTCGGGTCAAGGTCAGGTCAGCGCCCCCAATGTCACGAACCTGGTCGAAGGAGGTCATGTCACATATCACTCGATTCGGCAATTCTTCCTGAGTCCACTGGCGGCTTTTCCGACTGCTATTTCAATTTGATCAGGAGTTATTGACGAAAAACTGTTATGACCCAAGTGACGTCATAAATGACGTTGCGCAAGGTCAACAATGCAAAAGTGAAGCATTGGACATTGCAAGGAGTATGTACATACATGAAATCACGATTCCGCGTGCTTGAAATAGTTTGTTATCATTCTCGGCGCTAAAATAGCACTTCCCATTATTTCCCATTGACATACCGGCCACCGAGTGGCCCCCCCCCCCCCCAAAAAAACGTTTTGAACTTTGGAGGCCTATATCTCAAAGATGAGTGCAAATAACGAGGCGAAATTCTCATCAAATTTGCGTCACTTCTTTGCGCATTGGTATGCCATATTATAACACTCTATCATCATTTTCAAGCCAACAATCTCATGTTGAAATAAGTAAGACGTTTTTGCTTTTTTGCCGATGCTGGACGGTAGTGATGATTGGCTTAGACGTACCATGTTAGGAAAAAAATAGAAAATGGAACACGTGAATGAAACCAGCTCGTGTGTTGTTTTTTTTTTTTAATATTTTTGTCCCACTTATGTGCCGAAAATTCAAATATGAGCCAAAACGGTGTTAATGAATGCCATTCGTTTCAACACTGAGTCCTGTTTCGAGCAGGAGTGGCGCGGTGCATGGGTTACTGCTGATTGTCCTCCCTTCAAGAAGATCAAACAGTAAATCAACCGAATAAGGAAAAAGCTAGAGGGAATGTGCCACCCCAAGGCCTGAACCATCAGTGAGGCTGAGTTGCCAGTAGCAGTCATGGGTGCAGGCCGTGGTACCGAGATGGAAGTGGCCCGTTCACTCACATTTTTTTAGTAAACATCTGAGCAAAAAAGCAATTTTTACATGGCATGCTAGAAACACGAACCATTTAAAAAGTAATTGCCCGAATAACATAAAGATAATACAATTTACTGAAAATATATGCCGCATTGTCTGTGGGGAGTTTCAATGTTGTGTCTTTATCATTTTCTGAGCAATGTTCATTTAAAGTTGGGAACGTTTTTTTCTGGGCCACCCGGTATAATGGTGAGGTCACGTGACCAACCTGGCCTCATGTGACCTTAAGAAAAAAATCATAGATATACAAGCTGTGAGACCTCAGGAGGATACTACATATAAGTTTAATCTCCCTTTCAAAGTTCCCCTGACACTGAGGGCGTTGCAAAGTAGCGACATCTGAGGACCGTGCAGAGGTTCATCTATGACGTAATAGGTCAGTGACCTGACCTGACCTGAAAATGCGGTTGGTTTCACAAGATGTGGCTTGGTGGATCAAAAGTCAGGCATGCCAATTTTCAGCTCTTTTTCGCCGGAGTGCTCGGAGCTATCGCGAAAAAAAACTTGTGGGGGCGGCGCCCGCCCCCCCCCTCCCATCGGCCGGCGAGGGTTAATTAATAATTAAGTCAGCATCATCGGGGGGCACAAATAATATATTTCTACACATATGTAAACAGCACACCGTTAGTATGGCAACTCTTGGATATTTGACATGACACACACGAAAGCAATTGTGACGCTTCGTTTGTCTACAGGAGGAGCTCGAAGTGCCCTCCCCTCTCATCGCAGCAGCGCTCAGCCCGGCACCGGATGTGCCGTTTATGTGCCGTTTATATGTCAACATACATATTGTGCCTCCAGCGGGGGTTATCTTTATGCCGTCCACTAATGAATATTCTGTAGGTAAATTTCAACAATATTATGTGTTGCAATATTTCGTGACGAATGTTTCGCAAACACTGAATTAGCACTAATAAAACTAAAACACTGAGTCAGGGACTCGCCTAACTATATGGAAACCTTGAGTTAGTGAACATGGGTAGCCGGCCTGTGATTGTATTTTTTGCTCTGAGCTGGACACGAAACCTTTGTTAACTGAAAGCATCGACAAAGTTAACTGTTACTAAAACGGTTTAGGTACGACCTCATGGTTGTTTGAAAACAATGAACACTAGCAAAACTGACTAATGCAGTAAGTTTATATGGGCAATTGAGCGTTAAAGGATAGCCAATTTAAAAAAAATCGCCACCGTCCTCGTGTCGAAAACGCCATCATCGCGAGTTGAGCCGTTGAGTGTTACATATTTAATTATCTAATGTTTTGAACAAGTTACATGTTCTTTTAATGTTTTTGAGAACCATGTTTTTAAGAACCACACAACAAGTTGAATTATAAGCTCAGCTGAACTTGCACTCATTGCCCAATTTTGCGCTTGGCTTGGCGATGAAATCGACATGGTGCTGTGGCAGGCAAGGGTCGATAAAAGTAATTGTTGATGATGAGAAATTATATTGTAAGTTATGATCAACGCAAGTTCTTGGCAGTGGCGGCGGATTCGATTTTGGCGTGGGGGGGCAAGATCCCAGTCGAGCTGATGTCATATGCGGATCCAGAAAGGCGTTTTCGACGCTGTAGGGGACATACCCCCCCCCCCAAAAAAAAAGTGTCCAAAATCCAAAAACTCATCGGATTTCGATTCCTTACGGATCTACTGCTGAACAGTATAAAGCAAAAAAAAAAAAAAAATCCTGATAAAAAAGTGTTTTATTAGGAAACAAGGTACGTTTGTCTATTTCGGACGATGCAGGGGCCAGGGGAGGGAGAATAAATATTTGCTTTAAATGCCCGCTCCCTGGATCCGCCAGTGGACGATGTAACGCTTTTCGTATTGCTGTATTAGAAAAAAAATAGCTCATAGGAAAAGTTGTGCCATAACCCGATCGTATATTAGATGTTGAAGAACGATTCCAAACCTTTTGAAGTAGGCGAGCGCTATTCTTCAATGAGGTAACTCGTTACCATTTCCTCTGTTCATTTTACGTTCGATTTCCGTTTAACCTTCCTTTAAAAAGTATTTCTGAGACAGATATCAACTGAAACTAGCTCACAGCGGGAGGAGACCGCTCAAACATTCAGAGACAGTCGGTCGCATCTAAACCTATTGGGACAGCGATCCGCCAGAAACACTCCTCAAGGCAGTGATTCGCCAACTAAGCTCACCCAGACGGGCTGTCTCGATGGGTTTATACAGTTAGTCTACAGCAAGGCTTAACTAAGGCCCAAACGCTCGTCAAGCTGGGAACGAAGGGCTGAGGTGAGGGAGCGCGGCGGTGGGCTGGGGTGAAGGAACGGTGGACTGGAACGAGAATCCAGAAGCTCTTTTTTGTTTTTGTTTTGTTTTGTTGGGTTAGGCCCTTTCGGTCTGACGAGACCATTTCAGGGCCGGAAGGATGATAGGAATTAGGGGGAGACATTGGTCTGGGCAGACACCCTAGAGAGTCGCCGGGGCTGAGCCCGTCCGAAAGGACAGACCGATCAGCCCCCCCCCCCCCAAGCACTCTCTGCACCCGGCTACGGGGTGCGCTCCGTCGGGAGCAGCGGTGCCGCTCCAAGGGAGCAGCCCGCATGAGGTAAAGGTGCCTGTCCAGCCCGGAGTGGGGGTTGCGGCGTGGAGGAGAAGGATTTATGTGTCCTGAGGATGGAAGCGATGGAACGGAGCTGCCAGAAACTCTTGGTAGGGCGTTTCTTTATTAGGGCTTTAGGGTGTTTTGCCACAATTTGCCACAATTACCAAATTTTGCCACATCTACCGGTTCAGGCACTCGAGAATCAGCGGCCAGTGATATCTGCAAAGACGAAGCATTTCCAACCCAGCTTCAGCCTGGTGTCAGGGTGCCTCAGGTGGCTTTAATTACAGTTGCACATACCAAACGACCTCAGTGCAGCCAGTCCATGTGGCCGAAACCATCCGGAACAGACTTCAACAAAAAGTGAGACAAGATTAGTGCTATCGTTAAGTGCCATTATAGACTTGGTCCCCGTTGGCTTGACCCACTGGAAGGTGGTAGTTATCGGACGCTGTGGGGCATACTCATTTTTCCAAAATGCCTCAGATTTTGCTTTCTTGTTCATAGGCGGCGGAACGGGGAGGGCACCGGGGCACCGTGCCCCCCTTTGATTTTGGCATTTTAACGTTGGCCCTATGGGCGTTGCATGGAAAGAATGGGACCAAAAGTCGGCATTGCCCCCCCCCCTCCCCTTAACCCGGCAGTTGCTGGGGTATTTCGCCACACACCGTTTGCTGGGGGGGGGCGTTAAACGCCCCCAGCCGATAACTCGAGAACCGATAGGCGCAGCGAAACGCACGAGGCGGCAAACGAAAGAGCGCGACGAGACGCTTCAGATGAGTACTTTAAAGTTGAATTTTGAGGTCACAGGTCGGGTCAAGGTCAGGTCAAACACCTGAAATCGGGCTTTCAGCAGCATGGACTTCGGGACTTCGCAATGGGCGCCTCTCGTCACAAACTCTGTCAAAACGGTGCACAATCCATCATATAAAGCCTACAAGAGTGTCAGCTCCATGTAGTGGTCAGTCAAGCATAGGTCAAGGTCAAGGTCAGGTCAACCGGGTAGGCACATATCCCCGAAAATCAAAACTGATATTCGCAGCCTGTGGCACATGTTTTATGGGTAACTTGGGGCGTAGAACACGATGGTGACATTCATTTTATCATATGTGTACGTGTTTGGCTCAAAAAGTTCAATTTAAGAAATACATGTATCATGGTAGTGAAGTAGTCACGAGAAATTGCCAAGATTCAGTTCAAGATTTTGGAAAATGCGGAACGATAATCAATAATCGAAGATAGCCATTTGATTGTTCATGGTATTGGCAGTCTAATGGCGTTTACGGCATGTCTGTATGTCTATTTTATGATTTTATATGATTTTTTGAACATATGCCGTTTTTGGTCGAAAACTCAGAAATCATGACGTCACTAAAGCCTCGATATCTCAAAAATTTTCCGACCAATTTTTTTGAAACTTTGTCACAATACACTTCAATCAATTCCCTACAGGTACCCAAAATTTGGCGCGCCTGCGGCGCGCCGTTTTTATGCTATGGCCCGGCGAAAAAAGTGGGGGCGTTTAACGCCCCCCCCCAGCAACTCGCGGGTTAATTGAAGGTGTTCCGCCGCTACTGTTCGTGTTTGATGCTCTTTATTCTATAGTCAGCCTTTAGACAGAGGGGGGGGGGGGGGGGAGCACTGGCACTAATGATCAGTGCCCTAACCCTCAAAAGTTTCCAACATAAATTTTTACTTTTTTAATAGTGAAAACTGAAATAAAGCGGATACTGAACTGTGAACATCCAGTTTTTACACTGGCCCCACACAAGCCTCCGAATGCCCAAAGCAGATCTCTGATGACTGGCCTTTGGGTGTCATACCATACCGTGCATTGGTCAATGTCGTCAATGTGTACGACCTCGGCCTTTACCATTTTATACCATTTTATTTGGAAACTGTTGCGCTCGAAAAAAATCAGGGGAGTGGCTTATTATGAGCGCTCAACAGTCCTAACTACCATAGAGATCTTATATACATAGAGATGACACGCCTATGTTAAAGCACTTGATTTCGTGGCGATTCAGTGGGTCTTTTTAAGCAAGGTTTTCTGGGGTGCCATGGCCCGTGACTTGCATTTTATAAGGATTCGGTCAAGCAGATTGTGTTCACATCCGTTTATTTTTAAGTACAGTTTTTCCTTTTTGTCTAGCTGTGACGCTTTCGAGCGTTATTATTGAAATGATATTAGGCATGTTTTAACCTTATGCTCGTATCAGGTACATGTATGTATCATAACCGCAGGTTGTTTGAAAAGACAAACACTATTCGTTAGAATTGTGTTTTTCTATTGAAAAACAACCGGAGCGGTCCTTCTCCGGGCTATGTTTTGCAAGTCTGGCCGCGAATCAGTACAACTTGACCGGGGCCTAAACGAATCGCTCAATCTTCGTAAAAATTTCAGGGTATGGGCTCCAGCAGGCGATCTACCTGATGGCACCGGTCGCTACTCGCTTAAAACCTCGTGGCACGTGGCACGTGCGTTTCAATTTTCGCCCATGTTAAGTCAACGGGGTTTTGGACACTTTTTGCGCGATCGCGAATGGCGGAAAAACGAGCCAAGAAGGCGGTGGTTTTCTTCCTGGAATTTTATGGCAAACATGTTTGGGTACACGCTAGTGTGCGCCGTATACCCCTCAGAATTTCGTAACGTGCCTTTGAACGAGGTCAAAGTTGAACTTTTTTCGCTCCCCATGTTAAGTCAATGGGCGTTTTTGCAGAGACATTTTCATTCGTTCATTACACAAAATTATATGATACGATTTTGTTTAAACTTTCAGGACCTGTTGAGAAACGACCATAGAACATGCTGTTATGCTTCGTTTTGAAATATAATGGCCCGTTTTGGGGTAATCGGCACGTGCATTTTCCCATAGGGTTAACATGGGAAAAATTAAAATGCGATTTGCGAAAAATTTCGTCAATTATATTTGCTAATATTTTTAGGGTCAGATCTCGGGCTGGCACCCCAACTGACGGTGGTAATTACTCAAAATATAATTGACAAAATTTCGGGTAATCGTCACAAACAGTTACCCCATGTTGAGCATATAGCGATTTCGAAATATTATTTTCAAATCGATTTTGTCAAAAATTTCCACGTTAGATTTTGAAAATGTTCCAATATGTTGTGCCCCGGGGTATCGGCTACCACAAGGTATGGGTCAGATATGGGGCGATTGAAAAGCACGTGCCACGTGCAAACGTGTTTGATGGGGTAACCTCCGGGAAAATCCGACATTGGCCTACTTGGGGTCCTATGGCGTGGAAACGACTTCAACTAGCGACACCAAATCAGTGCAGCCGGTGAGCAGATGAGTCCAGCTTGTCGCACTAGTGGTCACGTGTCGCACGTGCTATTGCACGTGCCGTGGCACGGGGTCAATTTTGGTGCTTAAGTATACTAGCATTGTGAAATGCAAGGAGTGGGGGAAATAGCCGTCAGGCCGTCAGTTTTTGTGATAGGGTCGATCTGAAAACGGGTTTGGGCACAGAATGAAGGGGGCTAAAAAACTGCTATCTCGGATTTTTTGTAAAATGAAAAATTTAAAATTCTGGGGAAATTATATGTTCGAAAGGTGAAATTTCCTAAAATTTTCCCGTTTTTCGAGTTTAGCCGTCCACTGTTCAGAGACGGTGACACCGGCCGGGGTCATCTTTTACATGCTGATGGCCACGTCGATGGGTCATCACGTGGCGTGAACGGTAAAGCTATCAGAGGTCCGGCACGTGCCACGTGGCCACGTGTTTGAGTCGCGTACCTCCCAGATCATCGTGTGTTTGCCGATTTGTGGCCTTATAGCACGAAAACAGCACAAGCCAGGAACACTGAAATAGTGCAATCAGTGAGGGGACAAGTCCTGCTTACACTAACGGCGGTCACGTGGCACACGTGCAAATTTGGGCACCTCTGTTGCGGAGATATTTTATAGTGAAATATTCAAATGAACATAACTTGGTCAGTTTAAGTCCAATTGTGCTAGACTTTGGTGGGTGGATAAAATTGTTAAGCGACAGGAACAAATGCGCCACGTTTGTCGCAGTGCGCCACGTTTGTCTCAAAGCGCCATTTTTGCCACAAATCACAGAATGTGCGTAACTTTATCGAACATGGGACGATTAGGATGCGCTTTGATTGAGGGATGGCTGCTTAAACGGCAGATATGAATACACCACACTTGCCGCAAGGCGCCATATTTGTCTTAACCGCAGGTTGTTTGAAAAGACAAACACTATTCGTTAGAATTGTGTTTTTCTATTGAAAAACAACCGGAGCGGTCGTTCTCCGGGGTATGTTTTGCAAAGTTGGCCGCGAATCGAGACATCTTGACGGGGGCCTAAACGAATCGCTCAATCTTCATAAAAAGTTCAGGGCATGGGCTCCCGGAGGCGATCTACCTGATGGCACCGGTCGCTACTCGCTAAGAAGTCTTTTGCGCGTGGCACGTGCGATTCCATTTTCCCCATGTTAAGTCAACGGGGTTTTGGACATTTTTCGCGCGATCGCGAATGGCGGGAAAACGAGCCAAGGAAGAGGTGGTTTTCTTCCCAGTATTTTATGGCAAACACATTTGGGTACACGCCAGTGTGCGCTGTATACCCCTCAGAATCTCGGAACGTGTCTTTGCACGAGGTCAAAGTTGGAATTTTGCTGTGTCCCATGTTAAGTCAATGGACGGCGATGTCGAGACTTTGCAGAGACATTTTCATTCGATCTTTGTACAAAATTTTAGAGATAGATTTCGCCCAAACTCTTATATCTTGTAGAGGAAAGAGCATAGTACTTGCTGGTATGCTTCGTTAAGGTGGCAAAACTCATTTTTTCTTTTAAAGTTAATTTGAAATTTAAAATTTTTAACATGGAAAGTCAATGGGAGCGTCTTTATTCCTCTATAACTTTTATCTTTAGTAAGATATATAGGTGAAAAAATAATATAATATACAACTTTTGATGCTCTTTCCACTGATGCATAGGACGTCACTGCACGATGTGCCGTTTTTAAGAAAAGCTGTAAAAAATCAGGGCTCGACTGTGACTTCAACCCAACCACATTAGAGTATACGAACAGGTGACGGGGATACCTCCCGTGTGCGGATGCGACACTGATTATTGCTAAATATTAGCATTCGGCCGCCTTGGGGGCGCCTTGCAAAGCTTCTATCTCCGTAACTACTTGACCAATTCACTCGCGGTCTTTTGTGTGGAATAGCTTCTTCCTTTCTTACACGTAGTGTGCTATTCTCGATGCGTATGGGTGACCCCTAATGCACGTGCCACGTGCAAAACGATGAGAAGTCAGTTCAGTAACAAGTCTAATAACTCTGTAGTTAGTTTGCCGATTGCGCTGGTACTTTGCATGGATGTTGGCACGCACCCGGCAATGCATTTCCATGTGTCACGGGTGGGGTGCCGCTGCACGTGCGCACGGGCAGGGTGACGCTTCCAGATCTCGAGAACGGCTGGGCCGATTGTGATCAAACTTGGCACACCGCTAGAGGCTGGTTAGTAGGGTGCCGTGCACAAGTCAGATGGGACCCGTTATGCACGTGCGCACGTGCAGACTGACGCTTCCAGATCTCAAGAACGGCTGGGCCGACTGTGCTCAAAATTGGCATACCGCTAGAGACTGGTTAGTAGTGTGCCGTGCACAAGTCAGTTAGTATGTATTTTCATGTGCCACGGTTGGGGTGCAGCTGCACGTGCGCACGGGTAGGGGTCGTTTCCCGATCTTGGAAACGGCTGGGCCGATTCAGATTAAATTTGGTAAATCGCTAGAAACCGGCGAATAGAGTGCCGTGCACAAGTCAATTGGGACCCAGGTTGCACGTGCGCACGTGCAGGGTGTCACTTCCAGATCTCGAAAACGGCCGGGTCGATTGCACTCAAATTTGGCAAACCGCTAGAGACCGGTTAGTAGAGTGCAGTGCACGTCAGTTCGTGACACACCCGCTCCGGGCTGCACGTGCAAGGCTCATCCTCTCGTTTGGCGGCGGGCGTTTTTGCGGCGTTACAGAGGTGCTTGCTCAAACAACCTGCGGTCCCGCGATGCGGAGCCCAGCATCGCAGATGCTGGGTAACCGCAGGTTGTTTGAAAAGACAAACACTATTCGTTAGAATTGTGTTTTTCTATTGAAAAACAACCGGAGCGGTCGTTGTCCGGGCTATGTTTTGCAAGTCTGGCCGCGAATTGGGGCAACTTGGGTGGGGCCTAGACGAAATGTACAATCTTCGTAAAAAGTTCAGTGTATGGGCTCCCGGAGGCGATCTACCTGATGGCATCGGTCGCTACTCGCTTAAAACCTCGTGGCACGTGGCACGTGCGTTTCAATTTTCGCCCATGTTAAGTCAACGGGGTTTTGGACACTTTTTGCGCGATCGCCAATGGCGGGAAAACGAGCCAAGAAGGAGGTGGTTTTCTTCCCAGCATTTTATGGCAAAGACGTTCTGGTACACGCTAGTGTGCGCTGTATACCCCTCAGAATCTCGGAACGTGTCTTTGCACGAGGTCAAAGTTGGAATTTTGCTGTGTCCCATGTTAAGTCAATGGACGGCGATGTCGAGACTTTGCAGAGACATTTTCATTCGATCTTTGTACAAAATTTTAGAGATAGATTTCGCCCAAACTCTTATATCTTGTAGAGGAAAGAGCATAGTACATGCCGTTATGCTTCGTTAAGCTGGCATAACTCATTTTTTCTTATAAAGTTAATTTGAAAATTAAAATTTTTAACATGGAAAGTCAATGGGAGCGTCTTTATTCCTCTATAACTTTTATCGTTAGTAATATATATAGGTGAAAAGTTGATATAATATACAACTTTTGATGCTCTTTCCACTGATGTATAGAACGTCACTGCACGGTGTGCCGTTTTCAAGAAAAGTTGTAAAAAAGCAGGGCTCGACTGTGACTTGAACCCAACCACATTAGAGTATACGAACAGGTGACGGCGATGCCTCCCGTGTGCGGATGCGACACTGATTATTGCTAAATATTAGCAGTAGGCCGACTGTGGGGGCGCCTTGCAAAGCTTCTATCTCCACAACTGCTTGACCGATTCAATCACGGTCTTTTGTGTGGGATAGCTTCTTCCTTTCTCACACGTAGTGTGCTACTCTCGATGCGTATGTGTGACCCCTAATGCACGTGCCACGTGCAAAACGAAGAGGTGTCAGTTCGGTAGCAAGTCTAATAACTCTGTAGTTATTTTGCCGATTGCGCTGATACATGGCATGGGGGTAGGCACCCGCCGGGTAATACATTCCTGTGTGTCACGGTTGGGGTGCCGCTGCACGTGCGCACGGGCAGGGTGACGCTTCCAGATCTCGAGAACGGCTGGGCCGATTGTGATCAAAGTTGGCACACCGTTAGGGCTCGGCGAGTAGGGTGCCGTGCACAAGTCAGATGGGACCCAGTTTGCACGTGCGCACGTGCAGGCTGACGCTTCCATATCTCAAGAACGGCTGGACCGACTGTGCTCAAATTTGGCATACCACTAGAGACTGGTTAGTAGGGTGCCGTGCACAAGTCAGTAAGTATGTATTTTCATGTGCCGCGGTTGGGGTGCAGCTGCACGTGCGCACGTGTAGGGGTCGTTTCCCGATCTTGGAAACGGCTGGGCCGATTCAGATTAAATTTGGTACATCGCTAGAAACCGGCGAATAGAGTGCCGTGCAAAAGTCAATTGGGGCCCAGGCTGCACGTGCGCACGTGCAGGGTGTCGCTTCCAGATCTCGAAAACGGCCGGGTCGATTGCACTCAAATTTGGCACACCGCTATAGACCGGCGAATAGGGCGCCGTGCACGTCAGTCCGTAGCACACCGACTCCGGTCTGCACGTGCAAGGCTCATCCTCTCGTTTGGCGGCGGGCGTTTTTGCTGCGTTTACAAAGGTGCTTGCTCAAACAACCTGCGGTCCCGCGATGCGGAGCCCAGCATCGCAGATGCTGGTCTATCTGCATGTATCATTAACCCTCGCCGTCCGACGGGGGGGGGGGGCGGGTGCCGCCTCCCTATAGGTTTTTTTCACGATAGCTCCGAACACGCAGGCGATAGACAGCTGAAGCTTGGCATAGCTGACCTTTGATCCAAGTCGCATCTTGTGACACCAACCGCATTTTCAGGTCAGGTCAGGTCACTGACCTGTGACGTCATATGTGAACCTCTGCACAGTCCTCAGATGTCGCAACTTCGCAACGCCGTCAGTGCCAGAGGAACTTTCACAGGGAGGTGAAACTTACAGGATTTAGTATCATCCAGAGGTCTCACAACTTGTACATATATCTCGGATTTTCCCTAAAAATCACATGAGGTCAGGTCGGCCACGTGACCTCACCATTAGGTATAAGTCAATGGGGAAAAAATGAAAACTGCTATGTTAGCGCCGAGAACTATCTCTGTCTCCAGCACATGGAATCGTGATTTCTTTCACGCCTTGCAAGGTCCGATGCTTCACTTTTGCATTGTTGACATTGCGTGGCGTCATTTATGGTCACTTGGGTCATTGATTAAAGAGAGCGCGGTTTTGAGGCTCATGATTACATATATAACTGCAATGAAAACCGTAAGACGGTTTGACAAAAGTCAGTTTGTCAGTTTGCCCAGCATGTCTTATTTTCTTGGCCCTATTTTTAATATAATTATTAGCATGAGGCTTACGGTTTTCATCGCAGTTATATACTTGGGTCATTAGAGTTTGTCATCAATAACTCCCCATCAAATTGAGTTAGCGAGTCGGGAAAGCCACCAATAAACTCAGGAAGACCTGCCGATTCGAGTAATATGTAACATGACCTCTGTCAACCAGCTTCGTGATCTGGGGGAGCTGACCTGCCCTTGACCCGAGGTCAACACCTCAAGTTGACCTCACCCGAACAAAAAGTATACCATTCGACGCGCCTTAGCAAGGCGAACACCAACACGATGATGCCAAAATCGCGGCTCTCCGACCGTTTTTTTTTTTTGCGAAGTTATGAAAAACTGAACCCTGGCCCTTGGTCACTTGACCTGACCTCAAGAGACCTTAAAATCGGGTACCAGTACCTGCGTCTTGTAACGGCGCACACGCTTGTTTTTTCCGCGACGCTCTAGCTTCATCAGGGGCGAAACGGCGAGGGAAATCGTACCAACTCCCCCCCCCCCCCCCCGGCCGGCACGTATGTAGTTATTGTAGAAAACCAATAGGTCCGGCCTGCGAGGGTTGATGTGTCATTGAATGGGAACATGCAACATATGTATATTTGAGCTTGCACCGTGCTCAGAAAGGTTCAGAACAGCCGTTTTCACGACGGTTGACCGAAAGCGCCAAACTTGACCAAATCTCAAGGAACCTACCCTGAAAATTCCATGAACCTGACCCAAATGACCTTAGACCTGTAACCTTTTTTTTGGGGGGGGGGGGACCATGTCAGCGGGGCCATAAAACATGCATCGCACAACCCTAGTAAATAGTAAAGTTGGTTCATGTGCTGACCCTTGGTGACCTGACCTGTGACCTGACATGGTATTATCAGTGACCTCTAATAGCAACATATATACTAGGCAACGTACGCCCTATTTTTAACGTACGCGAAACATTTTATCATTGACCTGACCTGTGACGTCATCGGTGACCCCGAGGTCAATGAAATTGGAGTTCCATCGACAAATTTGACAGGGCTATCGAACATCGTTTGAATGTTACGGATCCGTCCAGTAGTTTCGGAGATACGGGAGGGGGGCAAAAAATGCCCCCCCCCCACCGCGCGGAAGGTGGCCGGGAGGTCCACCGCCTGCCGGGTTGATGAGAGCCTGAGTGAGAGAGAATCATAGAATGCTTTTAGGCGAGCTTTTAAGGAATTCAATAAAAACACAAAATGAAATCATGCTACAAATTTCATTGCTTACCTAGGAATGAAATCAGCCAGGAAAGATCAGCAATATTTTTAACCAGTAAAACGCCTTTTGGGGCGACCAACGGAGCGAGCGAGAGGGTGGGCCTTGGACAAGCGAATTTGCAAGGGACACCTCCAACTAACTTGTGCACTGCACCCTACTAACCGGTCCCTAGCGATGTGCCAAATTTGAGCGCAATCGGCCTAGCCGTTCTCGAGAATTGGAAGCGGCACCCTGCACGTGCACACGTGCAAAATAGGTCACAACTGACTTTTGCACGGCACCCTACTAACTGGTCCCTAACCATGTACCAAATTTCAGCACAATCGGTTCAGCCGTTCTCGAGATCTGGAATCGACCCCTGCACGTGCGCACGTGCAGCAGCACCCCAACTGTGGCACATGGATATGCATTGCCTAGTGGGTGCCTACCTACATACCAACTTTCAGCGCAATCGGCCAAGTAGTTACCAAGATATTGCAACAATTGCAAAACTGACACCTCTTCGTTTTGCACGTGGCACGTGCATAAGCGGTCACCCACATGCATCGAGAATAGTCCAATACTTGGTAGAAGGAATGAAGCTACCCTAGAAAAATCATCGAATGTAAATCGGTCAAGTGGTTGCTGAGATATAAGCCTCGCAAAAGCGTAACCACAGCCGGCCGGCCGCTCATACTCAGAAATTTCCGTTAATCTACGAAAGACTACGCTTGCTTCGCTCGCTACGTATTAATTTCTTCAGACTAACAATGCCTCAGCCATATTGGCACGCTACTGGCTGAAAATAAGTTGCTTAAAAAGACCCACTGAATCGCCACGATTTTAAGTGCATGTCATCTCTATGTATATAAGATCTCTATGCTAACTACCCGCAAGCGAATGGCTAGCCCTTCCGTCTCCGCTCGCTTGCGATTTGGCATTTATGTAGGTACAAAATAGAGGCAAATGACCACTGAAGGTATGAGTTGCGTCTCTTGCACACATCTATAAATAGAATCTGAAAAGACAAAAAAAAAGGATATAAAGCGGAAATGGTTAGCATTTACACATATTCAAAAGGCACCGTTGGACAAACTGTAGGGGCGCATAGCTATTAGCTGCAATATCAGATTATGGAAATTTTCCTCATGTTTAGGGCACAAATTATGGAGGGGCAAGAATATACGTTTGCCCCTCCTCCAAAAGTTTCTTAGGGAACGATGCCTCCTCTGCCACCCCGTATCCGTCGCCCCTGTAAACGGTCACTGAAGGCCTGGGTTGCCGCTGCGTCACGTTGACGCTTATAATGCCTCCAAAACTAGGTTGAAGAGAGGAAAACTTCAATTGAACGTAAACGCTTGCCATTTAAGAAAGGTAACGTATGATAAAGTATATGGGCATCTGGTTATATCTTCAGATGATCGAACGGAATAATCAGGTATATGGTTTCTTGTCTAAGCTTTGTCACAAATTATGGGGGGGCAAAAAGATACTTTTGCCCCCCCACGAGTTTGCCAGGGGGGGCAGCTGCCCCCCCTGCCCCCCCGAATCCGCCGCCCCTGGTTCTTGGACATACTATTATAGACAGACAACTCAAAAACATTCACAACAAAAAGCAACCTCAATTTTCAAGGCAAATAAAAATTCGTGACATAAAAAGTAATGCGCGTGGTTGCTAAGGTTACAGGCGGGAAAATAAAAGTGAATCATACAAAGCGCAATTAATAAATAATAATTAAACAAGATAGAATGATATATCGATAATTCGCGAAACTTAAACAATAATTATGTTTCTGTAAAATATACATAAAAATATACATAAGATGCGCCACAATACTTCCCGCCCCAGAGCGGAGCTATATGACATATATACAGACATGAGGCATACAAAAACCAGTTAACACTGTTCGTCACGTAAAACGTTCGCCCGGTGGCCAAAGTTCATCCCGGCGCGGCGGCAAGTTCGTCGCTGTTCAGTGTTCATCACTGTATCGCCCCGTTCCGCCCCCGCGGCTCGCGCAGCAGGCCCCCTCGACGGGTCGGAACCGCTACGGAGTTGGGGCGGAGCGAGGCAGATGGTGGCAATCGAAAGCGCACTCGTCTTGGTGTTCGCGTCGGGGTACTGCCGCTGTCTGGCCTGGTCGTCATCGTCGCTCGGCTGCTACGCGAGTCGGCTGTCGGCTCCTCTCGTGCAGCTTCCCTGTGGGCACGGGCAGAGAACTCGGCAGCAGAGGGCAGTCGTGCAGGCTTTAGGCGATTGATGGACACCGAATCAGTTTCACCAGAGGCTAGTTCGACAATGAAGAACTTGGTGAACCGTTTTACAACGCGCATTGGACCTATGTAGGGGGACTCAAGGGGGCGACGCACTCTATCTACACGTATCCAGACATGCGAACAATTTGCTAGGTCCTTCGGAATATATACATCTTTTGCACTGCTGCCGTGGCAATGTCCTTCCGACATAGTACAGAAATCAATCTCATTCATTCGTCTGGCCAATTCACGGATAAAGTCATGACGGGAAGAACTCGATTCTCCGTCCACTGCGACTCTGGGGAACAGAAGCTGACTACCCGTAAAGCCCTTGTTACACTGCCGAATTTTGGTACACGAATGCGCACGAATATGCAAGTCATCCTATGTCGCGGACCGATTCGGGATCTTTCTTCCACGGTCTTGGCATTTCGCAGACCAGTCGGTGTCCACCGCGCGACTTTTACGGTTCGTCACGACAGCCACGAATATTTCATGAAAAATGAAAATTTCGTGGCCGTTCGCCGAACTTATCATAAACGAACATGATCGCCAAACAGTCGCCGAGTCGCCGCCGACATGTCGCTACGTGCGCCGACTTGTTGTCAAGGTATCGCCGACTATTCGCAACAGATTCGCCATTCATTCGCGATGTTCGCCGAATCATGGATCAGCTTCGACCCGTGCACGATTAGGGGGGCCCCCCACCCGTTGTCTGCAAATCGGGCTCTGTCGGCGAACTGTTCGCCTCTGTCGGTGAACTGTTCGCCGATTTCCTACACGACGTGATTCGGCGACAGGATCGTGGCCAAAATTCGGCAGTGTAACACGGCCTTTAACGGCCGTAAAAGAAGACAAGCCCGAATCGTTCGGTAGGGCGCGAATCCCAAGCATTACAACCGGAAGAGCCTGGAGCCACTCCTGTTTTCGCGCCATTATCGCTGCCTTCAGCGTCCTGTGGCTCCTTTCGACTAACCCGTTCGAGCGTGGCGTATATGCAGTCGTTCGCAAACGGTGGAAACCTATCAAGGCTGAAAGGTGACTGAAAAGCTCGGACTCGAATTGACTTCCTCTGTCAGTCACCACATATAAAGGAACGCCGAAACGAGATATCCATACGTCAAGAAACGCCGCGGCTATACTCGCAGCTGAGATGTCAGTTAGCGGGGTCGCCTCCATCCAGCGCGTTGCCCTGTCAATGCATGTCAATAGGTATCGGTACGGAGACGAAAAGGGCTGGCCATTTTGGAAAGACGGCGGGAGAGGACCGACGATATCGATGTGAACGATTTCAAAACGACCGCAAGGAACGTCAAAAAGACCGTTTGCCGACTTCGTGTGGCGGTGTACCTTGGCTTCCTGGCAAGATGTACACTCACGCACCCAGTCCTTGATCTGTTTGTTCATGTCGGGCCAAAAATAGCGAGCAGTTATGAGACGCTGAGACGCTCCCTGACCGGGATGTGACAAACCGTGCAGTTTGTCGAATACGGCACGACGGGACGCGCGCGGCACAAAAGGCCTGGGATGAGCGGTCGAGCAGTCACACCAAATCTCTCGACCATCGCCGAGCGGAAATGCCTTAAGCCGATGCCTGAAATCAGCTGTTTCGGGGTCATCCGTTTGCTGTTCGGCGAGAGAGGTCAGGTCATGCGTATCGACTCGAATAGCGTTTACTGGACGAGACAAACAATCGGCTACCACATTGTCCACCCCTCTGACGTATTCTACTTCAGCAACATATTCAGTGATCACGCACCAGTGGCGCTGCTGTCTGTCAGACTTTGCTGGTTTCTGACTATGAAAAGCGGTGGTCAGTGGCTTATGATCTGTGAATAAGATCACATGTCGCCCGTCGATGATATTTTTGAAATGTAAGGTCGCCAGGTAGGCTGCTAGCAATTCCCTATCGTATGTGGAGTATTTCTGTTGGGCGCTGTTCAGCTTCTTGGAAAAGAATGCTACTGGTACTGGCTGTCCATCAACCACCTGATGAAGAGCAGCTCCCACCGCTACTAGAGATGCGTCGGTAACTAAATGATATGACTGGCCGACTGGTAACGGATGCTTTAGCATGGTAGCATTTACTAGCGCTGTCTTTGCGTTATCAAATGCCTCTGTTTCTTCATCTCCCCATGGAAGTTGCTTGTTTTTTGGATGAAGTCTGATAAGTTCCGTCAGCGGGAACACAAGCTCGGCGAAGTGAGGTATCATCCGCCGATAAAAACCGATCATGCCCAGGAATCGACGAAGTCCGTTCGAATCAGTCGGCTGCACGAATTCAGCGACTGCTGACACCTTGTGTGGGGCTGGCTGGACTCCCTGAGCGGTGATACGATGGCCCAGGAAATCGATCTCCGTCTGGAAAAATGAGCATTTGTCCAGCGACACCCTCAGTTGATGCTCGTGGAGTATCTTGAATACTGCATCGAGATCTCGCTGGTGGGTTTCGTCGTCAGGTGAGAAGACAAGGATATCGTCCAAGTAGTTGAAAACACAATCTAAATCTCTAAACAGACTATCCATGAATCTCTGGAAACTCGCGCCGCTATTGCGGAGACCCATCGGCATATAAAGCCACTCATATTTGCCGAAGGGAGTTGTCACGGCGGTTTTCTGAATGTCGTCCTGGTTCATGGGTATTTGATGATACGCGCGGAGCAAATCTATCTTTGAAAATCTGCCCTTACCGTGTAGGTTAGAGGAGAAGGTCTGAATGTGTGGTAACGGGTACCTGTCAGGTTTCGTCAAAGAATTAAGAGCTCGGTAATCGCCTGTCACACGCCAGTGTCCGGGACTGTTCTTCGGCACCATGTGCAAAGGAGAAGACCACGGTGAGTTGGAGGGCCGGATAATGCCAGCCTGTAGAAGTGTTGAAAAAGATTCCTTGGCTGCTTTCAGTTTATCAGGAGGCAGTGGACGCGGACTGGAAAAGGTCGGCGGAGCACTACCCGTGTCTATAGTGTGCCTGGTATGAATAGGAGTCTGCTGCAAATCAGCAGCCTTCTGCGGATTGAGGACGGCGGGATACTTGTGAAAGAGCGCCGCTAAATGCGATAGATCATTTGCGATCAGATTCGCGCTCGTGCTGGACGCTGTCAGGACCGAGCAGCGAATCGAAGTTATTGAATCTGTCAGTGTTTGTGACCCACAGTCTACAATCAGTTTGAATGTCGTGAGAAAATCGTTCCCAAGGATAGGATCTGTCACATCAGCGACAACGAACGTCCAAGGGAAAGTTCGACGCAAGGAGGGTATTTCGACATCGATAAGGATTTCACCGTAAATTCGAAGGGGCTGTCCTGTGGCAGTCGATACATGTACGGCTGAAGGAGAAAGATGCTTACGAGTTACCAAGTCGCGTGGTAAAAGTGAAATGCCGGCGCCAGTGTCAACAAGAAATGACAACTTAGTTGACCCGACATTGGCTGCGACCTTGAGTAGTGGCAGACCCTGCGCAGCATTTACAGCCTGCCGTTGTAGTTTCCCGGTTCTGATTGTTCGGCTGCTGGGGTAGAGTCCCTATATCTAACTGGCGTCCTGCCCCTCACACTTTTACCAGGCCACGTACACCAGGGGCGGCACGTGCGGGCATGGGGACCGTAAAAGATGTGAGCCCGGCACACTTTAGGTGGCTGTCCGTCATGGTATGGCTCGAGGTCCCTTCCCTGGCCGCGTCGATCAGCTGATCGGGGTCGTTGACCCCTAGCAGCCGGTGAGATGCCTCTTTGAGGGGAACGTGAACTGCCGTGAGATTCTACCGGGTGAGCGGCTACTACGGTCTGCTTTTGAACGAGAGGAACGAGCTCGTCGGCTAGCTTCCCCATCTGTGACAGGGTAAGGTCTCGTTGAGCAGCCAGGACCGTGCTCATGGCAGAAGGAAGAGACTGAATGAATTTGTGCCTGACCAGGTCATCTCCGACTCCTACCTTCGAAGCAATCTCCCTCAGCTCTCCCAAAAACTCTGAAGGACGTCCGGTCATGACATTTTTGGAGATGAGTTTTTCGAGGAGTTCGGGCTTAGTTTTCTCAAACATCTCTACCACGACACATTTTAGGTTAGAAAAGTTCTGACCAGCAATCACAGAAGGATCGACCCTAGCTACCACATCCGCGGGAAGAGATGCCAAGACATGAAAGAACTTCGTGGTATCACAAGTAACATTCGCAAGATGGAATTGGGCGTCAAGAATCGCGAACCAACCTGATACAGCAGTCTCCATAAACGGTGGCGGTCGAACAGACATCTTTGTTTCATTCTGGTCTCCTCTCTCTCGGTTTCTTGACATTTTGACAAACAGATAAAAACAATCAAATTAAATAGAAAAGAATCAAATAGGCTAAGCAAAAGTTACGTTACTTGTCTTCAATGTTTTTCGTGGCAAATGATCTTCAGTCTTGTTTATGTTTTCATTTCGTTATCAAATCACGTCGGGGTCACCAATTGTGGCAGGCAAGGGTCGATAAAAGTAATTGTTGATGATGAGAAATTATATTGTAAGTTATGATCAACGCAAGTTCTTGGACATACTATTATAGACAGACAACTCAAAAACATTCACAACAAAAAGCAACCTCAATTTTCAAGGCAAATAAAAATTCGTGACATAAAAAGTAATGCGCGTGGTTGCTAAGGTTACAGGCGGGAAAATAAAAGTGAATCATACAAAGCGTAATTAATAAATAATAATTAAACAAGATAGAATGATATATCGATAATTCGCGAAACTTAAACAATAATTATGTTTCTGTAAAATATACATAAAAATATACATAAGATGCGCCACAATGCCATATAGCTTATCCTTCCTTGGTTTAGTTAGATATAAGACAAGTTAATGCTTTGAAACTTAACATGAATAACAGTCACAGTCACGATAATATGGGCCTTAAAAGATATCAAATTTACTGTCTCATGACTTCAGTTTCTAAAAGGACGACAAAACAAGAAAACCAAGAGAGTAGATCGAGTAAGAATGTCATTATAGTCGCTAATGCTCATTCTCCGAAGAAAGTAGTGCTGAATTTCAATAGGAAAAATGTGTTTTAAATAAATGCATCTAGTTTCTCTATTATTGAGTACCTTTCTTTGTGATACTGTAACACTTACACCCGACAATATGTTCCCTAAAGGCAGAAAGTAAACAGTAGAAAGTAGCACCCAGCCGTTGATACTCCAGCGACTCTTCTCCATGACTGTGCTGGTTCACGCTGAGCCTGTGCATTCCGGCCTTGAATTGAACAGACCCAGTAACACGGTGTACCGTGTCACGGTAACTGGAGCTGAGCGGCGGAAAAAGTACCGCCAGGTGTGACAGTGCCGGTGAGTCACGGACAAGTGACCGGCCTGGAAACTACGGATGGCAGCGGGTCACACCGCAGACAGTGGAACGTAACCATAAGCCGACTGCTGTAACCATATTCTATCTCTTGTAGCCATATGATGTTTCATCACTACGAGTAGAGCGGCGGTCTCTGGTTGCCATTCTAGACCTGCTCAGGGGCGGACAGAACAGACTACGAATTAGTAGCGGATATGACCGCTACGTGATCTGCTGTCAGGGCATGTGCCTCACGCGTGCTGACAGGCCGCGGGTCGGGCGGCGCCGTGCCGTCTGGGGCCTGCTACCCTTCTGCGAACACCACGCCGCCGGCAGGGCTCATCTTCTGGGAACGGCGCCGCTGCCGACCGACAATTTCCCTGGATCTCCTCGGGGACAGATGGGCCGGCGGCTGCCCTGACAGCGGTGATACCAGAGCGCCGACTTGGCGGCCCGGTTGCGGTGAGCTGCAGCGAGCGGCGGCGACTCAGTCGAGCCCAGGTGGCGCGCCGCTCCGGCCGCGTGACGGCCCCATCTGATGTCGGGCCTCAGTGACGTCATGCACACGTCACTGATGTATGCACATGGCTGGTGTGTTTCCGGCGGTGACCGGCCGGTCGGAGCGAGCGGTGTTCGCCGCGACAGACCGGCCGCGGAGCGCTCTCAGGACCGGACTGCAGACCAGGGAGTGGCCGAAAACAGGACCGGCGATCGTATCCGACGTCCGACGACGCCAACTTTCTGGGAACATCACGCTAAGTCTGTTGTTTTGGCTATTCCCATGTCGTGACAAAAACAGGTGCGGCTAACGCATCACGGAAAACAGCCGTTTTGCTGGAATCGGTCGGAGTTGCACGCATCGCTGCAGACTGCTCTGTGCCGTACAGACCCGATGTTATGGCTCGAATTACCAGTCATTGACAAGACATTGCAGAGCAAGATTCACCGGAAAGCGTCTCTAGTCGGGATACTATGAAAAGCAGATATCTTGGGAATTTAGTTTAATTACCGTAAGGTGGGGCTATTTGAGACAGTGGGGCTATTTGAGACAGTATTTAAAATCGCTATAAAATGAAGATCGTTTGATTTTTTTGTGATATTTTTGCTCAGATAGGTGTGGAATCGAGCAGTAAATCCCCTGAGCAAAAATCAAGCATAAATTTCAAACGGTTTTTAATTTATAACAATTTTAAATACTGTCTCAAATAGCCCCACTGTCTCAAATAGCCCCACCTTACGGTACCTGAAATCAATAGCCCTCGAATTAAAAAAAGCAATCAAAGGTGAACGGTGAAGTGGTGCATTTTGGAACCTCAGGGATTCTAAAAATTCACGCTGGTTGATTTTTGTTCCGGTTCATGGGCAATAAATTGTAGAAGATCGGCGTGTGTGTTCATCATTTTTATTCCAATGAGGAGGCGAACTATCAACTGTGACAATCAGCACCCTGGGATTACGCCAATCCATACAGCTACCTACCTTTGTAGTTTGTATATTCATTAGTCGATGCGTGACCTTATTCGGTCATGTGAATTAAGCGTGTAAGATTTTATCGAATTCATGCATGTCATAAATAACCAATTACTATGACTGTCGGAAACACGAAGTGGGTAAAACATAAATGATTCGGTTCTAACATTATTGATCGATCACCACCCCACTGCGTTCACTTCAATCTGAGGGGACTCCGGACACGCTCAGGCTGATCTGTATAAATCGGTCCGGCTCGGTGGCTTTGCCTGTTTCCGGTGTCAGCTCTGGGCGGATTAGCGGCACACCGTCCACCTCTGAGGACTCCTGCACACACCGACATCAGCTCCGCCCTGCAGCCAGTCGCGTGGGAGGGGCTGACTCATCGGCGAACCGGAGATGGGGAGGAGATCGCAGCGGGAGGGCGGTCCCGGGCGGACACTGACCTGAACGGATCATCGTGGCAAGACCGTGGTTCAAGTGTGGTTCAACAACGAGAGAACGGTGAGTGACTTGAGCAAATCGTCATGCAGGACATCGTGGTGTGGTTAATGAAGTGAGCGTGAGTCACCGATGGCAGGACAGAAAACAGGGACCTGGGCCGCTCACCAATGACAGGGCACTGGACATGGAACAGTGACCTGAGCGGACCACCACGGACAGGACAGTGACATGACACCCCACATGATGATGCTGGAACAACATTGGAACAGAACAGATGGTGGTCCCGTGGTCGTTCTCGACGAACCACTACGAAAGAACGGTGGCCACTAGCCAGTGACTTGAACTTGGCACAAGACCACAGCAGGACAAGGAACAATGAAAAAGGACCGACTGCCACAGAATACCTGTGACATGATCGGACCACCACGACAGGTCAGTGACCTGAACGGACCACCATGACAGATCAGTGACCTGAATGGACTTCAGCATTCTTACGTGACTTGAACGGACCTCTACAGCCCACAGCAGGACAGTGGACCTTGACGATCGGTCACGCCAGGACAGTATACACATAGAACCACTCCGTGTCCACAACTGACTCATGGATTAACATGCATTTTCCTCCTCAGACATTGGCTACTTCCTCTGTGCCATTTTCCTTCTGGCGATTATCTGTTTTACCAGGAACGGGTGCATGACGACACCCATAATACGCACCAGCGGTTGGACGATCGTATAGTTACCGGCGCAGATGTCATCGATGTGTGATTTTTCGATTAAGACAGGTTCGCTTTTTGTTCAGCAAGGACAGTCACTGCTTCCGAAGCACTGTGAACTCGATCGCTTCGTGGTTCGACTAGTTATAAGTCGAAAAAGCCATTACAAATTTTTAGCATTATACCTTTAAACTTTGGAGCAGGACTTTGTCAAAATACTTTGTTTATGTCAATAGCACATTAGTACTTGGCTTATGCTCCTTTAATTATTTATGGTCGTCGCACATCACTAAACGAACTCACATGTTTAGCCACATACGAACAGCTTCGTGGGAAGTTGTAAAATTACTTTTGCCGATATCAGGCTGACATGCAGTTCCAGTTGCGTAAGTAGAACACAACTACGTAGGAATGACGGTACATTATATAACGCTCGGAATTAACGTCTGCCAGAACAATTAACATTAGCTAGAACCAGGGCCGCGGAGTCGATAGATTTTTGGCGACTCCGACTCCGATTCCGACTCCGACTCCGGGCAAAACTGTCGACTCCGACCGACACCAACTCCGAATGAGACGTATCAGGGCTGTGGGTAGAGTCGATGGATTTTCGGTGATTCTGACTCCAGCTCCGTTCAGAAGTGTCGACTGTGACCGACTCCGACTACGACTACGACTACGACTACGACTCCGACTCCGATTCAGCAGCCTGGTTATAACAATACAGACTAAACAATACAGACTAAACGAAAATAATGATTTCGTCTCTAATTAAAAAACACACATACACACACAGAGAGAGAAAAGAAAGTAAAAAAGGATTAGATTGCATTAACCTATATTTTTTATACCAGTAAAACGCCTTTTGGGCGACCAACGGAGCGAGCGAGAGGATGCGCCTTGCACGTGCGAAATTGCGAGGGGGTACCTCCAACTAGCTTGTGCACTGCACCCTACTAACCGGTCTTTAGCGATGTGCCAAATTTCAGCGCAATCGGCCTAGCCGTTCTCGAGATCTGGAAGCGGCACACTGCACGTGCGCACGTGCAAGCGGGGTCCAAACTGACTTTTGCACGGCACCCTACTAACTGGTCCCCAACCGTGTACCAAATTTGAGCGCAATCGGCCCAGCCGTTCTCGAGATCTGGGAGCGCCCCCTGCACGTGCGCACGTGCTGTAGCACCCCAACCTTAACACATGCAGTTGAATTATCTGATGGAGACCTAACTGTGTACCGAGTTTCAATTCAATCGGCCCAACCGTTGTGCCGTTATTGAGGTTGCAATTTTGGGGGTTCTTAAAAAATGTCCAACTTTACCACGCGCCACGTGCGGTGGTTGGCAAGAACGCATGGTGGCCATCACACCACAGAACTTTTACGTCCAAGTGACATTCAGTAAAGAAGACCGCTTGTCAATCGGATGTCCCGTTCCTAAGATATTAGCTTTTGAAGAGCGTCCCCACGGCCGGCCGGCCGGCCGGCCGCTCATACTCAGGATTTTCCCTTAATTCAGTATGAGACTCCGCTCGCTTCGCTCGCTCCGTAATAAAATATGTATCCTTTTTGCAACCATTTCTTACATTTTTTTTGCGCAGCTAGGAACATTGTAATTCAAACACTGCACACACCTACCCATTTTATACGATGTTTATTAGGTATAACTTGGCCTATTCAACTCATGTTGAAATCATGGTAATAAACAAAGCGTCTTGCATCCCAGGAACATCTATAGCAGGGGTCGGCAAATGGTGGGGCATGCCCCCTTTGGGGGTAATGGAGCTCTTTCGGTGGGGGTAATGAGGGATTCTGAGAAAGCCTATCTTTTTAGAGTTTGTAGCTCCAGTGATGGAGCCATCGTGACTGTTGCATCCCAGGGTTCAAAGATTAGCCCAGGCCAAAGGCACAGCACACATTGATTAGATACCAATTTTCACGTACCTGCTCGCCTCACCATCTCACCCCTCCGTACAGTCGTACAAAAGCAGCTGCAACTTTTAACCGTCGCCCGTCTGTTGGCGTTTTAACAGCCGCTAACGTTAACCCGCGCCCTGCTGGGGGTCCTGGATTTCCACGCCCTGCTGGGGGGGGGGGGGGTGTTTGAACACCCCCCCTTGTAACTCGGCTCCTGGGCCACGTAGCGATACGCGGAAGGCGGCGTTAGAAAGAGCGTAAAAAATAATGACGAAATCACTTCGGTCAATTTTTTGGTCAGGTCAAAGGTCAGGTCACCAGAGGTCATTGAAGGCAAAATTTCGCCGATTTCCAGGTCGAATGTCGAAAATTTCCAAGAATCCAACGCATAACTCGGGAACCAATAGAGCTACAGCGCCGCGGAAAAGCGCATTCCATTGCCCTATTAACGCCCTTTCTGAGTAATTCTCTCAGAGTTGACCTAACGTCAACGGTTTTGCCTGCAGGGGGCAAAAACTGCAAAAATAGCCGATTTTTTCGAAAACAGTTTTTCTGCAATAACTTTTGACCCAAGCCTTGTACGAGCTTACTTTTACCGGCATCGTGTTCCTCTCGTCAAGACGCATCGAATGAACTATACCTTGACCTTGAAAGGTCAACTTGAAAATTTGACCTCAGGTCAAGGTCATGACCTGACCGGAAAGGGTCATGTTGCATATCAGTCGATCCGTATCGTCGAGCTGAACACATCTAAGGCGTTTTCATCGCTCTAGCATGCCTCTATCAAAAGTTATTTGCGAAAAACTGATAGATACCATTCCTGACCTAAGATGACCTCAGGGCATAAACAAGGGTCACGGACACCATTTTCAAGTTCAGTGTGTCTAAACCACTTGTAATTCGGTGTTTGGGAGTGTTTATAATGTCTTTCATCCAAAAGAGGCGCATTTCAATTTTCTCCCATTGACTTATAATGGGGAGGTCGCAAAATTGACCTGACCTTAGGTCATCGATATCAAAATTCTGAGATATACATTTTGTACATGCTATTGCTCTTAGCAATCGCTGAAAGTTTCAAAGCGATCGGTCACTCGGTGTAGCTATGACAGACATTGAAAATTTTTATGTGGTGAGGTCACTTCAAGTGACCTGGTGACCTGACCTTGAATGACCTTGGTCTGAAATTTTCACAACATGTGTAGAATTGATGTATGATAAGGTATACCAAAAACGGCGGCGCTCCGCGCCGCCGTTTTTGAGATATTCGCGAAAAACCACAAGGGGGGTGTTCAAACACCCCCCCCCCCCCAGCAGGGCGCGGGTTAAGGGAAGGAGTCGATCGGACCCCCGCGGCCTCTCGGACTCTGGGATGGAGCTGTGCATAAAAAAGGCGAGCGTGCTCCCCGTGACAATAGGAAGCCGCTGCTGCCAATTTTTAATGTCCTTGGTCATTCCGTCTCATTCAAGAGGGCAATGACAAGTGTCGAGAAAATCGGGACCCGCTATAACTTCTTGAAGTGAGATTTTATGGCTCAAGATGATCTCCAGAAAAAGCTCATAAGCCAACGGTCATTATAGGTCCAGAGGCCAGTTTAACCAACAGAAAAATAGCCGCCTGCCGGAATTTTTTGCCTAAAGATCGTTTCACATATGGAGCGTAAACGGTAAAGCCCTATCCGCTTACGAGCGCATCGCGTTTACGCTCCGTATGTGAAGCGGTCTTGAGGCAAAAATTCCGGCAGGCGGTTATTTTTCTGTTGGTAAAACTGGTCTCAGGTCATGATATTTTCCGGGCTGGTAAAAAAAAAATGATGGGCTCGAGGGTACAATTTGGTCGTGATCCAATGCCTTTTACGTGAGCTTTTAACGAAAAACCACCCGCCGCCCCTATATGTACAAGGGTTAAATGGGATATAGCATAGGCGGCGGAACGGGGAGGGCACCGGGGCACCGTGCCCCCTTCGATTTTTGCATTTTAACATTAGCCCTATGGGCGTTGCATGGAAAGAATGGGACCAAAAGTCGGCAGTGCCCCCCCCCCTCCCCCTTAATTGAAGGTGTTCCGCCGCTACTGGGATATAGGTATTAAATGTTTTGTGGAGGAAGTGTCATGTTTTGAATTTGATGCATTGGAAATGCACAAACATCCAAAGAGTTCCAGGACGGTATGGCATTTCAGTAAACTTGGTTGTGTCAGCAATGGGGTCTGGTAGGTGGGGGTAATGGCCCTGCCTGACGCCCAAAAAGGGGGCACGACCCCGAATGACCTGCCGACCACTGATCTATAGGGTACGTAACGTACATACCTACATATGTTAGCATTTATAAGTTTATAGCAAATGATTTTTCCCATTGTTATTTTGGTCTTTCAAGCTACAACTCGGCAGCTACTAACTTAATTGAAGCGAAACACACGCCACTTACATAAGTACTAGGTAATTAGCCCCAAAACCAGACCAGGGCTTCGTTTCATAAAGCGACTGCGAGTCCGTTACTTACGCCGGTTTTTGGTCTTGTATTGCAAGTGTATGTGAAGCGATAAACTTATTTCCCCTTCTCCCTTCTGTTCTTGCATGCAAGATAAATAAATTTAACGATTCAAACTATCGTCATCGCTTCACATGCACTTGCAATACAAGACCAAAAAACCGGCGTAAATTACGGACTCGTTTTACCAAACGAGGTCCAGGTTCACTGTTATGCCACGGCAGCCGTGCATACCTGTCTGCTTCTGAGATATCCTAGTCTATAGCTGCAAACGAAATTCATTTATCTTAGTTTCAAGATATCATGTTCAAGTGACGTCATTCATCAGACAGTCTGCTGCATCCCACCTTCTTCCAGCTATCTTTTACCATCAATTTAATCACCGTGCATGCAAATTCTTGAAATGTCCGTTGATCTCGCTCTGCCCTTGAGTTCTCTGACGTGAAGAGCGGTTCGGTGCCGTCGTCATTTTGGCACGCAGACAAAGCGGAGCTGCTTCCGCCGGCCATGACGTCAGCCACATCACCAGCTGTGACGTCAGGCACATCACCGGCAGTGCCGCGAATCTCGCCGCCAATCGGGCGCCGAGCGCGGCTGTCTCAGAGACAAACGGCGCCGTATCGGTGCGCGAGTGGATGTGTGTGCCGACTACAACCGGAAGGCGGCCGCGCGGAGCCCAGACGCCGCCGGCGCGCATCCATATTCATGAGGCGGCGCGCTCCCGGATCCCGGCGCCGCCGCCGGCCGCCAGCTCTCTCGCCCGACGCGGCTGGCGGAGAGCTGCACGCCGCGCTGGCCCGCCGCAGCTCTCCGCGCGCCGGCAGGCCGGCACGGACGGCGCCGTCCGCCCCGGCGGTCGTCTACGGTGGACGGCGGCGAGCGGCCACGGATCGTCCGCCGCGGACGAGTTCCACTTACTACTATCAAATCGCATGTGATTGACGGTTGTGCAATAGCTTCGAAACACTTCCGAAATAGGAGTAAAAATGTACAGCATTGTGCTTACTGCAGGGACAGCTTTCCAATCATTGAAGACAATGGACTGAGTTGGAGGCGCACTGCAGCGCGTTGGTTCCATTTCACAAGAATCCCAGTCGCAAGGAATTGGGAACAGTGAAGTTTCAGAAAGAGCTTCAACTTGGTGGAAAGAGACTCGGTGGAAAAGGCTCACCGATACAATTAAGGGTAATTCAAAGTAGGCAAGAAGCACAGCTTTAGGTGCAGATATACTTCAGCGTTACAACTTACTAATTAGACTATTATCCCGTGTTCGAGGCCCTTATTGTACCAAGTATTGAAAACTGATGGATTTCAATCACGAATGGATTTCTCTGTTTATAAATAAGTAAATAAAATAGCATCTTTTATTTATTGACTTAACCATTTCTATTCTTGGCTGCGTTTGGTTCACGCATGGCATGCTATAATGCAGGATACGCTGGCATCATGCCTATTACCTATCCAATTAAAATTGTATGTACATTGATATGGCACATTGATATGCCATCGTCTTCAGATATAGTCTTCTCTGAAGAGGCGAGGCATATCCTGATGGAATCCTAGCTTCGAACATGGATAGGCTACCTCGGTATTAGCCTAACCTTTTCAAGTAGGTAATCCTAAATCTATCTATCTAATGCATTTGTAGCCTCAAGTATGCATAGTGGGGCATAGACCAGAATATTTTCACGACGACGTTAAGTACTCATCTAAAACTACTCTCAATTTCACGCTTTCTCCTAACCTCTACACTCTCATATCTGTCAAGCATCATACCGCAGAGGCACTCTGAAATTAGCAAACAGCAAACAATGTTTCTCTGTCTCCGTGCGGTGGCTGCCCACACGCGGCTGATGACGGCAGCATCACAGGTGGCGGCGGTCCTTGACGGTCTGCCGAGCGCGTCCGGCCACAAAGTTGGCGTCACTCGCGGCCGCCCGGCACCCATTACCGGCGTGATCAGATACCAGTCGTGTATGTGGTCCGACACAAAAAAAAAACGCGCCGTGTCGGAAGGACCGATATGGGCGGCACATGACCTCACCGCCGACTCGGCAAGTGGCTCCTTGACAAGACTCGGACTTCCGGCCCGCATATCGGTGTTGGAGCCGCGTGCAGCCGGCATGAAAGCGCTCTGTATACTGCACGGAGTTGCATCGATAATAGCGCCGTGCGATCGTTTCATGAAAACAGGCGAGCGATGTGGTGAGGCCGTCTATCGCCCCGATCGACTCGCCACCGCAGGTATGGACGCTGAGCTGAGGTAAGGATACCGAGCGGGGCCCGTCACTCCCATGCTCACACAGCTCGGATGCAGGGACAGAAGAGACAATTCAGTGCGGGTAACCACCTGACAAGACTCGGACTTCCGGCCCGCATATCGGTGTTGGAGCCGCGTGCAGCCGGCATGAAAGCGCTCTGTACTGCACGGAGTGGCATCGATAATGGCGCCGTGCGATCCTTTCATGAAAACAGGCGAGCGATGTGGTGAGGCCGTCTATCGCCCCGATCGACTCGCCACCGCAGGTATGGACGCTGAGCTAAGGTAAGGATACCGAGCGGGGCCCGTCATTCCCATGCTCACACAGTTCGGACGCATGGGACAGAGGAGACCATTTAGTGCGGGTAGGCAGCCTGCTGGGGTGCCGTCGACAGACCGGCTAATCAGCCAATCTATACCACCCAAATACTGTTGCCATTGTTTACTCTATGCCCGTCCAATCAAGTCATCCGCGGGTGATCTATGAGGCCAGAGAGGAGAAACGGTCGCGATCGGAGCGGCTACTCATCATCTTCTGAGGGGCCGGCTGATAATCACAGATATATTGTCGGCCTCCATGTATAAAGGTGCGCTAGCTAGTAGCTCATTAATGGCGATGCTCGCCGGTCTGCTCTGAGCCCTGCAAGCTCAGGGTCCCATCAGCTCTGTGAATCAGGGCCATCGGCAGATATGACCTCGGTAATGTCCCCAAAGTTACCACATAAATCACAAAAACAATGTCAGAAGCTTAGTTTGCCTGTCATTTCAATTGAAATCCCATGACACTTTGTCCGTGGACATAGACCCGTTTATGAACGAGAGGAATTTCGACCGTCCGTATATGTGACACATGAATATTTTCACCAAAAATATAGCATCTGTTTTGTATTATCGATATCAACTTTTCAATGAATGGTTAAATTGTCCTGTGAGGGAATATACCCAGTAGGTAACTATGTAGTACGTACTAAATATAAAATATTTATTCTTTAATCATAAACGAAAAGGTTCAAATGCATGAAAAATACTTATGCGTAATTGTCCATTTTTATTGCTCTCATTTATTTGCTTTTAAATTGTGTCATGCGAAACCAACTTTTCTTAGCAAATATCAGAGACATCACTCATAACCGTAGCAGAGGTCCTGTAATATGTGCATATAATACATTATTGAATAACAAACATAATTTTTTAATGATAAAGTTGGCCAAACCGTCCCAAGCAAGCCCTTGACAGACGGGTCCGGCAGCCAAGGGTTGAGAGACGGTGTCCTGAATGGCACCCTAGAGACACTTTCAGCCAGCCTCGCCATTAGTTTTAACGCCGGAATGCTTTTAGGCCATCATTCAGTCGGCCGGCAGCACAGGCAGCTTTTACAACCTCTAGCGCACAAGACAGGGCAAAACGTTTTTCTGCCATTATTTCTGATAAGCTCGGTCTAGGAGACAGCGGCCAACGCAAGGTTGAGACCAAGATGTTCAAAAACTAGTCATTCTGGTTATATTGGTGAAGTGTGAGACCCATCAGCAATTAACAAGGCAATAAAAGCAGCATTTGCAGGTAAAACGACAGTGGCGGCGGAAGGTATTTTGGGATGGGGGGGCACACCTGATCCTTCCCGGAACCTAGGGTACCCCCAAATCTAGTTTTCTCACCGGTTTTAGGCCACTTATTTTTTCACCTCTTGGCCTTTACAACAAAAATAAAAAATAAAACATTTGCAAATAAGTGAGATAATTAGTCTCATCTGAGTCAAGAAACTACCTTTTTGGTAACCTGGAATAAACGTTTAAAGCTTCCACACATGAGCTGTCAAGTCAGGTACGGGGACCCGCAGTTGCTACTGTACAGCGACCCTGAGTAAATTGTCCCAGCACCCTCACAGGGAACAACGATAAGCTGTCAGAGGGCACGCACAGAAAACCTCAGCTGCTCTTGTGCAGGGACCGGCAGTCGATATCAATGTTATCGGTTGTTACTGGACAGGACAGACGGCTAGAGTTGGGGTTCGTGTACAATAGCAACTGCGGGTCCCCGTACAGAGGGGGATTTTTTTACTTAAATAGGTATTGTCTTCCATTCAGCTTTTCTTTGAGGCCCTCGGCCGCTAATATGGGGAGGACAAGCTGCCCCGACGGTTCCTGGCCCTTTGAAACTTTGCGGGGGCAGAGACCCCCACGGCCCCAGAGTTGTGGGGGCAGGCTGCCCCCATGCTGCCCCCCCCGGCTCACGCGCCTATGCCGGCTGGCGTCTGGCAGAGTCGCGGGGAAAGGCCTGTGGCACGCTCAGACGCACTTTCGTGACGTCCGTGCCGCCTGCCGGGCCACTCGCGTTCCGTCCTACTCTTCCAGACTTCGGTTACCGGTAGCTCGTAGATAGCTCTGCTTGATTTCTGAGCATTATGTGTGGAGGGCGTTTGGTGGAAATAGTCCGTCACGGACTAGCTCGCCGGATAGCCCGTCGTGAAAACGGCTATTATCAATCCAAGTTACTCGCTATATCAACTTAATAAAAAGGTACTCAGCCAAACTGGCATATGTTCCTGACGTAGGTAGTATGGAAGTATTGTGGTACTTTGTCGATAACAATTTTGGGGGGGGGGCAAAAAGATATGTTTGCCCCCCCACCCTAGAAGATGGGGGGGCGCCGTGCCCCCGCTGCCCCCCCGCTTCCGCCGCCACTGTAAAACGATGCTTGGAAATCGAACAATGAGTAGATATCTGTAGTGGAACGGCCGAAATAAATTGAAATAAAATGATTATCCATGCCACACGTATCGCCAGGTTTCTAATACCACGATGGCAAAGTTGTCAACGTGCATGCGTCTCAATAGGGTTACATCGCTGACCACACTATCATTCTACCATTAACCCGCGCCCTGGTGGGGGGGGCTATTTTTTGCCCCCCCTCCAGACTTTTCGATATATCTCCAGAACCGCTGCGCCGATCGTCACCAAACTTTCAGTACCCTCCCGGACATCAATTTTACACATTGTGACCAAAAATTTATCCAAAGGCTATGATAGGTTGGCCGGAAATGACGTCAGAGTGACGTCATGTTCTGCCGTTTTCGACCCAAAAAAGGGTTTCGCGGGAAGAGCTGTCAGGCCTATAGCTTTGCAAATACAGAAAAACGATAAAGACATAAAAGCTGTAGAATCGACAGGGCTACAAAACTGCTATCTCGGATTTTTGAAATTTTTGGATTTTGACCCCCAAAAATCAAAAAATAGATTTTTTGAATATAATAGCCGAAAAATCCAAAAAGTTTTTTGAATTTCGAAAAAACCGGAATATATGTGATAGTCCTTACCGCCTTCTATCTACATACTAAATTTGAGATCGATACCTCTTTTTTTGGCCAAGTTACAGCGAAAAAACTGTTCAAAATTGATGACGTCAAATTTTCAAACTCAATTTTTTGCAATTCTAGACCTCGTAGCGCAAAACAAAGACCACCATTAGACTCCCCGTGACGAGCTGCATCGAATCAATACCCATTTTATGCAAAAATATCAACTTTGAAATTTGACCTTTTTTGACCTGACCTTGACCTGACCTCCACCAGAAAGTGGCCTTAGCCGTACCTGATAGTCTTATAACCAACACCATTGAGTTGGAAATGAAAAATTGGCCATAAAACATGCATCGCACAACCTTAGTACCTAAAGTTAGGTTCATGTGACCTGACCTGTGACCCTTGGTGACCTGACCTGTGACCTGGTAATGTCAGTGACCTCTTATAGCAATATATGTACTAGGCAACTGACGCCCTATCGCTGATTCTCGACAAAATGCGTTTTCTTCGGTGTTATAGCGCATTCCCTAGATGACCCGTGAACGGTGAAACATTTCATCTTTGACCTGACCTGTGACGTCATCAGTGACCCCGAGGTCAATGAAATTTGGTTTCCCTCGACAAATTTGACAGGCCTTTCGAACGCCGTTTGAATTTTGCGGATCCGTCCAGTAGTTTCGGAGATACGAGGGGGGGCAAAAAATAGCCCCCCCCCCCACCAGGTCGCGTTATAAACAGACCCCACCAGGGCGCGGGTTAAGATTCTGATCAACTTAAACATGAGTTATGTGCTGGCCTTGTACCTAAAAGATCTCTACAATGATCTCAAATGAATAATGGCGATCACTGAGCACGTCCATTTGATAAAGTATGTGTTGCTAAACACATGAACGTCTATCCTGGAGTTATTTTCACAGCTGAAAGCTGACGCATGTATGCACTTACTGCCAGCTAAACTCTGTATGATGCCAAAACAGTCGTGTCTCCGAGGAGAGAGATGGAAAACGAAAGACGGGAGACGGAGAGAAACAGGAGACGGATGATGGGCCAATGAATAAAACATGCTCCCCAGCGGCGCCGGAAACACGCGACCGCTCGCGCGCCGCCGCCGGGCGCCGCACATAAAGATACTTAACACGAATTACTATGCTAATCAACCGAGCCAGTGATTGGCGAGCCCGTATTGGGGTCGGAGTAAAATGATACGACCAAAATATCAACTTGTGCCTACACCGGAATAATGCTGCGTGGTGTTCAGAAAAAGACGTTTTTGAAATGTCACGAGTCGAGTGCATATATGGTATTTATGAGAGAAAACTTTTCAATACCCAATGACAAATGTCTCATTTAGTGATTCAAGCATATTGGCAATGCCCCATTCAAAATGCAAGTCATCAGGGTATGCGGGATATGTAAATGCATCAGCAGCTAATAAATTTTACAATAACCTAGCCGAATGAGAAGCCACTTGAATACCAGTTTCGTTTCAGCGGAGGAGTCCAATGGAGAATCGATGGCGCGACGGACACGTGATCGCCTCCCGAGCTGCTAAACCGTGTTCAACGCCGGTGGTCCAGTCCGAATGAGAAATGGCTTTGAAGGGATACAGCTTGAAAGACGCGCTATAGAATCTTACCAACAAAGAGAAAGTTTGCTGGATATTGGTGATGCCTGTGATGCACATACCTAGCCGACTGCCCGCTCTAAGCCAAGAAATCAAATACACATAGGGGATTACGGTCGCTTCGGCTTTCGGCCTAACTCGACAGGAGCTTTTCCCTAGACTGCATTCTGAACTAAGCAGGGGAAAGCCTTGCTCGGGTTTTTCAAATCATTATTTTTTGCAATCCAAATAATCTCAAATATTTTGAATATTTTAATGGTGTTAAAGGAGGTGTAATTAAGCCGACAACCACATTTTACTAAAATTTCTTATCATTTAATCGAAGGGAGCACAATTCAAACATTGCACTTCAAAAGCGCCTAAAACGATAAAATGCTGGATTTACAGTAATTTCAACTGGTCAATGTAGTAGGGGTCTCACGCAACAAAAACGAAATTCGTTCATCGTCCATTATCCCGTTACGCCACGCTCTCAAACGCAGTCACTCATCACTTAAAATAAACGGGCACATCAAGTGAGTTGGTCATGCTGAGATGTCTCTCCGAATTAGAGTCATGCTTTTTTGATTAGGTATACTCGTACGTCACTCTGAGTAAGCATAACATTGAGCTAGCGTCACGCTGAGCTGACGACATGGAAACCTCTGAAAACAGTCGGCTAGTTTTGGAAGCACAGTTGCTAAATTAAACTGTTCTTACAATTGTGCTGCACTTGTGTCTGTGTTTCTGAGTTACAACGTTAGGGGAAGTTGGGGGAACGCCGAAGACTTTTTTTCTGACGCCCGTAGCACACAAGGTAGACAACATAAGCTATTCTTGTTGGCGTCATTCGAGAGGCCAGTCTTTTGTCTTTCAAACATACCAGGCGCATTTGATGAATTCGCATACCGTTAAGCGCACAAACTAAAAATATCAAAGAAGTGACTTTTTCGGCGTTGCCCCGGACTGCGGGAAAGCCGAAAATGGGAGAAATGATCTACGGGGAATGCCGACATTGATATTTGCCATTTTATCTCAAACTTTATCCAGAATTGATCAAAGCTGACACGCGTTTTAAGAGCTTGAGGACGCGGTGCACACTGGAAGTTATAATTGTGTGATATAATAAGAACATGCCAGGTAAATCATTCCTTATAGGTAACAGGCTGTTGTGTCGGTTGAAAGTGTAATTTGTGTGACTAAAAATACGCGTTGCTATTCTACAGCAGTAAAGTCCACGTAGCGTGCTTTTAACACGTGCGTAATCGCACGTTTTCGGCATTACCCCAGCCTGCCATGCTTTCATTTGCAGGCCCATAACTTTTCAACGTGCTGTATAAATTTCAAATAGGCAGCACACTTATGCAAAGACATGCTGAAGATTACTTGACCGAATTGGCCAGATAAACGGTAGCATAATGAGTAAGAAATGCAGCTTCAAAGGCGCATGTAGTACAAGGGAAACGTACCTTGAAAACGCTCTTGGCGCCCTCACAGTCGAAGTATTCCGAATGACGACTCGTAACAAACATGCGATAATTGTAGTCACTTAAGCTTCAGAGCATCACTGACAGGTGGCATCCATGTCTTACGGTTTTCGAAATATCTCGAATTTCGGCTTTGCCCCAACTCCGGCATTGCCCCAACTTCCCCTATTGTGCTATAATACCTACTCTGAATTAACCTGCAGCTGCAAGATGTGGCGCTTTGACCTAGCGTTTAGCTGGACTAGATCGTTCTGAGTTAGCGGTCCGCTAAGTTGCATCACTCTGAGTTAGTGTTCCGCTCGCTCATCGCTGAGTTATGTTCCTCTGAGGCTGAGTTTGCCACTGAGTTATGTCACTCCGATTTATCCTACCCCTCTGATGTGCCGCAGCTCTGAGCTGACATCTCGCTGAGTTATGTCGCACCAATTTAGCCCACCGCCGCGCTGAGTTGCGTCTGAGTTAGTAACCCCGAATTTCGTTTCTCTCAGTTAGTGAGACATCGAGTTACGTCAGCGTGATGGCGGACTGTGAGTTAGTCTACCGCCGCTGAGTTGTGTCTCTCTGAGTTAGTGAATAGTGTGACGCTGAGTTGCATCAGCGTGCCGGAGGACTGTGAGTTAACCCGCTGCCGCTGAGTTGCGTCTCTCCACCCGCGCACTGCTACCTTGACACGACCCGGTCAGCCGAGAGTGATTGCAATGCGGCGCTCTATGTTGTCGGACCATCTGGTCGGACTGACCGCCGGCCGGCCGGGGGTGCTCGTGAGTGGGGCGGGGAAGTGGGTGGTGGGGGAGACCTGGGTCCGCCGTGCACGCTCCGGGTCGGAATGTGGGCTAATGGATCTGCGCGAGCTGTGCGGAGCTGCACTGCAGGTGACATGGCACTCGCCGTGACCGGAGTGGATGGAAGGGAACCGGACACAGGCACCGGGACAGGCGGTAAGAAGCGGACGAGAGAGAGAGAGAGAGAGAGAGAGAGAGAGAGAGAGAGAGAGAGAGAGAGAGAGAGAGGAGGGAGAGAGAGAGAGAGAGAGAGGAGGGAGAGAGAGAGAGGAGGGGAAAGAGGTAAAGAGTGAGCGAGATGGGGAAGAGAGGGGAGGAGAGCGAGTGATAGAGAGAGAGAGAGGGAGCTAAAGTGAGAGGGGGGTATATCGTTTTTTATTCAGGTAGTGATAAAAATATGAGATACCTATTTATGTGTGCTTCGAAATTTGAAGGAACGGAAAAAAGTATGACCCGATTCGAATAATCGTAGTTTTCTGCTGAGGTGTTAATGACATAAATATAAATATACCATCGAGGACAGGCATCTCATACTCTCTCCAGAGACGCGTTCCTGCCGCATACCATTTCATGTTCTTGGCCTACATATGAGCGCAACCACAAAGTGCACACCTGGCCTCGCAAATGACTTGCAGCCGGCTGAGATGAAGGCTAATCTCGACCGCTGATAGAGCTGCCCGAGGCGCAATGTGCAATTCGCTTAGAGAAGAAAGATCTCTACCGTTATCTAAGCGTTTATGAATTGAGCATGCGCACGATAAAATAGATGTAAAAGGTGTATGCCTACTTCTATAGAGAATACTATTATTCAGCTATGTAAATTATTTCCTTTTTTGACGTTGATTTAAGTTGTTCAAACGAACCTTTCTAGCAGAATTTATAAACATTTACAATTGTTCGAGATGTTATTCGTAATGTCTCTTTCAGCCAATTATGGCCTACCTCAGCACGTGTGCAAATCACTAAAATCCAGAAGTAAGTAAGTTTCGGATTCAAGCTTCTCACAATTCACGTTTGAGTGCAATGCAGGTAACAGCTCAGGCTGAGTATGGGTTCTAGATATTCATCGTGAACACTCAGCCAGACACCTGTTTAGCAATCGATGCACGTCAGCCGATTCAACTGCGTCTGTATATTGCAGTCCTGCCGCGGCTCAGGCTGTAACTCTGACGTGGCCCGGCCATAACTCGGCTGATGAAACGCCGGGACTGAAAACTTCCGCCATTTCGGCGGCGTCGGAGACAGATAGCTGGTAGGTGAGCGCGGTCAAAAGGTCACCGATGCGCGCAGCGAAATCAAGGCCAGGCCACCGACACATGGGGCCTTGGAGTTATGCTAATCGCACGGCGCGCGATGCGCTGCGTTGCGCAGCCGGCGAATAGTGCGCGGGCTCGTGGGCGACACAGCGTGGGTCCTCGCCGACGACGAGTCATCGGAAAACAGAGCCTCGACTGTGGCGGCCGCGGGCGGCGAGCGGGCGATGGCACAGGCCGGCCGGCGGCTGGGAGCACACAGAGGTCAACCGGCTCACCAGGCTGGAGAAGAGGTGGGCTTGACTACCGGAGAACATTTGGAGCGTGTTTGAATAACACGGACACCCATGGGACAGTTGAACCGCCACGTCACATCCCAGTTCGCTTAATGGGAAAGTTGCACGGCCAAACGGTATAGCCACTCGCCGTACCGTTAAACGGGGACAAAGTCGTGCAATTAAGTGGGACATACACCCGCCACGCATCTAAACGAGACAGTCCCTTGCCACGCAGCTAAATGGAACGCGGTTTGGCGCGACACGGTTAAACGGTACAGGCACTAACCGCGCAGTAAAACCAGGCAGGTACCCACCGCGCGCAGCTAAACCAGACATGGCGAATATAATTGACGTCCTCAAGCGCATTTCGCATTCCTCATGATTTATGCGCATAACTTGATTAACTGCCTGGATGGAGAATAATTGAAGCCCTGGCCACATCTTTCATCCGTGAAAATTAGCTCATCGCACGACTGAAAGTGCTTAGTTTGCATGAACATTATCCGTGCTGCACACAACCCCGATCGTGGAGCCAGAAACAAAGAAATATATGTACGCCCTTTACCGAGCACACGAGCCTCATCCTTATGCGGAGTCTGTCTGTGCGCCCGGACAGCCATTGAAGGTAGTTATATCCACAGAGGTGATTACGCATCACCGTAACACGACTCGCCGCTCGTGACGAGGTTTCTCTCAGTTTAAGGAAGTGTGTCTATTGGAACCGGTTTTTGGAGCGTCGCCTCCGATAAACTCGCCAAGTGATGACGTCGGTGCGTTCAAGTCCATTTTAAAGCTTGTGCTACTTTGCCGGGCAGCGTTAAACTCCATTACCTATAGCCCACGCCAATACGGTGCCGTCTCAACCCGGATATCTTCACCGATTCCCGCGCACGAGGAGTCCAGAAATTCGGTGGGACCCGGATATTGTTCACCGACCTCTGAACAGGGAGAGCCTAATCTGTAGCTCACCCGTGACCCGCCCCAGAGCGCCGGCCTCAGGCGGATTGGACGGGGAAGAGCGAGCGTCCCCGCGGGCAATCGCAAGGTGCGGCTGGGTATGTGTAACGGCTGAGTGAGTAGGCATGTATGCGGCTGTTATGTGACCGCCCTGTGACGGACGGGGGCGGCGCCGCGGGTGCCGCAGCCGAGCACCGCTGCCCGCCGCTTCGACAGACAGGTGCCGTAGTAAATCGACACCGCCAGACCGGCCGATAGGCTATCGGGGCGCTGTTCGATGTCACGTCCCGCCCACCTGCGCTGCCGCCGAGATAACTACCGACACCGACACTCGGAGGGACCTGTTCGAACAGGTCATGGGACAGACCTGTCGGATCGCTCCTGTCAGTCGGAAGGATTAAAGAGACTGCTCCGACCGACATTCGACCGTTACCACCAATAAACTCTGGCTGAACGCAGCAGTGGTGAAAGGGGGTATCGCGTGTCGCGGCCACATTCAGGAGCCCGGTTGATGCTGAATTCAGCGCCAGACGCCATAACTCGGTCCCAAGATTCTCGCGATAGTGGTCATTGCCACTCTGTACGGGGTGGCCATGATAAAGCCCAGCATCGGCGACCCACACGTTGATCGCAAGCGGAGCGCGAAAGATGTTGAAACTTGAACCTGTGCATCGACTCAAATTGCGGCTACGGGGACTGTACGATCATACAATTCATCTGGCATCATAGCGACATACAAATCGCAGTAACTGTAAGCTTCCTGCTCTGGGATAGCTTCCTATGCAGCACTGCAGTTTCGACCGGCTGGTGTTAGCCTCTCACCCTGTAGTCGAGGTCACCAGTCGCCCGGACTGCAGTGGACGCAGGCGTCACCCGCGCCGCAATGACGGTGGCAAAATCGCCACTGCGCAGGCATTTAGCCACTTTGACACAGTAAATAAAAATCCTTGGTGCCTGACAATAGCTGCTTATGCATGGTAGCTTTGATAAAAGTTTGACCGCATCATGTTTATACCGCCTATAATTCGTGTTTCACATTGCCCATAATTTCCCTTTTACCGCATTCTGGGGACTTCACCGGTACAAATTACTTTCTGGGAAAAGCCACAGCCCACAGCAGCAGCTGCTGAAGCCTGAATACCTTGGTAATCGTAGCTGTTATCACACGCATGGCAGTCGCAAGTCAGCCGCAGCCCAATGCGGTCGCTGGTAGCGTGAAAGGCGTGTCAACAATGAGCGCCTCTTTGACAAACGCACCGTCCTAGTCGGGGACGTTTCTGACCGGAGCTCCACTGCCAACACTGTTCTTAGGTAAACCACCACTGTGAGTCGCAAACGCGGCGCTGCGTCGGCAGTTCCGGCGCTGCGGCGGGTTTTTACCAGGAAATGGCGCGGATTCTGGCCGGCTGAGTCAGCGGGGGATGATCGGTCAGGTCGGAGGACGGAGCGCCGTCGGCACCGGACATGTCAGGTTAGCGAGTGGTGCGGTCAGGGAGACAGTGCGGCTCCGAGAGGTCCCCTGGGGGACGCGTCACCTGCCAATCACTGCATACCCGCGGTACACCGCACAGATAACAACTACTGACGTACGGAGGGACAGATCACACGGCTCTCAGCCAACCGAAGAGAGGACATGTCGCTATAAAACATACCATCACCCACACAACACAGAACGCACACATCACGCGGAGAACACAATGCAGAAACCGCAGTACGTCAGAATGCCCGCAGTAGGGACGGAGCCGGTTCTTCCCTGGACAAATACAAGCGTGGAGAAGGAGAGGGGGAGAGAGAGAGAGAGAGAGAGAGAGAGAGAGAGAGAGAGAGAGAGAGAGAGAGAGAGAGAGAGAGAGAGAGAGAGAGAGAGAGAGAGAGAGAGAGAGAGAGAGAGAGAGAGAGAGAGAGAGAGAGAGAGAGAGAGAGAGAGAGAGAGAGAGAGAGAGAGAGAGAGAGAGAGAGAGAGAGAGAGAGAGAGAGAGAGAGAGAGAGAGAGAGAGAAGACAGACAGAGAGGGAGATGGACAGAGGGAGGGAGAAACAACAACAGTGAGAAGAACACGACGGTCATCGCCAGCCTGCACCTGGGCTTTGTGGAACCTGAGCTGCGCAGCGGACTTCGAACGTGCAATGGGAAATCGATTGCCCCCTACCGCCAGCCGCGATCGCTCCGTCTGCTCTGCGGGATCACGCCGTGCTGTCCCCGATCACACCACCTCTGCTCCCAGATCACGTGCGTCAGCTCGTGACCATCGATTCAGGTCAGCCCCACGAGACAGCGCGCCCAACGGCGCAAATGGGCATACATTGACTATGGTCGGTAATATAAATTGCATGATACTGGTAGCACTCGGTATTATAAAGCGTAGCAGATGTAGTTAAACCATTGCTGGATACGTTAGCTTACTACATACTCGTCCAGGCCGATGGGGCGAGGAATACGCCAACGATTTGTTCGAGGTAGAACGAGACGAATTGCCCGTTGCAGGTTATTCGAGATAGAACTCTTCAGAATAAAAAAGCTCGCTAGCCTTCGGAGACGCAGTGACTAAGCAAGGTTTTAAGATTTCGGCCTTCGGGTAAACCAGTGACCTCTGAGGTAATGCTAACGGTCCTAGGATCAGCTTCTTGTTTTTGTGATTACCATCAGAACAGATAAAAAGAGCCACACGCCACGCCTTCTCATCAGCAGCCAGGAAGACAAATTTAGCCAAGTTTATTTCACAAAAAAATATACGAAGGAAACTCCTCACAGTTGACTGGACTGCCTATATCACAGAAATCATATGTCTTGCCTTTTACCTTCCTGTTGTCGCACATGTGCCAAACACCCTGGTAAGCGTTCGCTGGCAATCTTCACTCAAAATAATCCAAAACTACGCGTCAAAGTAACGGTTTTAGTCAAACGAAACAGAGCCAAATCCGATACAGCGAAATAGCGAAAGACAGATGCGGCTGGCTCATCGGTAGGTATTGCTCTGAGAGAAAGGGGCAGATCGCGGGGCACTAGGCACCACCAGCAGAGAGCTTCTCAAACAGATCATTGTGAGCTAGCGAGGGCGAGCATTGAGAAATTCACCTCCGTCGGGTCCCGCTGCATGAATGCCTTGACCACGTTGGCTGCGTCCGACAGGAAGGTCTCGGGCGAGCTGGGGCCGTGGTTCACCGGAGCCGGGCGCCTGCCATCTGTCGGACACAGAGAGAAACTCAACTTCATCATCCGCCGTCAGGATTGGCAAAAACGTGGCTAGGGCATGTAACTGGAAAATGGCGTTCACGATTTATAAACTTCATGACATTTTCTTAGATACAAAACCTTAGCCGTCGAAAAGGAACTTCTTCGAAGAACAACAGCATCGCCTTATGCTTCCGAGAACTAGATTTAACAAAACATATTATTTCTATGGCAAGCCACACAGCAGTGGCTGCTGTGTGATGATCGACCATCCAGCCGTCGATCGATCGACCGTTGGACTGATCGACCGCCGACCGATCGATGCCATCCACTTACCGAGCTCGTACAGATGACCGTCCACTTGGACAAACGAAATAAAGTGCTTGTCCAGCTTGTCATCACGCGACGGCGTCTCCGTCTGTCCCTCGTGACTAGCGGCCTCGTGGGCCGCCTCGAGCTGCTGGAACTTCTCCAGTGAGACTGCGCGCTCCTCCGGAGTCTGGCCGGCCGTCTGGCTGAAAAACTCGGCCAGCGGACCGCTGCTCAGCTCCAGACTGTGAACACAGACGGGGAAGGGGGGGGGGGGGGGGTGAAGAGACGAACATGGCTGCCAGCGGCTCAGTTTGCACTTTGCAGTCCTTCATTATACGAATGCGCTCGCCGCTCAGATATTTTCATCGGATATGATGCATATTGCATATATGACCACAATGTGATCGGTGATGATGATGATGATGAATTGGGGTTTTTGGGCAATGTGATCGGTGGTTAAACGGAAGCGTCAACGATGCACGACGATAATGTAGAACACAAAATCATTATCAACAGGCTGGTTTTACGATCCCTTGATGTTTTTGCGATCTTCCTGCAGGCTTCCATTTCCCAGCTGACAAGCCATAAGTGAAGTACCGATATGACCACCCCACCCCGTCCGCTACTCACGCCTCCTGGTTGTTGGCGAGCGCGTGCATCAGGGCGACGGTGCCGCAGGCGTTGCTGATGGTCTGTCGCATGAAGTACAGCTTGGGCGACATCACCTGGCCCTCGGCCTTGATCTTGTTGTCCTCGTTGGCTGCCGCCGTCTGGGCCTGCAGATAGGAGGAGGAAGTGAACACCTCGGTGCGTATAACACACCTAGACGAAACAAATTCATAGTGACATTGACACAAGTAACCCGCATTGGTTTCAGTGAGCAGCAGCAGTACTTACCACCTCAGTGAGTGGGTAGAGCAGCAGGACAGCCGCCACTGGCTGCGGCACCATGGCCAGCAGCTCGGGCTCCATGCCGAACACGTCGGTCACTGCCCACTTGGCCGACAGTCCCAGGTTGTAGAGGAAGCTGTTCATCACTTCTGGGTTAGACTCGAGCGGCAGCCAGCGAGTCTCAGCCTTTCCGGCACCGGTGTCTCCAGATTCATCAGACATTGTTATGGCTGACGGGCACAGACACAGACACATACCAGTTTTGTCATATGTCATTCACAATGGCATTATAAAGGAATGAATTACCAGTATGCTTCTAGTCCTCTTGGCTCTCATTGGTGAACAGAGCATTGGTGCATAACTTAGCTACTTCCGAAGATATCGGGATAAAAATTCCTAAATTGGATAATTGGCATGTGTTCTATCAGTTCACATATATTGTTTTAAGAAGAAAAAAAGAAATGTACTCAGAAAAGGTCCGATCTACAATTGTGGCGCCGTTGATACAAATATGCAACAGGAGATATTGTAGGTTGAAGGTTGTAGGTTTTTATGTTCTAGGTTGTAGCCTGTAGGTAGTTAGAATTTCAAATGATGTATGTATGTATGCATTGTTCTAGGTTGTGTTAGGTTGTAAGTTTGTAGGTTTTAGGTTGTAGGCTGGTAGGTTTATAGGCCTTGTAGGTTGGTAGGTTGTAGGTTTGTAGGATGTAGGCCAGACTGGAAAACATCCATACACTACGCCGGACGCCCGTGAGACCCTTTTGCACCGAAATTCGGCACAAACAATTTTGCGCTGAAATTTCTGCATGATAGGCGCCAAAAATTGGGTACCTATTTGTGCCAAAAATAAGCCACCTTTGTATATGTATGTATGTATACATTGACATCAAAAGCCTTCCACATATGGCGTGGCGATTATGGCTTACATCCAAGCATAATAGGTAACAATCATGCTAAGCCTATATCAACCAGACGCAGTGTTCCGGAGACTTGGACGCTCTCCAATGGCAATGTTTGACCGTCGGAATAAAGGTTTATTTCCACGGAGACCCGAAACCTCAACACGTTTAGCGCACTGTAGCGTCGTGCCGTGAAACAAGGCCGGAGCCGGAAGTTCCGGGGCCACAAATATCGGCGAAGCGGTGTGTTCGAGGCTGGCAGCCGGCAGGAGCCAGCGAAGGCCGGGCAGCGGAGAAGCACGTGATCAGGCACATCAGCCTCTTCTCGGCACACGACGCAGAGCGCCGCGGGGCACCGCTTGCCTAGGCACTGCTGGCACGCCGCGGAGTGGAGACAGCCGATTCGGTGCAGTACTGTAGCGAGCGGCCCCAGTGGCCCGCCCTCATCTGGTGCACCGAAACGGCGTCCTATCGGTCCTCTCCGGGGATAGGGAGCGGCGGCGTGCTCCCAGAGAGTGGCTTGAATACTGACTCGGACCAGTTGTCGCGCCATTGATGCGAGGCTGTACAATGAACCGCCTTGGTCAGCGAGCGGGCGTTTGAGGGTAGGCCAGGGCGGCCGCTAGTTTCGCCAGGTCGTCCGCGCTCTCATTCCCCTCGATACTGCACTGGGCAGGAAGTAGGAACCCACTGCAGTATTACTTAACGACGCTCGAACAATACCGCCTCACCTGGGCGGCCGCTCCCGCTGAGTAAACTCAAGGCGGCTCGCAAGTTCGAGCACGCGACGACCGGGGCAGAGATGCCTCGTCCCGAAACCTCTCCAGAGCCGCCCGCAGAGCAAGTCTGCTGCTAGGTTAACCAAAGTGCCGACTAAATTCGGTGACTGTCTTTCGGCAAAAAAATATGCGGCCGTCCTGCGCTGAAAAATTCATGCGCTGCCATGCGCTGAATTCCTCGCATGCGAAAGGTACGCAGGACAATCACTGATTTTTTTTACGAAATCCCCGCCACTACAGCGGACATATTCAGCATAACAGGTATTTATTCCAGTCTGGGATGTAGGTAATAAGGTGATGTTAAGTCAGGCTTGATTATGTTTTTTTTCTTTTATTTTGCGCCACGGTAAGCATGATAATGATATCTGGATTCAGGATGTCAAAAAGTGTAAGAACGTGCAAAACTTATGTGTGAAAAGTGAGTCGGACTCCTGAACATTTACCGTAAAAATTATAGGAGAAACTTCAAAAACATAATTGATTTTCCATGCTTATGAAAATTCAAAAATTTTCAAAACTTTGGAAATCTAAGATAGCAGTGCGGTAGCTCTGTGTATCTTGGGTCCTCTGATGCAAAGAAATTGGATCTAGCAATTCAATTTCAATTTTCAAGTTGGATAACCTTTTTTAGGGTAAGGGATATGCCCTGAGTGTCAAGACCATCTTTCTCGATCCGCCCTTGCCAAGTAAAGACCCACTCCCCAAATGAATATGTGAATCGTAAGAAATCACAAACCTCACCGTTTTAATTAACTCGTATTCGTAAGTCCAAAATCTAATTATCCTCTGACACACCCAGGATAACTGTCACAGGAATGCGCTGTTGTGCTGCGCCGGTAAACAACAGATCAACGCAAGGTACCAAAAATCTAGAATGATGATTACGGGAATCGGGAATCAATGACGTCATTCTAAAAGAAATTAATGCTTTGCACAGTAAAATATCAAGATAATCACAGTCAATGTCATTAACACAATTATTATAAGCAATTTACATTGTTTTCTTTAAAAATAATTCAAGAAAATACGCATAAATGATCAGTTTATAAATATTACCTCTGATGTCATTCAAACAGAATAATTCGCTTTTGACTGTTGACGTAAGCTTTTACAAAAATGGCGCTATTGCTACGATAAGCACATCGACTTGAAAACAGGGTTACCAAAGCTTGGGATTTGTCCCAAGATCTTGGGATATTGAACCCGACCTTGGGACCTTGGGATTCAACAGCAAACCTTGGGATTTGTCCCGAGCTTACGACTCCCGCTAATTTTAGCACATTTTTCTAATCATTGGAACAAGGAAAAGTATGAATAAAGACCAAACAAAAGAATCAGGAACACATCTAACACAACTTAATTGTTTTTTTTTTTGTAAACCGTCCTTTTTGGCCGAACACAACCGAGCGTTCTTTCGTTTGGTTTCACTGTACCTTACCAAGCAACCAACGAAGCACGAATAAGTTATCCTTATTTGACGCGTCTTCACTTGGTTTCTCCCGTCTCAGCTCTCAAGTGAGGCAGTTAGCGAAATACCCAGTGGCTTCCGCGTCGATTAACACCCGACCTGGCCGCCTGTTTGCGAATTGCGACGCCCGACGGATCGGAGGCGGATCCAGCTCAGAGTTTTTTTTTTTGGGGGGGGGGGGGGCAAACCATAAAATTTATCGATTCTTTCCATGCATCGTCCATAGGCGTAATGTTAAAATTATGCCGTTTGGGGGGGGGGCAAATGCCCATTTTGCCCCCCCCCCTTGGATCCGCCACTGCGACGGATCATGCTTCAACTCGTATCGTATTGCGGCCGGCGGGCGGCGGCGACGCCCTCGACCCGTCTCGAGTTCGGCTCGTCTTTCTGGAGAGTGGAGGGTGCAGGCTCAGAAGGTCAGAAGTCAGAACTCAGTGTCGTCTGTGAGGGAACGTGCAAGGGAGCGACTGCGGCTGTGTCTCTGTACCTATGCCTGCGTGTGTAACTGTGCCGAATGCAAGATTTGTTAACGATATTGATTTATTTAGTCAACCAAAGATTTGAAAATACGTCAAATACACTTTGTTTGCTCTATATTTGGTTTCTATAAACCTTGGGATGCACATTGGGCTTTGATCCTGTCGACCTTGGGATATGGAGCTAGATTTTGGGAAATTCGCGCGGCGATCTTGGGATTTAGAAAAATTCTCGTTGGTAACCCTGCTTGAAAATTTGATTTTTATGAAGCAATTCAAGGCATTTATGTAGCTCGTTGATGTGCGAAGTAGGGGGGTCTGGGAGCTTTTGGAGAGAAATAGAAACGCTAGGAAAGTTTTGATTAAATTTATTTTTATCTTCAAAGAGTTCACGCCAGGTAAATAATCTTCCTTACAGGGTTGTGTCGCTTATGCGCTTACCTATGTTGATGTGCAACGAAAATAAGCCTAATTTTGATTATTGGGTAGGTACTTCATCTGGTCATCTGTAATGGTCATGTAGGTTGTAGGCTGGTATGTTGAGGGTTATTAGGCCAGTAGGTAGGTAAGGTGGTTTTATTAGTAGAGCAGACGTCATACGATGGTTTTCCTTTGTAACAAAATCTAAACAAACCTAACCTAACCTGACCTTACCTAAACTACAGCCTAACAACCTGCAAACCTACCCTACAGCCTACAGACCTACAAGAACAGCACCTCTCCTCAGATGGAAAACCTTTGTGTGACTTCTACTATAAATGCAATTAGGGTGGATTATGTTATTATATTTTTATCAACAGACTTCATCTTCACATTTAACCAATGTTCTGTGATTCAGCCTTCAGGGTTTCCAGAGCAATGAGCAGTATCATTGCCTAAATAACATTTCTAGAATTAATGCTTGCATAAGCCTCAAACAAAGTTTTGTTTTGTTTGACAGTGTTTAGGTACCTACCTGTCAATTTATTAACCACCTATATTAGTCCTAGTTTTATGCATAGCCATTATTCTAAAAAGGTCATTGGACAGACATTTTTGTGTCACATGCATCATTCAGAAATTACCTATTTGAATTTTGACTTAGATTACCATCTGTGCAATGACTGCTCATGTAATGCTCATGTAAAGGAATGACCTAATCATGTGAAGTGAAACAGACTAGTACAGAAAACTTTTGAAAATGATCATACTAGTCTAAACTATCAGCAAAGGGGAAATAATCAACAACTCAACCCTTTTCATTGCTTTCTAGTTATTTTCTAGTTATTTTTCTATTTTTTTTCTAGTAATTTCTATTAATTTTCTAGTAATTTTTCTAGTAATTTGAACCAGGTGAGTTGTGTTTAATTAAAGTTAGGTATACCTTATCAAAGATAATTAATCCTATACCTGTGCCATTTGGTTCTGTATTTCCTGGTTGTTTTCTGACTGCATGCTATTCTTCCAGATAACCTGTTGCAAAAATGTCTGGGTTTTATGATGACACCCAAGGACAGCAGAATTATGGATGGGGAGAGTACAACATGGGAGATGACACCAATGGATTCCAACAAGACAACATGTAAGCTACTTCCAAATGTGCCTAAAGTAAAATATAAACGTAGGATTGTTTTCCGGTCATGAAACCAAGTCGAGCTTTACACCAAGCCAACTTTTACACCGAGCTCCCAGCTCTAATACTTTTGAGCTTTGGCATCACCTTTTGATTTTTTTCTTAAATAAAGCATCTCATGAAAAGCCCAATATCATTTTTAGACTTATCTGTAAATTTTACACCAAGTCAAGGTGCTGTATTCGAAAATATCGTTTCCGTTAAAACCGAACTCGTCCGCCAACCGAGCAACTTCACAACTACCACTTCCCGTTCTGTCCGCCAGGGGTTTCCAGTCGTTCGACTACGGCGGCGGCGGCTCTGCCGACCTGGGCGGCGGCGGCGCCGGCGCTCCGGCCAGCCCGTACCTGCAGCCGGAGCCGGTGCCGGCCTACTCGGGCAGCCTGCTGACCCCGGACCCGGTGTCCGGATACCCGGAGGACGGCTCCGGCGGACAGTTCGACCAGGAGCCGCCGCTGCTCGAAGGTGGGCGCCGCTCGGGCAGGGGACTCGCCGCTCCAGAGCGGTACTCGCCGCCCATCGCGAGGGACACGCCGCTGATCGGGATGCTGTTTGGGGGCCGTCTGCATCAGGATACTTATGTTTCGTCCCTAACTGGGAGCTGCCTACTTGAATGTGCTACTAAGTGCCATTGGTGGGCTGAGTACGACCCATGCGCCTCATTGTCGAATGGCCTCTAGCATAAACCTCTATACTGGTCTACACAGGTCTCTAGCCACCTAGCGTGCTCTCGTGGAAGCTGCGTTGACAGCGGTGACTGAACAGCGCCGGGGGTGCAGGAATACCGGTACGATATCGGTACGAACCGATCCGTTGGTGAATGGGTCGTAGAGCGAGGGGCACATACCCGTCAGAACGAATTTAGGGACGTCTGCTTTTTAGGCGGGGAGAAGTCATGAAAACGTTGTTACAGGACAACTTTTTTCCTGTGACTCATAAGGCAGATGTGCCAATAAGCGAGCATTTGCTTGAGCGCATGGGCTCGTGTACGGACAGATTGATAAAAACTTTACCTCGCATCCATAACAGATTCTATCGATTCATAGAATCTGTTAATCGATTATATGATTTTTATCGATAGTATCTGAAAGAGGCTCGCATCATTTAATATCTGAAAGAATTAAGCTTTTGATTCCAAGCTTAAGCCTCGGTGTTGATCAATTTCACACTTCAGCCTTAGGTATATCTTTATGCTTGGGCGAGGATGTGTTGATATCGTCACATCGCATTTTAAGTGGGCTTCGAGTAATCGTTTCAATGTCCATTTTTCGTGAGAAAAATCTTCCCATGATTGCTTAGATTTTGCGAATAGCATCGGTGTAAATTAAAAGCGTTGACATTTTTATCTTACGTGAATATTGCATATTAAGAAATGCATATTCATATGTAGTCTTTGAAGCGATTGTTAAGCAACATTGCTCTTTTTGACTGGCTTATTGGAATGAGAGTGATGTCTGACTTTTGATAATTATATGTTTTATGATTTGACCACGCAAAGGTTTAATCTGCAAACCATGTTTGCTTCCTTTTGCGCAGGAAAGCTCTCGTCGTTATGTTGATGAGTATAAGGGGTCGCACTCTGTGTCTAACGGCTGTGCAGGCTTTATCTCTCCGGACGTCTGAGTAGGAAATGATCAAAGCTTGTGTTCCTCGTCCGCATAATGGAAGTCTCCGTTTCGAATGAGGACGGGCTGTTCATATAAAGGAGACGATGCCTCATAATGACATCGCGCTGGCTAGAAAGATGTCCTTGAAGCAGCGAAAAGAAGTAGAAAATCCGGACGTTGCGAGCTCACCACAAATCCTCGCCGGGCGTACTCGTGTAGTGCTACCGTTAGACAGCTGTGGGACGAGGCCTTTTACATGCCGGAACGAGTCAGCTGTTTCCTGAAACGGCCGCCTGAAATCGGATGACTCTGCATTTGAATTCTGGGATGCTGCGGTGCTGGGTCAGTCAGCCGGCTCGCGACCGCCGCGGAGTCTGACTGGTCGCCGACAGGCCGGTAACGCCAGGGCTCATGGCTGGTTAAAGGCTGATTGAATTAAAGTTGATCAAAGAAAAGTTTGTGCGAAGTTGATTTTGCATAATTCAATGTATCAAGCCTGCTCGCGTCAATCTGCAATATTCAAAGCAGTTTATGTTGAATAAGGAAAGTTCGACTTTCCCGGAATCCACATCGTATTTTCTGCACTATTTTCGGTGTAATGAGAAAATTCTGTGCAGGCTTTTCTTCCATGGACTATTTTTACTTTATTTTAAAGCGGCGAGCCCATTTGAAGTTCCCCAACTGATTACCTATGCCCGGGAGCGAGTCATTAACGTGATTTCGCTAATCAGATTAGTCGCCAGGGAGGATGAGAGAGGCTCATTCTGCCGGGCTCATAGCTGATGAGACTGGGCGGGCCGGTGGGCGGGCGTCTGAGACGGCCCACCGGCCGTCTTCGCTCTCCGGACAGTCAGCTGACTACCGTGGCATGGTTCAGGACTGGCAGAATCAGCTGAGTACCGTGGCATGGTTCGGGACTGGCAGAATCAGCTGTCTACCTTGGCATGGTTCGGGACCGGCAAAAGCAGCTGACTACCGTGGCATGGTTTAGGACGGGTATAGCCAGCCTTTTATCAAGTTCAGGATTGGCAGACGTTCAGAACTATCTAATGGCGCTGCCGACCTGCAAATATGCCGTCTGGCCACCAACGGTTCTGATTCAATTATGTGTCGTCTGGCTACTGATAATTTTTCTCTTTAGGTGGACATGCCATAAAATGATTGCACTGTATTCAAAGCCAGGTCATCGAAGGACATCCCTTTAAAATCACTATATGTATATACCATGCTATCAAAAGATTACCCTGAAATATATAACAGGCTATCAAAGATGTATCTGCATTCTAAAGAAAGGCTATCAAAAGATATCCCTACCACCACTAGCCAGGCCATGAGAGGATATTTCTGCAATAGCCAGACTATCAAATGGATATCCCCAGACTGTGCGCTGATGACCGTTGCTCCCTAAAACTTAGACTCATCACCAGTTTTTCCTAGAATCACCTTATTGACTTTCTGCCAACTAACTTGTCACTTCATCGGCAACGCTGACGGAGGATATTCGTCGTCACTCAATCTCGACTGTCGCCGTTTTTTTTTTGCGAGTGATAATGGATCCGAATACCAAATAATATCTCACCACGGCACTGTGTACTTATGGCAAAAGTTTTTGACTATCAAAATGTCAGCTGACTGGCAAACGTCCAATGACTGACATCAATCTCTACTGACTGAGCAATGTCGATTGATGGCGGAAACCCCATTACAGGCAGCTGAGGTAACTTTGACTTCCTTCCGGTCCGGATGAGCCACTGGCATGATGACATCGTAATATTGCTCCCGAAAGTGCAGATCCTGCCCCTGCACCCAAAAATAACCAACACTTGTCATTGATTCATCGAAAGCTTTCAAGGTTCCCAGACCTTGACATCGCACGACTGATTTAAAGCTCAAGTATGTTGTTTTTCTCAGCATTAATGCAGTCGTTGATGTGTGGGGATCTTTCAAAAGTCGCTGAGCGAAGGACTTTCGATGATAACTGGAGTGTGCTGTTTTTGTTAGCATGAATGCATAAGCTCTCGAAAGTTGAAACATCGATCGACGAGCATCAAATGTTGTCGGGTATCCTGGAAATGATTGGTCATCTTGTAACCGTGCTCTGTAACCCCTGATTTGCCGGAGGTCTCTGACAATACAACTCTTTGGTATTATTACATTGTTCTTCGTGTCATTGTGAGGCAGCTTGCGGAATTTCATTCCGATTGCTCCCACTCGGCTGCATGTCAATCTGGAGTAAGTGTCGCTGCTCATTGATTTGTCAATGCGGTTCCGCTGCAACCACCACTGGTGAGGGGTCTGGACCGAGCGTGGTAGGGCTGGGCTCAGGTCGAGTCCCTGCAGGCGCTCGCTGGTCGCTGTAGGTCTGACCGCTAGCCGCCGGAGCTCCTCAAAGCTCCGCGAAGCTCGAACGAGCACCGACTGTCATCGCACGGTCATTGGGTTTGTGCTTGAACAAAGCCGCACAGTAGTCCCCTCGCTCGGCGCCCGATCGCCGCCGGCCGGACTGTTCGGTCCGCCGGTCCGGACGGTCCGGACGGTCCGGTCCGGCGGTCCGGATGGTCCGGTCCGGCCCGGGCAGAAGGGAGAAATGAGCCGCGGTCAGGGGTCGCGGCCGGCGGTCGATCGGCGCCGACTGATTGGACACTGCTGAGGCGTTTTTCGCCGACCGCCGGCTGACGGCCGCCCCGCCCTCCCCGGGAGCGGAGCGGCGAGAGCAGGCCGCCCGTGAACCCAACTTACCCGAGAGCCGCTCACAGATTGCCGCGGCTCGCTGCTCAGGTGCCAAAGTTGACGCTCAACAGGCGAGGAGCGGCGCGCCGTGCTCGACTCACCGAGACCCGGCCGTCGGGTGCGAGTGCTCGGTGTTTACGTTTAGAGACGGCTCTCGGGATTGGGACTTTTCAGAGCCGACGTCGAAGTATTGTGACACGCCGTCTAACGACCGGTGATTATTACGAGCGAGCGAGCGCAGCGAGCGAAGCGAAGTCTTTTCAATATAACGGAAAAATCTCAGTATGAGCGGCCCGGCCCGGCCCGGCCCAGCCCGGCCCGGCCTGTAACGCTTTAGAGAGGCTTATATCTCAGCAACCGCTGGACCGATTGGCCTGCGGTCTGTTTTGCTGGGTAGCCACATCCCTTCTACCCCGTATTTGACTACTGTTGACACATCTCAGTGACCGTCGTGGCACGTGCCACGTGAAAAGTCAAGGGTGTTCAAGCTGTTTTGCAAAAGTAGTGATTTTGAGAGGCTCATATCTCAGCAGCCGCTTGGGCGATTGTCTTGCGGTAATTTTTGTAGAGTAGCTGCATCCCTTCTACCAAAGGTCGGATACTCTTGATCTATGTGAGTGACCCCCACTGCACGTGCAAAATACAAAAAGAAGAGGTACCAAATTTGTTCCCATTTCAATAACTCGGTAATTACTGGGGCGATTTCGCTGAAACTTGGCATACATGTAGGCACCCACCAGGCAATGCATTCCCATCTGTTGCGGTTAGGGTGCTACTGCACGTGCGCACGTGCAGGGGGCGCTTCCAGATCTCGAGAATGGCTGGGCCGATTGCGCTCAAATTTGGGACACGGTTGGGGACCGGTTAGTAGGGTGCCATGCAAAAGTCAGGTTGGACCCCGTTTGCACGTGCGCACGTGCAGAATGCCGCTTCCAGATCTCAGGAACGGCTGGGCCGATTGCGTTCAAATTTGGCACACCGCTAGCGACCGATTAGAAGGGTGCTTTGCACATGCCCCGTTGGAAGTATCCTTTCGCGCCCTTACGCACGTGCAGGGCTCACTATCTCGCTCGCTCGTTCTTCGCCCAAAAGGCGTTTTACTGGTCATATTGGTGGCGGGATTTTCGTTGGTTTGGAGATCTGAGGAGCTCATCTGCCGTGGCGGATGTGATTAGAATGGGAGCTGGAGCTGGCAGCCGGCGATGCCAGTCGCCTCTGTAGTTAACGCCGTGTGACGGGACTGTTTCTCTGTTGCAGAACTCGGAATCAACCCGGACCACATTCTGCAAAAGGTGAGTCAGATGAAACTCTCCCCCTGCCCCCTGGCCCCAGCCCCAGCCGCCGTTTCCGCTCTCCCGCCTCTACCCCCCGACGTCATTCGTCTTGGGTCCCGCCCTCGCCCAATTTGTCGCAGAAAAGCAATAACAATTGCTCTAATGATACAGTGAAACTGATGCTGGATAAACTAAGGTGAAACTCATCTGAATTGAATTTACTTGTAATGCCCGGAGCGAAAACAAATCCCAGACCGTGCCATCTATGGAGGGACTCGGGAAGAGCTGTACGAGGCGCTTTCAGCGGATTTGAATGCACTCTGTTTCGTTGTTATTCGCGACACGCATTCGAAATTGGCTGCGATTGCGTGCGGGTTTTCGGCAACTACGCTTCGGTCGGGCGCATTGGGAGCGAAATCGAGCGCGGACGAGGTCCCGGCGGGTGGCTGCCCGGGGCGCGAGAAGTGTGGACGGTGGAGGTAGACGGTCTAACTAGATGGATGGCTGGCGCGGTCGGCTGCAGGGTCTGTCGAGGTTCAGCAGAGGTGTTGGCTGTGTACTCTGTAAGGCGGACGAATATAGCGGTCACCTCCGCCGGATAAACATCTTTAGTTTTCGACGCTTGTTTGAGCTTTGTGATGACCGTTGCGGTTGTCAATGAGGTTATCTGTTGATACGATTGCGTAACTTGCCTTTTACTTAGCAGGAAAATGTCTTTTATATTTTTATTTTCCTCTCAAGCTCCGTTCCCTTATTGCGCCGTTTATCCCGTTAAAACGGTTTTCCGATTTTGATGCCATTTTATTCCTCCATTCCGTTTCCTCCGCCGCACATATCGGACAGCGGGTGCCCTATTCGTTCCAGCTGGTCTTTGTAAGGACGCCGACCTTTTTACCAAATGTTGGGCTTTCATTAAAGGCCTCTATAAAGGCTCTTTTACGATGTCTGTGATCCGAGCAATTATAAGAGCTTATGCCCTAAAGACGTTCTCAGATGTCTGCTGCAAGCAAAATGTTTATCAGAAAAGTGGCAAACAACTTTATTATCATGAAATGCCGTAGTTAATCACAACAGCGCAAAAAGATGATTTGTTGCAGCTGTTATTTTCCAACAAGTTGAAGTAAGCGTTACGAGCAATATATTTTCTGGTAACTGTTTACAGCGAGAAAGGCGGCAGTCTCGGCTATCACACGGGGCAGCGTCGGCTCGATTCATCATCGATGCCCGGCGCTGTTGAGCGGACGCGGCGCTGTCGATGGCCTGTATGTGCGCCTGCAGTCCGACAGCACCGGCCGACCTGCAAATCGCCCCGGGCGTCCGGCCAGTTTAGCGGCCGAGCGGCGGCGGCGGGGCGACTGCCGGCCGCCGACCAGCGCTGTACTTAATGTCGCACGGCCCTTTAATTAAAACGACAAAGATTGACGAGTATATAACGCCACGAATGAGCGCCGCGGCGGACGAGCCGGCGCGCCTCTGGGAGGCCGCCGAGACGGCAGCTACTCGCCGAGACAAACAGTCGGCGGGCGCAGTGCCGAAAACACGGCCGCCGCCGCGGCGCCCATTTTTCACTGTGCTCCCGGTGAAAATGTAACGACACGCAAACAGGCGCGCCGGCGGCGGCGCGGCATTAGCGCTGACGGCGTGGTGCTCCGTCAGCCAGCGACAAACAGTCGGCCAACAATGCGGCACGCGCCGCGCAGATAGATCGCGCCAGATTGTCACCATCAGTTCAATGTCACGCCGCCGCGCGCCGCACGCACATTTCGGCGCCGCATTGTGGCGGGAAAATGTGGCGCGCCCGCGTGGAATGGACGTGCCTCCGCCTCGCGTGTAATGTCGGCGTGGGTTAGTAACGACGGCCTACTCCAGGAAGTGTTGCACGCCGGAAACAGGCCGGCCGGCGCGGTGAGCCATTATTTAATCATTTCGGTGTGGCCAGGCGGATCCTTGTCCCAGGGTTGTGTTGGGATTTCACCGTTTTTGTCGCTGTCTCCGAACGGCCACAAACAGCCGACATGGCGAGCCGGACAGATATGGTCTCGGGGCAGCGCGCCCATACGTCAACGTTTTTCTACTGTCGACCGGCTGGTTCCATTCCGTCCTCTGCGGGAATACGCTCCAAGTAGCTTTTGGTTCTCTAAAATACAAATATTCCACTTTCTTTGTCTAGCTCTTATAATGATGCTAATTGATATTAATAATTAATGGTTTTCTTTTCGTAAGGTCTTCTGAAAAGATTAAGCAATGCCTTTTTAAGCAGTTTTACACGAGCCTCGGAAATGTGGAAAACTCAATTTAAAAACGTCATAAGGAATCTGAAATACTTAATATAAAGACCCGAACCGGGTAGCTACAGACCGAAACTCTTCCACTGATGACGGGACTGAATGGTCTCCTCCGCTCGGGGCGTGACCTTTACATCAGGGCGCCTCGTCGGCCGCTCTCCGTCCCGTCAATGGCGACGGCAGCCCGTGCAGTGCAGGGGCGTCCGACGCCCCATTCACCGGGCCGTGTCACTACCAGCGACAGCCGTATATCGTGCCACAGTATCGGTGTACCGCGGTTCCCGTGGCCGTGTCGCCCTGTCGACGGCCGCTGTTGCGTGCCACAGGCGGGATTCCCAGTCAGTCGCCCCGGGGTCGGGTCGTCGTGTCACTACCTGACACCCAGCGCGGTATGAGGACGGTCAAGGTCGCTGTCACCGTATGATGCCGCTGTTGCGTGTTGATATATTTGTCTCGGGTTATTGATAGATCACAGTGGGGTGGTGTGCATTCGTTGTGCGGTAGGTTGTCGGTGTGTCCTGGTTGTAGCTGGTATACGGTGGTTTCCTGTAGAATTGTCTTCGATTTCTTGCAACGACCGTTGCAGGGCCCGTATGTTTTCTGGAGTCGATACTGCCGGTTTTTGGTAGCGGTCGCCATTGTTTACCAATAGGTCCCGGGGCGTTACAGCTAGTTTACGGCGGCGCGGCGGTCGATATTGGTTACTGCTGGTTCCCGACTGCACCGCCACTGGTTTCCATCGGTTCCAGGGCGCGCCTCCGCAGATTGTTGACAGTTGCCGAGTCCGGCGTGTAATGGTCGGTGTGCGGCCCACGGGTGCGCCGCGCGGCCGCCGTGCCGGCCGTAACTTACCGCCAGCTCTGCCCTGTTTTCGGCCGGAGCTTCCGTCCCGGTGACCTGGCACAGAACGAGCCGGTGTCGAACGCCCGGCGCCCACACGGGACCTACTTTACATCAACGTTTACAGCTCGTAAATCATGCTGAAGTGGAGCCCACGAAGCGGGCATAAAATGCGGTAATCTACGCCCCTGTTGCCACGTAGAGACCAAAGACAACAGCCAGCGCAAGTTGCAATTACTTGAACTTTGGTGACAGCTGGGTTAATTAGCATACATTAATGCACCGAGTGCTACCGTTTGTGCCAAGTTTGCCAGCTCGTGATAGGGTCTTATCATTACATCTTGCATTAACAGTTATTAAGCTCATCAGCGTTTTCACATTAGCGGAATTGTGATGGCTGATTGGCGTTGCCGGCGCGCTGGGACGGCCTCGCTGCAGGTCTTTTCATGGCGGTAAAAACCCAATATCCACCGATCGCGCCCCTGTTATTGGGACAGGTCACAGGTGCGCCAAACGGCACCAAATTGGGCCGCGCTTGTGGCGTGGGTGGAGGGGGATGCGTGTCGACTCCATCTAACTGCGGCATAGTTCTGAACTGCATGGGAGAGAAACATAGGCCTTACATAGTTCGTGTCACATGTGGGAAAGGGTATTTTAATGTAATTTAACCAGTAACCGCAGTGTAGTACTGAGCTGGGTGTAAGTATTTGCCTCCGTAAGACTCCTGTAAGTGTAATTGTTGTACCGGATGTAATTGTTGTACCCAAGACGAGCCGGCTATATTCACAACCCGCATTACACTTGTGTAGGTGTGTGCAGTTCTGGACAGAGTGTGGGTGGTTGATAGCTTCCGGCTCCATTTGACCGCTGCATTAGCGGTCTACCGTGATTGGTGGCCCGTGGCGGCCCTCGCCACCCTCTGAGGCGCTAATATATTCCAGCAGTGCCGACAATAGGGACAGTGTTCTCCCCTAACGAGCCGCGGCCACCGGCGCTGGCTCCGATACCCCTCCCCGGTCCCCTCCCCACTCACTGACTGATCTATCACCTTACCTCATCCCAGTCAAACGGCCGCGGAGGGCAGACCAATGCAGATTCGCACACTCCGTAAATCACAAGACACGGCTTGATTACTTTGAAAAAGTTAGCCGGGGGTGAAATTGGGTTTGGTCGAACAAAAGTTGTTGATTGCCTGCCGGGGAGCCGGGGAGCCCGGTCCGGATTTGCGCAGGGTGTGTTCGTTATCCCATGAGAGCGCTCCCCGCGCGGCCGCCGATCGCCCCCCGCTAGTCCCCGCTCGTCGGCACCGTCACTGATTGTGTGCAATTGTGCGGCCAACGTGACGATGATTGCGTAGTTATGCCTGATGTCGGCTGCAAGATGATGTTTGTTTTATATTCTGTGTGGCTGCTAGTCCCGTCTTGCTGGGCTCCGCAGGGACCACCACGCTTATAAATGTAAAAGGAATACAAACAAAACAAAAAGTGCACCGTTGGATTTTCTTATCACTCACGCACCGGATCCAATTTGGAGCCGACAAATTAAAGTGTGGCGCGGCTATCTTGGCGCGACAGACGGCGGTCGACGGGGACGGTCGTGTCGCGGCTCCCTGTGTGGCCGTTAGGGGACGCCGCAGGGGACGGACGTCCGTAGTTCCGCGGCCGACAGCCGGCCGGCAGTACAATAAGACGACATCGCACGCGCCGCACCTGGAAATACATAAACTACGTTACCGGGGGCAGATTGACACGTTGGCGTCGCAAAGTAAGTTACACAAAAGTTGAGCGGCGTGCATTCCTCAGGGCGCCAGCGACCGAGCGGAGCGGCGCCGTCTTATTCAGCGTCTCGAACCTGGACTAGAAAAATACTCGAGCCGGCAGCCATCATTCGGGCTGCTTGCATTAGCCGCTCTCTGCGCCTTTCAGAGATCGACTTTCATCGCCTTAGCTGCAAAAGTTCAAATATATCAGGGAGGCCGGCGCTAGAAGTGGCCGCCGGAACAAAAAGCAGGTCTAGATCGATGTGGCTGGTTATTTAATATTCATAGTGCTCCCCCGGCGTGCTTATTCTTATCAAAGTTCAAGAAAAAGTGACGCCTTTTCGGTTTGAACTTGAACTCTGAAGCCTGTGATCTTAATGTGGGGCTATTTCCGGGTTTTATTATCGCTCTCCGCGCTTTCGCCCATTCTAAAAATGGGTGAGTAAAAAGGCCTGGCTCTTTTTGTCAGTAACTGGGATAAGCAGTCTTTCAGCTCTGTGCTTCTCTGGTTTGGTGTTCATATTTTGTTATTGATTGAAATAGCGCAAGGTGTTAACTTTGTTTATATATTTTCAATAGCTGTGCATGCTTTCCACGATTGCAAAGCATTGATCTGTCGCTCAATCTGCCGATGACAAGCCAACGCCGGCTTGTTGAATACTCCAATCCTGCGTGGTGATTATTGTGGATTCATCAATGGAAGTCTGGTTTATAGAGCGCCAATCTCCACTCCATTTTATCTCCATGCTTATCGGAATGGCGTCGGATTCGCCGGAGCCATTCCATTTAACTGATAGGACTGGTTGGCTGTATAGGTATTGTATTCGGCATTCAGGCGCGCTGTGTGTCGGTCGACTGCCGCTCCGTTCAGTGCTGTGAGAGCGGCGGCAGCTGCTGCGGTCGGCGACGCGCCACTGGGTTCGACGGGCTGCGGGGCTGTCGGAGCTGCGGTCACATACGAGACGGACCCTCCGACACACCCCGCCACTGGTCGGTCAGACACGGACGTATGGGTCAGACGCGTCACCGGTCTGTCAAAAACAGACACATGCGTCAGGCTCGTCACAGATCCGTCAGACTTATTTCGCAGACATGTCACTGCATGTAACAGATATGTCATCCACACCGCTAATTGGCGGTGCCTTAGGATCCTCGCTCAAGTCATCCAGACGTGTCTGATACAGCATTGATTCATGACGGTCATGAACCATCACAAACATCACATATCCACCCCTGATTCAGCACCTCCACCTGGAACCTGTCAGAAGCCGTCACATACGTCTGGCTGATTAAGACCATCCGGCCGGAGACCGTCACAAACCGTCACATTCGTCAGCGGTGGGACTGTGATTCAGGGCCGCCGCCGCCGGTACCGACGGCGTGAAATTGGCTCCCGGGATCGACCGGAAGAATGCGCCTCACCGGAGCGGCGGCTCTCGGTCGGTGGTTTAAGGTTATTGGCTGGATGGCGCGACGCTCCCCCCCCCCCCCCCCACCAGGAGACCTCATGCATCAATTTTATTCGCTCGGCAGTGAAGGGAAACCTTCATTGTGTTCTGGAAAGCAGCTTTATATGAAAGCCATTGAGGTGACCCCGTCTGTCGCGCTAGTCAAGGATGGATAATGTTTTATTTCGTTTAATTGCTGTGGTGAGGTATGAGGCCACTGTGTCATGCCTGTCCTGTGGAGCATACTGTTTCCATCCCGGCCGGGGCTGGTAGCCGTTAACTCGGTGACGGAGTGTGCCGTCGACCGGCGCCGTTTGGGAGAGGAGCGGCGGCCGCCTAACGAACCACCGGCGGCGTCATCGACACCATCCATCAGGGAGGATGGCGGTGGGGGCTGACGAGCGGTCCAGAGTCCCCTCCGTCGGCACCGGCCGGAAATAGAGTCACCGGCCGGCCGGCGGGGCCACGCAGGACCACGCACAGCCACGCAGACCCACGCAGAGCCACGCACAGCCACGCACAGCCACGCACAGCCACGCAGAAACACGCAGAGCCACGCTGCCCTCGCCCACGGCGGAGCTTGACCCAGCTGGGTACCAACGGGTGTCTGTGCAATTATCGCCGGTCTGTTCGTCATCGAGGAGCCACCTAGCAAGAAGAAAGTCTGGCAGAATGCGCCTGCTAGACAGTGCTGTTTGAGAAAACCTATGGGCGTGCCCTCAGTGGAGTTACTGCACCTGATTGCTCCTTTATCTTGATGCAGAACCTTCTGTCTCATCCTTCGTCATTGTCGGTGACGAATGGGAATGATTTGCTGATATTGTGAGCTCACCTGGGCGGGCTTCGGCCGGTGGGCCGGCCGTGCGCCGGGTTCCTAATGCGCCGCCACCGGCATCTTCCGCGGCGCTCTCGGCATATTGGCAGCGCTGGTATCGCCGTAACCAATAACTCCTAATAACTCGCAGAGCTGCCTCGCTACGTGTCATATGGGCCTGAGATACGACCATATCTAATGCCTCTCGAACTAATAACCATCTGAAATGTGGAAAATTTGTCATTCGTTCCATATTTGAAATGAAGCGTATTGGTTGTGTTCAGTCTATCTAACGATAGCACATTTCCCGGGGAGTAATATGTGGTTATTTGGTCGTTTTTCGTATTAGAGTAACTCAGGAATGCGGCAGAGGTGTGTCTAGTATGATCAGAGGCGCCGGTGGTGGAGGCGGAGGACTTCCCCGCTGCAGCTGGCGTGGTCAGCCGCTCGGCAGCTGGCGTGGTCAGCCGCTCGGCAGCTGGCTCGTCCTCCCTCTCATTGAGCGCGAGTGACCCGCTGCCAACTGGCCAGCAATAAGGCGCGCTGTAACATCGCAGACAATGGCCCGTTACGGCAATATGCCGGCGGCCAGAGCCACTGGGGCCGTTGGGGACGCCGGCGGGTCCGGCCTGACGTCCCACACCGACAAATGAAAACGGAGCTGGCTGCTGGCGACAGCGCCGCAGCCTGCAAAACATGACACGGGGAAGGGATGGGCCGGGACGCTGCGGCCCGACCCCGCTCCATCAGTGCCGACACCCCCGCGGCACGTGTGTGCTCCGCCCACCGTCCGGTCCCCGCGATACGCCGGCTCCCGGTCCTGCCCGTCCGATCGCTAATTAACTGACGCCGACAGGATCGAGATGACAGGTCAACGGAAATCCGCCGAGCTTCAGAACCCCGTGTCAAATGGGACGAAGCGTGACAATAGCCAATAATGCTGACGGCTGTTTGAAGATGGACCCATGCTGACCTTTGCTGGGTGATGGAACCGGCGGGTTTAGAAGCGACTTTCTTCCCGTTTCAAGTTCAGCCCGCTGAGTCTGGTTACGCTTCGAAGCAATCTCAGCGTGTGCCTACGGCGGCCGGCCCTGTCTGGAACTGATCACTCGTCGAACGGCGGTCTGTGACGGCCGATGGCTGCTAACTTGATTTTACGACCGGATCGACTATCCTTCCGCTCCCGCCGCCAGCGCGGACACCATATTGCTGCGGTTTTAGGTCTGGTGTGCTGCGGCTCAGCCTACCATCAGGCGCTGGTCCCTAGCGACATCTAGCGGCAGCAATATAACCGTAGGAGGCCAGGCGGCACAGCATGTTTTCAGGCGCTGACCACTGCTGACATCTAGCGGCTGAAATATAACCAGACGGCTGGGCGGCACAGCATGCTTCCAGGCGCTGACAACTGCTGACATCTAACGGCAGGGATATAACCGTAGTAAGCCAGGCGGCACAGCGTGCTTTCAGGGCTCAGGCGCTGGCTGCTTCTAGTTCTGCCATCTAGAGGAAATAATGCAATTATTCAGCCGTGTGTTGAGCGTGTAGGTTTGAGGCGGTCATAAGCTGTGAGATATTTCCATGCTGGCGTAATTTGTGGTAGTTAGCTTTTGTCATATGAATATTATGCTATAGATATTCTTGATCCATTTAGCATATTATGGATTATCTTATCCAATTTCCATTTCTTACGCTTTATCTCATCCATCGCATTGTCTCATACATGCATATTGGATATGCAGTAATGCATCTGGTGATATCTTATCCCTTTGTATGCTTTCTCTGCCGAAGTTTTCAGTTCGGAAACGCTCTCAGGCGCTTTCAACGCTTTTACGATTTCCCAATGATTCGAGCATAGTGTCCTAATGAAGCCTAATGCTGTCTTTAGTACTTAGGGCTCCGGAGATCGGGATATTCTGGGTCCATTGTATTTTGGACCACTCAGTGTATTTCACAGCTCATCAATTTTGTGACCGTCTCATTCAGTGGTCCTTTTAAAGTGTGCTTGGTACTCCCGTTTACGAGCGGCTGCTCTCCCGTTTCGCGTGTGTGGTGTGCGTGTCTCCCCGCCGGCGGTGGCCGGGCGGTGGACAGGTGGCCGCCGCGGACTCCGGGTGTAGTCCAGTCGGACCATTATCCACCGTCAGCCGCCACCGGCGCCTGTGGAGCGCGCGTACACACACAGACACACACACACAGCGGCGCGGCGCCCGGCCGGCTGCTAATCCAGTTATGGAATCGATACGGCGCCGCTGTCGGTCCGTATCCTCCTGCGAGCTCCGTCCCGCACTGGGGACAGTTGCTCCTCGGCAGACCGCCGCGCGCTGTCCGCTGTCCCCTCCGAGTCACCCAGGGGACGGCTCCGCGCTGAAGCGGGGCGGGACGGACGGAGCTGGACAGAGCTGTCTGGCGTCTCCTCCGCGCGTCTGAGGCTGAGGGCTGGCTGATACAGCTGTCCTATTACTTTGCCATCTGTCTGCTTGTTTTTCTGCCTCGCTGTCTGTCTGCGTGCGTACACCTGATGCAGAGAGACTAGCCGAGATTCCCACCCTCCCGCCCTTCCTCCAGGAAGGAGCCCGGTCTAGTTTTTCCTCCCACCTCCCTCCTTCCTTCCCTCCCTCCTCGACGTCTCCTGGAGTGCAGAACCCAGCCGAGACTCCCCCGCCGAACTCCGTCGAGCGGGGCGAATGGCAATATCCCATCTGGATATGTGAATAGGACGGGAATGAGGAAACTTATTGGAAAATGATTGGACAAGATTGGTGGTTATGGAGTAATGGTGTATCATATGACAACTTATCCTGGGATAGCCATGACGGCCGAAATCGAAATGGGTGGAAATGAGTCTCAAATGCGCGAAGTTTTTGGTGGAAAAGCTTTGGCCCAATTTAGCAAAATGCGACATTATGGCTATTGGAATTGTTTCCAGTGAAGTGTCGTATTTCTGACCGACGGCTGGGGCTCGGTCGCCCTTCCCTGACCTTTGGCCAGGGAGCGGTGAGCTCCTGTGAGCCCCGGAACTCTTCGGAAGGTCTCCCCTCTGGGCTGTCACTGGGGAGGGCCGGCAGCTGAGCCTGTCCGGCCGACCCTCTGGACAAACAGGGGAGTCGGCTGCGTCTGCTCGCGCTGTCCCTCGACAGCAGCCGGACTGAGCTGAATAGAGCCGTGGTCGGTGACGAATTTACACCCCCGTACGCCGCTCGCTCTCTGGTGGAGCTAGTTATGGTGCAGCGATGGTGGGCTGTTAAGTGGAGAGGAATTAAGGGACGGTGAACATGTTTGAGCTAGGAGGTGTGAGGATCGAACATTTTTTTCTAAACTAAGGGGTGTAAGGATGATTGTGAATGATATGATGCAAATGACACTTTGTTGAAGATTATAAATAGTAACAGCTGACAGATCTGGTTGTCTGGGGATTTATATTGGTTCCCAAATCAAAGTCCGCTCGATAACTTCAGTCCTCTTGTAACTTTTAATTTATGAACCCATTCATTGATGAAGTTTGACGAACCTTTTCATTCGCTGTAGTTTTGAATAGAAGCATCTTGAATCGACTCCGGGACCAGCTCTAGACCTTCCACCCACGACTTCTCGGACTGCGTGTCCTGACCCGGTCCCAGCCGCGGTCTTTTTAGTTCATCAGTAAAAATTAACGGCCAAAGTTTGCGTCGTGTGATTGGCGGGCGTCACGGCGGCGACGGTGGCGTGCCTTGATCTGTTTGTGCGACGGTGATCAGTCGGACGGTGGGCCGATCAATGACAAATGACGGACGCCGCCGGCGACAAATTCCAGCCCCGCCGCGCTTTCTGGAAGGCTGACACTTGAACAGAGAAGATCGATTGTGTCCCCGGCTGCTGCCAGCCGCACGATGCCTGGAATCATTAGCATGATGACATCCTCCGGGGAGGCATCGGCGGCGTTATGGCGCATAAATATACCTTTTATCGCGCACCAGACTGGGGGCTGTGCAGTCAAGCGGTGCGCCGCGCCCGACGGGCCACTACCGCCAGACAGTTGGACATTCCGACACGTGATATGGGATCTGCCCGTAGTGGCGGGCTGGCGATGGGTGCTGCTCCGCAGTGATGGTCGATCATGTGCCACCGTGAAACGGGGACTCCCATTTCACTGAGTGAATATGGGGTGAGATATGACGATCATATGGGATCCCGACACGCTATCGGTTACTGGTGACGTCACTGACATGTTCTCTCCGTCAATGCCAGGTTAAAAAATCATGCATTGCGTGCGACCTAGTCGCTGCTCGACTGCTGAGTTGTTGACATTGTAAATGTTCTCAGCTGGAGCATCTGAAATATGTAGACTGGTTCAGTCGTATTTTCGAATGTCGTGCTATATTAAAACACTTCTTTTGAACATTCGTAGCCTGATACCCTAAAGGCTATCTTACTCGATCAACAACGGTCAACTTGTCGCCTTTGACATTGACGTAACGTTTTAAAATTGCATCTACACGCTAGTCAAGTGCCATGCGTTTTTTTAGACTCCTTGCATAACTATACGCGGGGACACTGCACGTTTCTGACTTATAAAAAGAAAGTGGATCAATTGAGATGGCAATGAACGATGTCATCATATCGTTCATGCTGTTAGTTGCCCTCGTTTGTAGCCTATTAACTCAAATGTATTAAAGATCAATTGTACAATTGGACATGTAACTCTCCCTGCAAGTATCAGTGAAGTGACGCGCATGTTGTTGGATTAGAACCACCGGTCCTAGACGACCCCACCCGCGGCGACTTCTGGAGACCTTCTTACCCCAACGACTCGCGAGCAGCCCTGTAGGTTTTTCCCAGTACCTACCCATGTATCGGGACAATACCGGTCCCGGCGGCCGCCCGTACGCGGGTGCTACATAGTTCGCTGGTCTAGACGACCCGCCCGGCCGAGCCGTCCCGCCCCGGAGGGCGTGGTCGCCGCGGTGCCGGCCGGCCGGTCGGGCGTGTCGCGCTTCGGCCCCTGTCTGATGGATGACCGGTCACGACAGCGGCTGTGACCGCCACCGGTGACCGGCCGCGCCGTATCGATTGCGGCCGGCCCATGGACACCTACAGGGGCCAGCCGGTCGACCCACCCGGCCCGGACCGACTCGCACCGGTCCGGCCGGCTTAGCGCCACCGACACAGGCCGGTCATTACAGACATTGGCAGACTGTAATGGGGGCTAACTGACCTACACAGCAGCGCTCGCGAGCTGGCAGCTTTGGACAATGGCCGTTTGGAGCCGCGGGAACAGGTGTCAACTTAGCCGCGCGAGCCCCGCCCATTGAAATATGACGGGAGAACGACCGGCAGGGACGTGCGGTCGCCCGTCCGGCGTCAGGTATGTTCTAGGGCCACGGCCGGTCGATGCAGCTGACTCACGGATTGATTCTACGTCATTCACGTAACATGGGTCTGAAAATGCTGCGCTCTTGACCTGTTAATGATGATAGCGGTCGATGGATCCCAAATAGTTGTGACGCTATCATCGGACTTAGTTTATGGCCGCGACAGAAGGTTTTCGCCTGTTGATCTTGAGCTATGAGCCGCCCCGCTGTGTCCATACGAGCGCGGGAGGTAATTTCATGCGTCCCTCACCTGTCGGGTGAGGGTCACCGCGGCGCTGTGCCGGATCGGGCCGGCTGTGTGTGGTCGGCAGCCGACACCGGCGGCTCGGACCGACTGCGCTCTGAGGTAGTGGTGAGGTTGTGGGTCAGATTGGTTAGAGGTGATAGTGTCGGAACTATTACCTCGGCTTCAAGAGGAAATAAAATGCGCAATACAAAATATCAGCAACCTATGCTCTGATCAAAATACATTTGCAATTCGTATGGACTATTATCATGTATTTTCGACGTGTGTCTTATACTGGCCATTGAAGAGACTACTCTTATCTCTCAAGTTGTTCGAAGTTGGAAATGGAATTATTTCTACCGGAGTAAGGCTTTGCCATGTCTCAGGCTAGCCCGAGGTGACTGATAACGTCTGAACATGCGGACGATGTCTCCGACAGGCCTGAGGCTTAGTAACCATGACCCTTGGAACTACCACCCATCGAATGACCGCTAGAGCGGGCCGCCACACGAGCCGTCGTGCAGAGTGAATATCAGTTGTAGCTGTATGATTATTGTGACCCAGCTCTGCTAAAGACTGTGATCATCGGATCGATATCGGTAACTTCGACTGAGTCTCAGGTCGTTCGGCTCGGCCGAGGCCGTGAATATGGTCCTGACCCGTTCGGCCGGAGTACCTACGCGGCGGGAGGCATCAGTCGGTATCACTCTGACCGAATAGAACATACGTCTGAGCCCAGTGCCGACCGGGCTGGGCTGGCGGTCTGCCAGGCCATTAGGAGCCGCGCCGGCCACTCCTGGCGGCGCCGAATCGGACACAAAAACCACCGGCTCCCGCCCGGCCCGGCGGCCCTCCCCGTCACCGCGTCATTATTGTGACCGCTAACGACCGGGTGACAGCGGCGGCGGCGGCGGCGTGTCGGCGGCGACACCTCCGGCGGCGACTCCTGGAGACGCCCGTACACACACTCACTCGGACACACACTGTCACAGCGCACAACGCACAGCCTGCAGTCACACACTCATAGGTCACACCGCAGAAACGCACCTACAATCTATACCGACAGCCACCCACATCCATTCACACGTACATACATTCATGCACATCGTGTAAAAAAGCAGTTCTCACGGTGATGTGGAGTATCGACCAGCCTCGCCTCCCTGGTTAATAGAATAGTATACCTACGGGCCTGCGGCGCTCATCTAATCAACTGCAGATGGGTCTCTTCCATCACCACTCAGTATCTGATCTGAGTGGGTGCTCGCGTGGCCGTTGTGGGCGGCCGGCGCCGTCCCGTCCATACCGCGCGGGCTCGCCGCCGTGTTATGTTTGGCCGCCGCCGCGGGCCGTGTTTCGGACTCCGCTACCAGTGTCGGTGGATCAGACTGGCCGTGTTCTGCCGCCGCCATCTGTCTGCTGTCCGGTCGGCGGACGGCGGTCGTTTGCAGCCGTCAGCGGTCAGCGCCAGTCAGCCGCCGTCAGCGCCGGTGGCGTGACGGACGGCTGACGGAGCGTCCGATGACGTGCCGCTGATGACGTGCCGCCGCCGGCGGTGACGCCCCACCATGATGGCGGCGCTCTGATGAGGGCGTGGGCGCCTCCGATGGCCGACCGCCGGCCGGCTTCTCTCTTTGATGGCCTGGCCGTGGGTCTATCTTTGGCACCAATTTTGTTGCGCATGCCATACATCCGTCATATTGACGTGGAACGAAATGCCGGGCCTACTTTTTACAATATTTGTTTCAATGTCCAACGCCAAAACTTCCTAGCCCGCCGTTGCTTTTATTAGCTCATGTCTTCACCATAGCCCTAATATCGTTGTTCTGCCTCTTTTAACGACAGTTTCTAGTAAGTTTGTTTTTGTCACGAACAAATTATATCATTATTCTTTTTCATCCCATGTTACTATTTTTTTGTAGCAGTGATCTCTTTTCGAATCATTGTTACGAAAGATGATGTCATTAATCACAATGTGTTCCCAAGGTAATGTATTATACTAGGAATGTGTTATCCCACCAATATACCGTAAACTGGGGTGGCTTTGAACTTCCGGGTGACTTTGAACGCCGTTCACTTCTTAGAGGGAATCACAAATATCTTAAAAATGTGAATTATAAATGCAGCCATGTTTTTTTACAGATAAGAATGCACATTTTTGAAAATGTACATGACATATTGGAAGATATGTACCTTATTACATAGGAGTAAAAAATCAAAAACTAAATCAATGTTTTTAGCTTTTTGAGATATACCCGTAAACTTCCATATGGCATGGACTAGTCATTATGGTCATGGAACGGAATGATATATTTTTGCCATCCTCGATGGTTGGCATATATTGCCCCATCATAATTTTTTAGCTTGCTTGAGCATGGCCAATGCTGTGAAGGAATTTGTAAAAGCATGACATTTTTGGAACTTCGCTGGGGTGACTTTGAACGTGTTCAATGTAGCCCCGGTGACATGCATGCCTGACTTGTTGTTCAAAAGACTTGTTGATCAAAGTAACCCCACCAAAATACACTGCATACATTTTGCGCTACAAGATAGGGGTGTAACAGAGATCGACCAGCTGGTGTGCAAGCTAAGCCAGCCTGACATGGACAGGAGGGACAGGCTCCACTTCAAGAGTGAGGAGCTCTCACCATACAAACTGATGCTGGGGTAAACTCATGACTGATGTGTTCTGACGCTAGCAGGTGTACCTAGTGTTAGGTGTTAGTATTAAGGTGTTAAGTCGGGTGTCAAGTGTTAACTGTGTCCAAGGATACTCTGTACTCAGGTGTTCTCAGGTGTATTTCATGCACAGACCTAGTCGAGTACATGCATTACACTTCAGTTGAGTTGAATCGAGTGATTTCATATCCTGTGAGTGTTGCTCCACAGTGCCTATGCAAGTGTTAAGGTGAGTAAGTAAGGTGTTTGCCATGAAAGATGCTTCTTTTTACTCACTGTCTGTGTGCTAATTTCTGTGAATATGGTGTTAGATTCATCAGCAGAGGCTGTTACAAGAAGTTGTGTTTTTTGCTTGATGATCTCGCCTTGTTTTGACTACTACACCCAGAAGGACTTTTGCAGGTATAAATTGTTTTTGGCCTCTTTTTTAAAAAGCATCAGGGTGTTCAAAGCCACCCCAACCGGCACGAGGAATTGCACACTTAATGAGATAAATGATGAAAAACACAGACTGTTCAAAGTCACCCCATTGCATGGTGACTTTGAACACCAGACATTTTTTTAAAAAATAGGGAAATGGCTATACCTAATTTTTTGTTGACACCATGGATGGATAAGGCCAGACTCAGCCCACGAAATAGTCCATGTTTCACATTCCTATCTACAGTAGTTTTCAAGATATTCATCGATAAGTCTCAAAACTGTCCAAAGTCGCCCCGTTTTACGGTACTTTATCACATGACCATGCCTTTCCAGAGCAAATCTTCTCCCCGCCTTGATATCGTTTTCATGGAACCTTTTAATCGGCGGTTTCTTACGAGGGAGCTTCTGCTAGACACCGCGTACTAAGGGCGCTGTCCTCCACGAGGGCACCGTCACCCACAGGGAGACGATTTCCCGCAGATCCCCGCAGGGACATCGTCTCCTTGTGGGACATCGTTTCCGCGGTGGACGTCGTTTCCCGTCCGTCCATGGTCAGCGACCGTCAGCGGAAGTGGCGGCCGGCCGCCGAGAAAAACTCCTTTTGTGGCCATTGTGCGGGCCGAGTGCAGCTGATGGCTCATGGCGCCGATGGCGGCTTCCTGCCGCGCTGGCCGCCGCTGTCTCACGTGGGAGGTCGGACTGATCGGTGAGTCCGGTCGGGACCGACGGGAGGCGACGGAAACCCACCGACGGGAGGCGACGGAAATCCACCGACGGGAGGCGACGGGAACCCACCGACGGGAGTAGACAGAGCGGGGACGATGGACGGGAGTCGACCGACATCCGTGACGAGTTCGGAGGAGAGACGCCTGCCGCACCCGGACGGAAACTTTGGAAAGCAAATGTGTTCCGCTCGGCAGACTCGACAAACAATTCTGCAAGTTTACGCTGCTGTTCTTGGTGCGTTTTATGTGGATGTTAAACCGATCCGGCACGGATCTATTGTTGATACTGAACGGCTACTTTGATAACACAAACATGAACTTTTTGTCAGCTTTGTGGGAGAAACGTTTTCTTTGAAGAGGATGATCGCCCTTGCCGGTGTCCTGCTTTATGCCAGCTTTGTCACGGACTTCTACCTACATTAATCGGAACACTGTGAATGTAACAATACCTAAGTGCCCGTGTCCTAAAAAAATACAGGGCTGTGACGGTGCAGTGATCTAATCAGTCAATTCCGTTTGGCAAATTATTCAGTAAAGTAAACGCGTATCGAATGGCAACCCATTATTCGTCAAGACCCAGAAAGAGAACTGATATGTTTTCTGCAAACAGAAGTCGTGTTCGCTAGCTCAATTGGAAACCTGCTCCAGTTTTAGACCCCGTTGGATGTGATAACGGTTTGACTTAGCCAAAACACCGCTGGTGGCCTGAGCAGTTCTACTGGTGCATCCTGGTGTGCCATTTTCTGACGCGACAAAGGCGGTGATCGATTTTAAGTCAGCCAGTAAATGATCTGGGTAAAACTTGATGAATCGCCTCGGCGACATCACAGGAAAAGCGAGGGCAGATGCGAAATATGTAGAGTGAAGGGTATGGAGGGAAGGGTATACATTGCGTCGTAGCGGGGCTGTGCGATGGTGATTTTGTTCCATCGCTGCTAATCAATTCGAAGAACCCATAGCTAATGCTAGCAGCTTCAATGTGCGGAGCTGCAATCTTTTTAATTGATATTTCTACGCATTAACCTGCGACTTATTAATGTGTTTCTCTGAATGACGCTGCTCTTTTTGTACGTTCCGCGTAGCTCAACATCCTGAAAGCTTTCTGCGCTCAAAGTCGTGTCTACCAAATTATCGCACTCTGCCTGTAAAGTTGGAAACAGGAGACAAATGAGCTCATGTCAGAGGTGACCATAAACGCGAATTAATTGTGGGCGGCATGCAAAAGCGCACAGGTAACATACGAGTAGGCCATTTTCGACCAAGGTAAAACCATTTCCGGCCAACTTGGCAAACTGGACGTGCTTAGCTAACCAGCTAACTGCCTCGCCAAAGCGCGTGCAACTTTAGCACCCCTCTAATAAATGTGAAATAAAGTGCAACGCTTGTTGAAGGCGAGTGGATGTTTAAACAGACGTATTGATTAATTGCATAACTATATATTCGGTGCTCAGGTAGCTTAAAAGTAAAGGCCCCAAGACATGTCCATTGCCGCGTTGTCGGAAGCGGAGAGCCGCGAGTGATGTGTGTTATCTGTCGCGCTGCCTGACCATTACCCGCTGTAAGGGCCGTCAGACGGTCACTGGGTGGTGTGAGGTCACTGAGCGGTCGCCAGGTCGCAGTAGTGCCCTCTCAGCAGTCCCGCTGGTCGACACGACCTCCACTCCAGCCATGGCGTCCCTTTGTCGCAGCCGTGACCTCGGCCGGCCAGCAGCGCCGACCGGACCGCACCGGCGCGGCGGCACGGCCCGTCGGCCGACCCCCTTAATTGGTGGCTGTGCTTTCGCGAATGGGCCCTGTTCAAACGGGACACGCTTTTAGCATCAGCCGCTGCGATATGTGCGCTACACTGGACTGGGCGACGCCGGGTGGGTTAAAGAGGACGATTATTGCCCACCCACACTTGTGTAACATGCCTGCTCAATGGCTGAATGGCTGGGCGAGTGAATGGGTCCATGGGTTTGCACGGTTTGTCAAAGCTTCCGTGCAAGTAATACCATGAGGCGCTCAAAGATCCCAGCCTTACTGTTTGAATCAAACGGATGCCAATGAAAAGTTCCCAGCATAAGGATATGAATCGTTAAAAGTGTTAAGAATAAGAGGACGGCGTATTTTTGAACGTCCAATATCTCGTTTCCTTGATGGTCCATTTCGGCCACGGTGCCTGATTGACTATCAATTCCAGCGCCACGATAAAGTGGCCAGGAGTTTTATGACTTTATGACTGAGGCTTCCGTAATGGGGTCGTATTCATTCTGGGTGTTTGCATCCGTTTGTGTCGGTTGGATTCGTTCGCCACAGGGCGTGGGTGTCTCGCGTCATCGATTTAGCAACTTGGATCGCTGCGAGGACCCCGGACACTGCCAAGTTGCAGTGTTGTCCGTGAGCCCGTTTTGGAAGTAAGCTCGGAAAGCCGATGCGTCGGCCGGCTCGATCCGAGGTATTCGGTAGCATCCGGCATAGCATGGCCGCGTGTGCGTGGGAGCCGCACGATCCTAGCGTAGAATGCTTGTGCGGTCATTTGTTTGCAGATCATGACCAATCGTGCTGGCTTACTGTCGAGGTTTATCCCACTAGATGATCTGTATTAACATTTGCTGTATTGATTTATACAGACGTTGACGTCATTGGTGTTTTTGCAGCTACTTTGATCTATCGGTTACGTCTGGGGGCGCTGTAGCTTTGTTTCCGGCTGGTTCCTTGAACGACCTACGTCCCCAGTGACTGTACTGCGACCCTGCTTCTCACCCTTCGTGCAACATGTTGATATGGGCGGCGGAGGGACATTTACTGTCGCCTTCAGACACCAAATGTCACCGGCAGGCGTCACCAGTCACCCGCTTCTGACGCCGCCACTGAAATATTCAGCACAACACCGCTCGTATCGTCGTAATGGCCGATGTCAGCGGCTGTATCTCGTTTGTTGTAACCTTATACAGGGGGCACTTATTTAGCGTTGTTTGTGGTCAGTTTGTATTTAGCTATCGGTGACATTTGGCCGACCTTTGGTCTCGTGCAGCGGGTGTGTTGACGGCTGGTGCGGGTCCGCCGGCCGCGGTCGGAGCGGTAAGGACAGAGCGACTGTGGATGGACGGAGCTGTTCCACGGACCGTCACTCCCGCGGCGGCCAGACCGGCAGGCAGCGCCGGCCGCCGGAGACGCAGAGCAGACGCCGCCAATCGATCCTCGGCCGACTCAAGTTTGTGCTCCAGATTCGGCCGGGAGTCTATTAAAAACACGGCCGCCGATGGCCGGTATCTTTCGCGCCGCCAGCGGTGCTCGGCGGCCGGACCGCGAGACGAGCGGGCGGCGGCTGGAGATGGCCGATAGCGCGCTGAGGGTGCTGACTGCTGAGGGTGCTGACTCTGCCGCTGGCCGGCCGCCCGCCGCCCGTCTGACGGACCGACGATCCGGCGTCGGACGCACCGGACCGAACGCGCATTGTTCTGACGTGGGACTGACGGACTGGATGACCGCCCGGCGGCCCGTCAGCCGGCTGATGCTGACTGCGCTGACGCTGATACTGCCGCTGATGGTGGTAGTTGTGACGGCGGCGATGGTAATATCCCGAGTCCGACTATCGGGTCCGTGTCCTGCCGGGCCGTTTGTTGACCGGTGTGTTGTGACCGCGCTGTGTGGCGTCTGCCGTCCTCAGGACCTCCCTGCTCAGTTGGATTTCCCTCGGGAGCTCCATGCCGCTCTCACCAGGATTTACACAGGCGCGTCTCGACTGGGCCTGATGCTCATATATGCATGGGGCCTCCGAGACGACCTCCGGCGAAAACAGCTCTCTGGCGAGATGAGCTCTCTGGGAGAGGACCGAGGGCTCGACTGACGGGCGGCGCCGCGAATCAAGAGGACGGAGGGCTCGGCTGACGGGCGGCGCCGCGAACCCAACGCCCCAGTGACCGGCTGGGCTGGTCGCCTCCTTCCTCTTCCACTGCGCCGACGGGGGTGGTTGTCATTACTGCCGACCTCACCACCTTTAGCCCGCAGACTGCGTGTGGTGTTTATCATTCTCCCTTCTGAGTATCACCTATGAGTTCTGTGAATGAAAATGCTTTGCCAGTCAACCGAGATTTGCCGAGGCAAATGTGACATAATGTACACACATTTGCGTTTATCTGATGTCGAGTTTCCAGGAATTTGTTAATTAAGTTGAAGACCCGTTCAATTATGGTACTTGTGCTACCAAACAGCAAATAGCGCGGACTCCGAGTGTCGACGTTCAGTGCTTGCTGAGACTTGATTAACTCCGGCATGTGGATTGCCAACTTGTGGGGCGCGAAATGTCAACTGATTTGGAATATGTAAATACGTTGTGCATAGGAATGTGGAACGTAAACTTGAGTGTTCTGGTTGAGCTCGACCAAAGCTACAAGGTGGTGGACAGGGACAGCTTGTATGGATCTCGGGCTTCAATTTATGAAGCCTGATTGTATTTCAGCCTCAGGTCTTTGGAATTCGGCTACCATAGAATTTGACTGGTTGCGAATCGAAAGCCATGGAGTGTGGTTGCAGTTTCGAACCAGTTCACGGATTTGCCTGTTCTGGAAACTGCTGATTGCATTGTTGGGCTGGTAGAGTTGAGTGGGGGACCATCGTGGGACCAGCATGGAGTGCGGAGGCGGACCGTCGCGGGGTGCGGACCACGGGCGGCATCGAGGTCCGATGAGCACGGCGGTCTGTCAGCGCGTCACGCGACGCCACCACCTGCAGACTAATGATGCCGCCCTGGATGATGATGATGATGATGATGATGATGGGTGGATTTCAGGTCACCGCAACAAATTAGTCATATGACGCCCGGTCCCATCACCGCTTTATCTATCGTTGTCGTCGTGTCGGGAATGGGATCCTCGCGCTAATCGTGATGAGTTATGAGTGATAGAAGGAATATGCTGCCTTAAAAACTGTTCAATCACGTGTTAGACTAGGGCTTATGTGTCAAACAAAGACTGTTTTCCTAATTCAGTTTTCAATCTCTAATAACCATATGTTGAGTTATCGTGTTAATATGCGGGTTTTTAAGTGTTATCGCAACTAGCATGTAACTAGATGGTAGAACATCCACACTAGTGGTGAATGGAGAAGTACGTCTGAATGAAAATGGGGGAAGTTTATGATTAAACGTTAACTTTCAGACCGTCCCTCGACTGTAAATTTATTAACACCACATCTCGTTTCAAAGCTGGACAAGCGTACAAAAACGCTGTCTTAAAGCGTACCTTTCATGTAATTGCCAGGATGACATACGATTTTCTGACTGCTTCGCGAAAAGACCTGGAATATACGAACTAGAGAGAAGTCCTAGTGTTCTCAGCGTGTAAATGCTGATAAGGTGTTACATAATCTCCTTTCGCTTCCGATCCGGTGCATGCTTTGCGGCTGTCAATATCTCGAACGTTGATGGAATCTCGCCTCCATCAGGCCAATCTCATTATGCCGTTCAAAGGAGGGCATTCAGAGCCTGACGAGTCTGTACTGAATGACCCCACTCCGGCTCCCGGCGGGTATTGCTGTCCCGCTGAGAACTCTGCCGTCGCCAGCTGGAACACTCACCCTGGACACATCCCCGCTGATAAAAACTCAGCGCGCCACTCTCGTCCTGTATCCTCCACGTACCGGGTTGTTGGCGGTCTTCCGCCAGCCGGCCGCCGGGTGTAGCCGAGAGGCCGGTAATTGCCAAAGTTGCGCCAGTTGGGGCCGAGTTTTCCGCTATGATTTATGTCGTGCGTTACATACATACCAGTCCCGGCGGTGTTGGCCGTGGGAGGCGACTATAGGTGGGTGATAGTCACTGTGATCCTCTTGGAGGTTTACTGGGGATGTGCGGGTCATTAGGATAGGAAGGCTTCAAGGGCTGGGTAGCGGGACTGGGAGGGTTAATGATTCAGACTATCTGCGCTCTGCTGCGGTGGCCCACAGGGCTCTTTTAGATTCCCTCCATCTCGGGCAGTTCTAAGTTCTGTGATGGTGAGAATTTGGAAGCGATGTAGGCGGGTACCGCCGCCCACTAGCGTGCCCTTATTTTGCTATGCAACTTGCACCGGGCATGAACAACCAGTAACAACGAGTTCAGAGTGGCCTGTCGGAAGTTCGAAGTGGGTGCTGCCGGACGCCGGCCGAAGCTGCAGTGCCGGAACCGGACGCAGCTGCGGTGCAGTGTACTGGCGGTCAGCGGTCGGTCGGCTGGCCACCACGGCCGATTACCGCTGGAGAGAGCTCGCAGCGCAGCTGTCGGCGCTGCCAACAGCAGCTCATTGGCCGACAATGGCTCCTATGATGGTGTTAAAATTGATGTTTAAGAGTTGAGAATCAGGCGCATAAAAAAATGAATTAAGGACCAAAGAGATAAAATACGGTTCAGTGGCTGTATTTGGCAAAGGTGGCACAATCACACAGGTAGGTAATAGTCAGTGGGTAGGTAATGGCCGGAAATTGACGGCCCGTTGACGGCCCTAACTCCGGCGGAAGGTGGAAGCGGCTCAATATGCCACTCCACTCCAGACTGGCGGGAGGACTGGGGGAGCAGGGACCGAGAGACAGAGGCGGACAAGTGACCGATCCAGAATACCGACCACCGTCCGCCCCGCCTCCCGATCGCCTACTGCCCCCGCCCAGGCGCCGCCGGGCCGAGGTCGCCACCGATCACGTGACCGGCGCCAGGTCAGCGCGCATGCGCCCCCCGTGTCACGCCGGCCGGCTGGGCCGCGGCGAGCGGCCGGGCGGGGCAGCGTCGCCGCTCAATAACACAGCGCGGTAACATAACACGACGCGACGCAAACAAATATAACTTGGGACGATAACATAAATGCATACTTGAATACAAACTTAACACACTCCCCACTCGAAAACAAATCGCACTTGTTTTCGAAACACGCAAGTGACTTCTTATGGGCGATTAGCGCATCCCCTCAGGGCTTGGGGTTCGCATCGCGTATCTACCCATAGGTCCGCAGCCAGATCGGTATGAGGTCGGTCAACTTCTGGTAGCCCGCCTCATTGAGGTGTACTCCATCAGGGAGATACCACTCGCGGCATTCGTCTCGTACGGAATGTCGGTTAAAGAGCTTCCGAGTCAACGCGCGACCCAGGGGCACAAAGTACAAGGGGCATGCCGTCACTGTCTTCAGGCTATCTATCATCTTCTTAGATGATCGCTCCATGTGGTAGGAGGCGGTTTTTTCCCACGCCGTGCCGAGCACCTGGCCATCGAAACGTGGTAGGGGACCCAGGACCAGGACTCCCTGAGGTCCACGGGACGCCGCCCGGAGAACTGTAGCCCGTACGTCTAGGCCTATTTGGATCAGCTTGTTGTCGTCGATGTTGCCTAGCCCAGTAAGTCGACTATGGACATCGTTCCCACTGAGCCACAGGATTATCGATCCCCTGGCCAGTCCGAAGGCGGATGCTCCCTGTTCCCAGCGCAGAAGGTCCTCATCAAGGTGCTGCAGAATTGACGCCCAGGTGGCACCTCCTCGAGCGCGGTTTATCAGCCAGTCGCCAGGAAGACGCGAGTCCATGCGAGAGTCTCGAGCGACGGAGTCACCCAGCAGTAGGTGGACCGCAGGCCGCCGGTGCCGAACACCGGCGGCGCTCGGCAGGGCGGCACGGCAGGGCTTCGCTGGTACCTCGTCGCAGTCGACCGCAGGCCGCCGGTGCCGAACACCGGCGGCGTCCGGCAGGGCGGTACCGCAGGGCTTGGCTGGTGCTCCGTCGCAGTCGACCGCAGGCCGCCGGTGCCGAACACCGGCGGCGTCCGGCAGGGCGGTACCGCAGGGCTTGGCTGGTGCCCCGTCGCAGTCGAACTGGCGGAACCAAGACTCAGCCTCCTCCGTCTCCTGACTCAACATGTTGAAGAGGTCGGCATTCTGATGGCAGAGTTACATTAATCGTGAGTATGATTTATGGGCATTGGGCAAAGTACAAACACACACATACGCAAGAGGGTAGGGTAACAAGTGTGTGGGGCCACATCGAGGTTTCTGTTAAAAAAGTACATTCAGGGGTTGGTAACGAGATGGGTGAGTGTGGTGGTGGGTAAGGAGAGTCATGTTGCTAGTCTCCGCATGACTAGTTTTATGTCAGAAGAGATCAGTCAGTCTCAAGATGGTATAGTCGGTTGATGGGCCGTCGTGTCCGCTTCCCTCTCATCTTGATGATGGCAGCTCTGCTGTGTCCATCGCATCCGGTAATCAGCTCTTCAACGATCGCCAATGGCCAGTGGCCGCGAGGGCCTTCTCCGTGCACTAGCACTACGTCCCCGACCTGTGGTGTGCGAATCGGACGACCGCGAGGGGACACGGTCCAGGAGCGTAGCATCGCTATGTACTCCCTTGTCCATCTCCTGATGAGGTGCGTGCACACCCTCTTTCTGTGCTTCCAGCACCGGTTGATGTCATCCAGGTGCTGTCCCGAAGGTGACACGACACCCTTGATGGAGGTCACACCGAAGAGGAGGTGAGCCGGTGTAAGAACTTCATCATCAGCTGTTGTAAGTGGACGCAGGTTCAAGTGGTACGCCAACTCATACAGAGTCACAGCGAGCTCCTCGTCAGAAAGGCGACACATGTGAAGTGTTATCTTGAGACTCTTCTTTGTTATGCCCACTAGGCGCTCCCAAAAGCCTCCCCACCACGGCGCAGCTTCCGGTATGAAGCGCCATGTGACACTTCGTGGGAGGTGGGAGAGAAGGGCGTGAAAGGTTTTGGCATTGTCGCTGAAGACGAGATCAGGTGTTCCTCTCAGTGCAAATAATCGCCGCAGAGCAAGTTTGACGTCTTCAACGCCTTGCGATCTTACAAGCTCCAAGTGGACAGCTCGAGAGGTGGCGCAGGTGATCAATAGAGCCCAGACCTTCTTTCCATCGCTCACGTACAGCGGTCCAAAGAAGTCTATGCCGATTTTGGAAAATGGCCGGCTTGGTTCAGTCCGAAACGATGGCAGAGAACCGTCGGCGGAATGGTACGCAAGACCACGATACCGCCTACAACGTCGACAAGTGTCCACCACGCGTTTCACACTTCTTCTTCTCACGAGGAAGTCGGCAGTGACCAAAGCCAGAGTGCTTCGGACGCCTTGGTGGAAACACCGCTGATGTGCTTCGTCGATGACCAACGTTGTGATGTACGCCAGTTCGGGAAGAATCGGAAGTAACGGCTCGTTCGTCCTAGTAGCCGAACAGATGACACCGTTGTCATCCAACTGAGGTCTCAGCTTGGACAGTGGAGAGGCTGAAGGCATTGGAGTTTCTTTCTTCAGCGCTTCAAACTCACTTGTGTAGTGCCGTTGCTGCGCTTCTCGAATCCAGAACAGTAGAGCTTCCTGGCGCTCATCCGAGGTAAGAGGGCCGCTCTTCTTCTCGGTGCGAGTGCTTCTGGCGTTGCGGATAAACCGGAACACCCATGCAGTCCGGTTCACCACTTGCTTCAAGGAGGAGCACTCAGTGATCTCAAAGATGCAATCCTTTGGTGGGCTTTGGGGCTGGTTGACCACCACAGTGATCTTCTTGGGATTTCCCTCCTTCTTGTTCTCGGATACAGCGTCATCCGAGAGAGGTTCCAGAGGCTCGGTTGGTTTCTCAAGGTCGGAATCCTCGAGGAGGAAGGACGGACCGTTCCACCACATGGTGTTGCCTCTCAGTTCAGACAGCGTGATGCCTCGGGTACCCAAATCTGCTGGGTTCGAGGATCCTTTCACATGTTTCCACTCCTGGGGGTCGGTGAGTTCGAGGATAGATCTCACTCTGTTCTCCACGAAGACTTTCCTGGGCTTGTTGTTTCGGATCCAGTGCAGCACGTCCGTGGAGTCGGTCCAGTATGTCACCACAGGACACTCCAGCTGCAGCGTCCTCTTGATGAACTTCATCAGTTTGGCGCCGATCAGAGCACCCATCAGCTCCAGACGAGGTATTGTCAGGTGCGGGTTGATTGGAGTCAGTCTGCCCTTTGCCATGACGAGACGGGATTCACCTTCATGAACAGCATACACGGCGGCGCAGTATGCCACCTTGGATGCGTCACAGAAGACATGGAATGCAACTCCATGAGAGTCTCTGGGAACGGCGAAGACACGAGGGAACCACACATCTCCTTTCGGTGAGTGAGAGCACCACTTCCTCATCTCATCGTAGACATTGACCGGCAGGGGGTCATCCCACTGCAACGATGGCATTCTTCGCCACGTGCTCTGAAACACGATCTTGCCGCCGATCAACCAAGGTGTCAGGACCCCTAGGGGATCAAAGGGCTTGGCCAAGGCGGACAAGAGCTGACTTTTGGTCGCAGGACACTCCAAGTCAGGTACTGTTACAGCCAGGTGATCTGTCTCGGTGCTCCACAACATGCCCAGCAGCCTTGCATCTGGTAAGGAGTCGCCAGTGAACCGCTCCTTATGCAGTTCCATTCCAGCTGATGAGAAGATCTCACGGATTTTCTCCATACCTTGCAGAGCTTTCTCTCGTTCATCGAAGCTGAGGCATATGTCATCCATGTAGGTGCCTGAGATGATTTGGTCACACAAGTCTCGTTCTGCTCCGACATATTTGTTCACATGAATGTTGATGGTTTTGAGCAGCATGTACGGGGAACAGCTGAGCCCGAAAGGTACCCTCGCAAATCTTAGGGTTTGGTCTTTCCAGAAGAACTGCAGATACTGCCGGTCTTCCTTCGCCACAACAACCTGATGAAAGGCCGCCTTGATGTCCGCCTGGCAAGCGATCTTTCCAGTTCGGAAGCTGAGTACCACAGCCACCAGTTGTCGCAGAAGATTTTCGCCTGGTTCCAGGTAGTCGTTGAGGCTCTGTCCGGTGGCGTCTTTCGCGGATCCATCAAACACGATGCGCAGCTTCCCATTTTTCCAGATTCCGTGGTGAGGAAGGAAGAAGGCGTCCTTGTCGGTCAGGTCGGTAGAGTCTCCACTGGACGGTGTGCCAGCCGAGTTCTTTTCTCCACCATGTTCATCGGTAGGTTGGAGGACGGTAGCCTCCAAGCTCGAAGTTGCCGGTGTTGGGGGTTTGGTTAGCGTTGCTTCGACCACAGAGTCGCACAACATTTCGCTTAGCTTGGTTTCGTATTGTTGACGATCCACTTCGTCAAGCTTCTGCATCATCCGATGACTGCGAGCTTTGACGTAGGAAGCGTTGGACACCGGCCGGCGGTCCGACTTCCACACAAGGCCCATCTCGTACCGCTGTGTAGTGTCATCCCAGTAGGGCTCCGCCGCGGAGGGACCTTTTCGGTCCATACCTTCTTGGTTAGAGACCCCCATCAGATCGAGGTCCCACATGTCTTCGACTCTGCGACTGTGAAAGATGTGATGACGCTGTTGATCATTGCCGAAGTCGTCGCGTCCGTGGATGACAAAGCCGAAGATAGTGTCGATGGCGCGTAGTCCAGGGCCGATTTCCACTTGGTTCAAGAGTACTATGTCATATAGTTTGTCGATACCGATCAGGATGTCGACAGGTCCACCGCGGAAGTCGTCGGCCAGTCGGTCAGAGACTGCGGGAGCCACGGTGGGTGTCGTGGTCGCTGGGAGGGGCGAACACAAGCGTTCGGTGCTCCAGAGGTCCATGTCAACTGGATCATCCTCGAACCGGCTGCGCAGGCTGACCCGAACTCTGTTGTAGCTCCGCAGCTCCTCCCGCCTCTCCTGGAATCCAATGCAGGCGAACATGCCAGAGCCTGTGACGGTGAGGCCAAGCTCCTCCGCCAGAGAAGTCCTGATGTAGGAGGAGTCGGCTGCCCCATCCAGAAGAACCCGGACCATTCGGCTTCCGTTAGGTCCTGTTGCCTCTACAACTGCGGTCTGGTAGAAGCAGCTCTGGCACTCCGTTGTAGCACTGTAGCTCTGTCTGTCCTGGATTGGTGGCAGCGATGATCGCGGCGTGGTGGCACTCCCCACGTGGTCAGGTCGGTATCCTGACGACGCAGTGAATGGTGGTGGCAGATTCGGTGCCTCAGGCGCAGGCCTGGTCGGTTGGTGCTGGGTTGGATGGTGGAGCGATGAGTGGTGGCGCTCCCCACAGGAAGGACACGGCTGGCTCCGACATGACCGTGCTCTGTGCGGGCCCAGGCACTGGTAACAAACACCAGCTTTGCGCACCGTCCTCCAACGGTCATCGACTGTCATGGCTCTGTATGCCAGGCACTTGTTCAAACCATGTTGTCCCCGACCACACGCTTCGCAGGTCCAGGACTTGGCCTGCTTCTCTGGTATCTGTCGCTGTGTAGCCAAGGCAGATGCTGTGGAAGGAGATGAGGACGTGGCTGCTGGAGTTGACGGTGGTTTGGCGACTCGGACGGTCTCTCGGAGTGCCAGCTCCTTTTCCAGAAACAGGAGCAAGTGCTCGTAGCTGAACTGTTCCTGTCGAGCCCACTCGAGTCGCCAGCTCTCAGGAAGTTTCTCCTTCATGACTGGGAGAAGAAGGCTCGAGGAGCTCTCAGGGTTTACCCCGAGGGTGGCCAGAGCACGCGTGTGGGCGGACAGGTGGTCCACCAGGCTCCGCATGGCGCTTAGGTCGTTTCCGTTGTGGACGGCGGGTGCATCCAGGAGACGTTTCATCAGAGTCTCCCTCTCGATGTCGTCTCTCTGGAATCTCCTCTTCAGGATGTCGATGGCGGCGAGATATCCGTCTCCAGACACAGGGATCCCGTCGATGGCCTTCTGGGCTGAGCCACTGAGGTGCGACTTCAGGACCACAAACTTCTCGATGTTGCTGTACCGGCTGTTGCTGTGGATGGATACGCCGAACAGCTCCCAGAATGAGCGCCACTTCATAAGGTCTCCGCTGAATGTGGGTATCTTCACGACGAGCGAGGATCGAAGGTCAGTATTTGAGGTCGGGTCGACTTCACGTGTGCTGTCTCGAATGGCTCCAGCCGCTCCTCCTTCGAGTCGAGCCAGGAGTCGAGACGCCATGAAGACCTCCTCCTCTATCATGTCGGTATGTTGAGTCTCGTCTGGGTTGCCGTCTTTGTCGAGAAGGGTCTGGACTGCTTTAAGGTCGTCTCGCAATGCATTTAGTTGATGGACTTTGTAGGCAAGGTAGTCAATGTCGATGTCTTTGTGGTCCTTGGCTCGGTATGCCTTTGTGTCATTGACTAGTTTGGTGGCTTTGGTCCTCAGTTTGGTCCTTAATTTCACCTGATCCTCCATTATTCAAAATTAAGGTGCCTCTGGGTAAGTGAAAATTTCAGCCAAAAAGGCGCATCCGGCCCGGGGAGGACTATGTTAAAATTGATGTTTAAGAGTTGAGAATCAGGCGCATAAAAAAATGAATTAAGGACCAAAGAGATAAAATACGGTTCAGTGGCTGTATTTGGCAAAGGTGGCACAATCACACAGGTAGGTAATAGTCAGTGGGTAGGTAATGGCCGGAAATTGACGGCCCGTTGACGGCCCTAACTCCGGCGGAAGGTGGAAGCGGCTCAATATGCCACTCCACTCCAGACTGGCGGGAGGACTGGGGGAGCAGGGACCGAGAGACAGAGGCGGACAAGTGACCGATCCAGAATACCGACCACCGTCCGCCCCGCCTCCCGATCGCCTACTGCCCCCGCCCAGGCGCCGCCGGGCCGAGGTCGCCACCGATCACGTGACCGGCGCCAGGTCAGCGCGCATGCGCCCCCCGTGTCACGCCGGCCGGCTGGGCCGCGGCGAGCGGCCGGGCGGGGCAGCGTCGCCGCTCAATAACACAGCGCGGTAACATAACACGACGCGACGCAAACAAATATAACTTGGGACGATAACATAAATGCATACTTGAATACAAACTTAACAGATGGCGAATCTGGGAAAATGGCCACATAGACCAGAGCGTCGTCCTCTGCTCTGTGCCTAACGCTTCGGAAACTGAACGGAACCCTGGACACGTCTGGGCAGTGAGCTACTGAGGGCGCTACCGGAACAAATGAAACGCTGGCCTTTTCCTCTCGCAGAATCGGACGGCCACGATTGTGTGCTCTGCTTATTGGGCGCCGCCGCTCGCCGACGGTTCGTTTAGCGCAGCCGTTGCATTGTGTTAAAATCACTTAGGGCGACTGTGCGACATCCGCTCCCGAGTCCGCTAATCCGATTCTGCTGGCTGAGTTGAAGTTGCTGAGTGTCTTGCTAGCCTCTGTTTGCCGTTTTGGATGGAGAATTTAGTCGATCAGTCGGTACTACTGTTCACTAGTAACACCGTTTAAACCTGCTGGAAATGCGTCCGACTGTCATCTGGATCAGTTGCGCCCCTTACCGCCTGTTGCTTGTCAGTCGCCAGTCGAGCGGCAGGCTAGCCATTCGGTATGCATTCGATAGAAAGCTGTCAATAATTGTGAATGAATAGTTAGGCAATGTTTAAAGATGGCATATCACTATCGATCAACCGCCAAAGCCGAAGAAGTGTCCAGGAATGCTAATTGGAAATAGATTGAGCTGCTGGGTTCGCCTTACTTCTTGGCGGCCGTCATTAATTTAGAAGCGAGCTCATTAGGGCGCCACATTTTTCCTCTCTCTCTCTCTCTTTTCTCGCGCAATTTTGGACAGATGGATGGCCCCAAAGGTTTCTTACGAACAGCTATCCGGTTTTGGGATAGTTAGTGCTGAGTACCTATTATTTTTTTCCAACTGGGTCCCACTACACGCACAGTCGCACTAGTTAAAGGGAGATAATGAGCTTTCTTTTTTCTTAAAGGTAGTGTGCCACCTTTGAAAGATTTCCCATTTTATTTTTCCTAGGAAAAGAAGCTTCTGTTTTTACCTAATATCGCAACAAAAATCAAAAATGGGCCTGGAATAGTGCCTTTTTCGCCTAAAAGTTTATCGGTTTTTCGATATGTATAACAACTGTAGTGGGCTGAGCTGCAAACAGGCGTCGGCAACAATCGCGAATGCGGCGCACATGTGACAATAAGCAAAGGTCATTATAGAGTTACGACGTACGGGAATGAGTTATCAGCTGTCTAATCGTAGACAACACAATGTCGAGCCTTAAACTGTAAGCCTGTATTGGTATTGTTTCTTTTATTTGGCTGTCGAACATTATTTATGGTTTGAAATATGATTTTATGTAAAATAATTGATATGAAAAAGCCGTCTCTTAAGTTATGACCCCATTTCACCACACGCAAGTGGCAGAAATGACAATGATCAGCTGACGCATTTTTCTTGGCCGAAGTCAGAGCGCGCGGCCCGACGCACCACCACCGCACCACAAAGTATGAGCAGAAGCCGCGCCCAAAGCCAGGGCCCCGGTAACGTGAGGTAGCCGAGTCGGTGCAGCGTGCGCTGACCCAAGCCGGAGCCGCAGCTTTGGGCGCGGTCTACCGCATCCCCCCGGGCTATCACATGACACCGGGAGGACGCGCGGCTCCGGCTTGGGTCAGCGCACGCTGCCCCGACTCGGCTACCTCACGTTACCGGGGCCCTGGCTTTGGGCGCGGTCTACCGCACCACCTAACAGGCGTGTTCGAAACCGCAGGAGATGATGATGAACGGGTTTATCGAAACTTGATTGGATGAGCATATCGGTAATAGCGATTTCAGTGTGTGCATTTATTGTTCATAGTGGTGTGAAATGTGGTTGGGGTACGACCGACAACCCGTCGGGGCGAATTTCGCACTGGGGTACTCAAAATTTGAAGAATTTAAGACGTTTCCATGAGTTTTGAAGGTATGGATAAGTTCTAAAAATCCGGTTCTCCTTATCTGGGCCATTAACTCCATACGGTCCAGGAAAGCTGGCACACTACCTTTAAATAAAAATTACTCGACATCTATACTATTTCTACTGTAGTTTCTATAAAATATGAAAATTTCCTAGCACATTTTCGTATGTGAAAAAGGTTTTTATTTTTGCAAAAAAGAAGCAGTACTTGCAGTACTTGTAACACCCACCGAAATGCGTTGTCCTTCTCTATAAAAAGTCGCAGTATATGGCGCTTTTGTTTCAAACAGCGACGCTTGGGTTTTTGTTTATGTTATCGCCTTGTCGTTGCTTGGTTGTAAGGATTCTAATTTGAATTAGAGTTAATTCGGTTTAAAATTAATTATATTCTAATTCGGGGGTACATGGTGCCTACTCTTCTTTGTTTCCAAGTATTATTTTGCGCCACAAATGAACGGCATGCGCCAGAAACGCAGCCAAATCTTGCGATTGCGACTACGAAATTCATTATTTTGGCGTCAGAGCCTGAAGCGAAAAATACAAGCATATTTATTTCAAAAAGACTTCAGGTTTGTCGAACGGTGTTATGAGAATTTTGATAACAGTACTGCATAAGTTTTTCAGTGATGCCGCAAAAGTGTTGTATCTATCTTCTTTTATTGTGCAGTCGGCGGGACCGATTCAAAATTGAGTCGTTGCTACTAAAATAGCAGCGTCAGATGATGAACAGGAAAAATAGTTGCGTAAATTTAGACATAAACCACCCCCAAACCATGAATATCTTTTGAAGGCATTATAGACGACCATTAACTAACTAGATGTGATGAGGATCAAATGTAAGGAATACGCTCATTTTACAAAATTACATGCAAGTACCAAAAAGTGATGTAAGTACTTATTCAACGGTAATTTTCAGCGCTCCCCGCTAACGTGACTTCAAGTTGAGATATTTGCGGCAAGGTACCAAATTGAGCAAAATGGTTTTAATTTACGTTATAACTTGTTGTGTTTTGTCAGAAAATGGTCCTAACTCAGATTTTGTGGAAAAAGGTCATTATCTCCCTTTAACTCCGAAGTGGTCTTTGCTGAAGTGTCATCAGTCAGGACGACTGTGCCACGCTGCACACTCGTCGAAAAGGGGTAAGTAGTGCATTGTGAATGGAGCTCGTCCCACACAAATATGGATTATGCAATATGCATGACATTCATGATTTACATTCACAATGAATCGTCGGTCATTAGCACACAAGGAACTGCGACTACGACTGGAAACTAGTGCAGACCTCTGATGCCATTATTAACTGACGGACTGCATACTTATATAACGATACAATATATGTAGATGGTGACAGTATTCTGAACTCAGAAGCCCCTAAAGTCATTTGAAGTTATTGTGTGTTATCCATGACAGATATATATATATTATATATATATATATATATATATATATATATATATATATATATATATATATATATATATATATATATATAAAAACGACAACTGTGTATTTGAATATATTGTCGTTTTTTATATTTGAAGTTATGTTGAATAGTTGATTTCGTTTGAATTCACGCGAATGAGTGATGCACGTTTAGCATGGTACATACTTTGTGATTGTTGATTTGGTTCGAAAAGTTAGTGTCTGAGTTTTCGATTCATAACCCACGCTGAGCATTGCGTAAGCAGCCAAGTAAATGAGTTAGTAAGTAAGCCGCACCTGATCTCTGCTGTCCTATCAGAAGTTCTGGATGTGAAGCGCAATCTAGAGTCGAGGTTAAATTTCTCCATATCACCGGACACGGCTTACTCCTCCCATTGCCTTCACTCGACGTGTAACGCTACTTTGCCGCTGACGGCGATCCATTTTGTTTCCATTTTTTTTTTCTGAAAAAAAAAAATGGCAAGCTAGTGCCTCTTTTGCCTTATTGCAACTACACTTATTTTGCTTAGATCTCCTACGATAATTGCATTAAGGTATGCCGAACAAGTTTGTTTTAACTACTGTTATCTCTTTATCTTTTTATCTTGAATCACTGTGAATATTCTGATGATCGTTTGTATGAGAGGCTCTGCTCCGCCCAATTCCCTATTCCGCTCACGTTCTGCCGTGATACAGAGCAACACGGTATCGACAATTAGAGCAGCAGCGGTGGCTGTAAAATCCGGCCGCCGCGATGCTTCCCGCATTGGCGGCCGTTTTCACCGGCGTGCAGCGGTGGTCGTTGTTTGTCCAACGACGGAGGCGCGGTCGTTCCGGCGCCGTTGTCGACGACCACACCGTGTCTTTGCTCGCCGCCTGCCCGGACAGCGCTCGCCGCCCGCCCCCGGCCTGCCCCGCGCCGTGTCAGGGACTCCCGGTGTCCGTGTTTTGGTGGAGGAGGTCGTGGGACGCTAGGTCACCGCCGAAGGTCACGCCTCACGCCGACCGTAGCGATTAACTCGCTGAACTAACGAGCGTGTTTGCGTACATGCTCCTGTTAGATAAAGTAAACAGCTCCCTTGCTGTCAAAGCTTAAGCACCGGTTATGTCAATTTGATGATTATGGCCAGAGTGACGTGCTTGACTTTTGTAGAAACGGTCCCGTGCAATTAAGCGGCTAGGGCTTATGTTTGTAATTTCTTTTGTATTTTAAAGGCCCTCTATAATTAATCATTTTCGCCGAGCTATCCCACCTTCGGTGTCTATAACTTATTTTAGACGATTTAAACTTTTTACCGATGGAATAACTAGCAAAATGCCTTTGGGTGATGCGCGAGCGAGCGTAGTAGTGGTCCCTGCAAGTGGACCCCAATAATCAAGTGCATGGAAGCACGACAGCTCACGTCCCCGGCTAGCGACTGTCCCCTCTTTCGCGCCGGGCCCGTGTTGGCCACACCTGGGTTACTGGCGTAACGCCGGGCAAAGTAGCTTCAAGGGTGCTGCTATACCAAAGTCGTATAATCTACTGAGTGGTGAATGTCGGAACAGGCCTCTGTCAATCGATATGATTATCGATAGTCGATAAACACATGTCGGTCTCTATATTTACTCAGACAGATAAATAATGTGATAACTACCATCTTGATACTATCGGCGGAGACAGGCGTTTGTAATTGACTCATCTAAACAGATTGCAGGTCCCATCCCCGTTACAACTATGTATATCACCAGACACTACAACGTCCTTCCATTCCAAATACTTGTTTTTGCCATGTTGCAGCAGTGATCTCCATTTTCAGCTCTGACCTTGTAGCTCAGTATTCTCGTTTCTGACTATGGTGTAGCAGCGGCGGCCTCTGGGGCGAGGTTTCTGCTGCCTTACATCAGCCATTCTTCGTCGGATCGATGGCCGAAATTACTCCAGAACGCCCATAAATCGCTGCAGATGTGAACCATTGTCGCCTTGCTCGAAGTAGATCAGCACCAAAAGCCAACGACGGTGGCAAGTTGATATTTATTAGGGAATGTGCAAACATTTCGCCCGTGCCGCTCCACTCCTCTAGTTCTTCCGGAACATATAAATTCTCTTAAATTAAGCCACACCAGCCGCCAAACGCTACCACAACATTATTTGCTTCCAGTCAAAGCCGAAATTCTTTCGTTTCCGCTGTTCGACTTCGAGATATCACTCAGCCAAAAGCCACTGGCAGCGAACACTTTTCCATTTGCTATCTGGCGCCCTTTGTCGCCTTTCAGAAATCCCCCAAACAGACGGCCATTTACGCCTTCCGGCGCCGGATTGTGACGCGAAGAATACAGCCGTCCGCGCTCAGCGGCGCCGTTTGTTTCTCGGCGGCGGAAGCCTGTTGACTTTAGCCGGTTCCGATGGCGCTCACTCTCGTCCGCGTCTGGAGCGGCTCGATCCGGCTCAGCCGGAGACTGGAGAGGAGCGCGACGGCGACTGTCTGCTGTCCTGGGGCTGACGGGGGACGGACGGCTGCGGCGGCCGTCTGCCGGCCGTCTGAGGACCATAGTCGTCAATCCCGCTGCGCCGGACGGCGTGGGATGACCGACGGCCGCGGACCGGCCCAAAGTGGCGGAGCTGAGCCTGAGACTGAGTTAACTGCGCCGTCGACGGTCGAATAATGACGGGACACGGCGGCCGCAGCTGCCGACGCTCTGCCGCTGACTGCTGAGACGAGAGAGAGCTACAGCCGCCAGAAACTGTTCTGCGTGGCTAACCGCAAACGTAGCGTGTCTGCCGCGTGTACTGGCGTCTGGTGCTGTCGGCCGTGGGCCTAATGTTTTTAATCTGTTCCCGTTGTTGGCCGCTGCCGTGTCTGCTGTTCCGGGCTGTCTGGTGCTGTCTTTATTTGCTGTCAGGGCCGTCAGTTGTTGCTGTTGTCGCCGGCCCCGGCTGTGTGCCGCGCGCCGCTCCTGTGACGGGCGCCGGGGCCGTTTGTCGCACCTGACGCCGGCGGCGGCGGCGGCGGCCCCGGCAGCCCCAGTCCACTCACGTCCCGACTATAAGTTGCTGATGGAGGCCGCCGGTGGCTCGGGCGGCGGCGCACCGCCGGAGCCGCCGCCCGTGCTCCCGTCCACTCTCATTAGCGAGCTGCCGAGCGCCGCTTCCTGACGGCGGGGGACGCGCCGGCACGTCGAGCGGCGGCCCGACGGCAGCCGCGCGGCGCTCCGTGTGGGCGGCCCCGTCAGCCCGGCTCGGCCGCCGGCGCCGCTCCTGGCCTCAGGGAGCGCTGCGCCGGCCGCCGGTGATCTGTGCGATTTTCCCGCGCCGCCGCCGAAAGGGCCCACTAATTGCTGTCGCCGGCCGGAAGCGGCGCCGTCCGGCCGCAGGTCATTACGTGCAGCGCTCGCACGGCCGCTGCGGCGAGCGGCGCGGCCGGCCCCTCGCCGTAACCGGCCGGCCAGGCGGTTTATCATCGACCCTCAATGCAGCGAAGCCCTGCATGATTGCTCTGCAGCGGCGGCGTGCGGCGTCTCTCGCCGGCGGCTGCTCCCCCGGCCCGGAGCCGCCCCGGAGCCGGTCCGGAGCCGGTCCGGAGCCGGTCGCCTGCGGAGCAGGACGGCGGTGGAGGCGAGTGAGGCGAGCTTTGGCCGGCTGCGGCCAGCCATTGTCCTGCGGGCGCGGTCGTTCTCTGAGCCTGCACCGGCTCTGAACAATGCCCGGCCACTTCCCAGGCTGACTGGCGACGATGATCAGTCGATTAAAATGCCCACCACATTTCCGTCAGATCCCCTGGGAGGCAGCGCGGCGCCGTATTAGCGTAATTACCGCGGTCCGACCACCTGACACGGCTGAGGGAAAGGGAGGGGAGGGAGACGCCCCCGAGCGGTGCGGGCTTCTACTCGGGAGAGGAGACTTCTGAGGATTTTCTGCCTTCAACAGCTAAAGGAACCCACGACATACTCAGCCCCGTTGAATGTGCATTGTGCAGGAAAGATGTTTCAGGCTGTCGTGAGCGTTGAACCGTCTCTCACGACAACACTTGGTGGGCGGATCACTGATTGATCACCAGAACGTGGCTGATTGGTTCATTCCGCGGTAAAGACGTGTGCGACTATTTCTGTTGTTGAACGGTCGCCGTGCTGGCATTTCTCAGGCGCGTGGGATACCAAGCGCTGGCATTTCTGGCTCAGCCGGCCGTTGATAAATGTCTCGGTTGGTTAAGAATCGCAGGAGGCGTTCAAGTGCCCCAAACGATCCTGCCGGTGTGACATTGTCGCACACGAGTGAGCACTGAGCGGTCGGTGCCACTGTGCCGGCCGTTCGGTGGGCGCCGGTATATTTAGGGGGTCGATGGTAACTGGGGAGTCGACGGGAGGTGGGCTAACACGCGAACGGCGCCGGCCGACACGCCATCGTCCCTGGCGGATTGGCTCGGTCACTTGATGCCGGCAGCGTGTCAGAGCTGTCTGCCCCTGCTTCCCGATTGCTCTGTGGTACTGCTGGCTGATTAGCATTAGCGCTTGTCGGCGACTGGACAGCATTTGGAGTTCAGTGGCCAGCAGTCGGGACAGCAGGAACGGTCGTTTATTGATTATCCTGAATTAGCCCCAGATTTTCTGCCCGACAGTGGTTATCCCGTGCTGATCCCGTGGAGTGCGGGGCGCACTGTGGTCACTGGTCAGCCTGCCCCGCTGTGTTCGGGGTTCACCCGGCCGGTCGTTCTCCACCCCTCTCCGGTGACCCGACCCCGTGTCTCTCCTTGGCCCCAGGTGAGGGCCGGCCGCCCCTGAGCCGGCCGCTGATCCGCCGATTGCGAACCTTGTTAGTGGACGACGGCGGCGGTTTCGGCCGATTGATTTAGTGCGGCTCGTTTCGCAGGTAAGCGCCGCGCCGAGGCGGCCGCCGTCCGGAATGACTGGGCCGCATGGAAGCGAGCCATTTGTTGTTACCGCGCCGGCCGGCCGCCCGGTCCATTTCCGTGGGCGGCGTGTGCAGTTTGTGTCGCCGCCGGGCCTATATACCAGTGGAATGCCCGGACTGTCGACACATCCAGGCGGCTGGCCCGCCCCTGACTCGGCCGGCCTTACGTTTCGGCTGAGCAGGCCGGGCCGCGAGCCGCCGATGTATGCAGATGGCGCTGGCGGCGGGCCGCGTGATCCGCGGGCAGCCGCGGTGAGCGCGCGGCGCCTCGGGTCGGGTACTGCGTCTCAGCTCCACTGCACCGCTGCCCCGCCGCCGCCAGCGCAACCGCCCGGATTAAAGCCGGCACCACTTCTCCGACCATATACTCAGCAATGGCCGGTATAAATTGTACGCGATGGTAGCGTGGGCCGCCGGAGCATGCTCCTGGGGATTCTCGACTCCGGCGCCCGTGCCATGGTTTAAGGCCGTTTGCTCAGGAACGAGAAACGACCATGAGTGTCTGCTCCTGACGTCTTATTCGATGTCAAATGTTAGTTTTAGCATCTAAATACAATATTTCCTTTCTCCTCGCCAGCTGGTATGCCATTTCTGATCCGTTTTGGCATTTTTGCCGTGCGGTTTGTCGGGCGATTAGGGTCGGACCCGTCAGACTGGTTCGGTTCCTGGCTCAGTCGGAACTCGGACGCGCCGAGCCAGCCGGGTGGACCGACCCGCCTCCCCAGCAATCCTGCAGACTGACCCGCCGGCGGCCGCCGCCTGCCGTGCCGACCGACCGGTGCTCCCGGCGCCGCCTGCAGCCGCTCTCCCCTGCCGACCGGCGTCCGAGGCACGTCCTGGCGGCTCGCGGCGCGGCGCCGTCCCAGCGGCAGGTGACTGGGCGGCCAGCACCCGCCGCTCTGCCTCACGACTCTCTGGGACTTTCCCGGCCCCGGCTCTCCCGGCCCCGACTCTCCCGGCCACGACTCTCCCAGCTCTCAGCTCGGCCGCAGCTGACTCTCTGTGAGCCGGGGCTCGCCGATCAGCTCACCTGGCTGGACCGGCCGGGCCGCCGCGCTGCCGGCCGGTCGAGCGGCACACTTCCTTCGTGACCTCGATCGAGCGAGGAAAGTCGGCCGCTCGCCGCCGCTGCCGCCCGGCCGATGGCTGTGATACGCGGTCGGCCCGACGCGTTCAGAGTTTTCCCGGCGCGACCGCCGCCACGGTCTCTGCATAGGCAATGGCCGGTCGTGTCATGCTGCCCGCCAGCTCCGACAGTCCGACAACTCGAGTCTGCCTGACGAGCGGACCGGCCGCCCGAAAAGGAGCGCTGACCGTTGGTGGTGCCACTGGATTTGAACGAATCCAGTCTCTTTCACGGAAGCTACTAACATTTGAATGAAAGCTGGCCACTGCAGAGCTTAGCATTCTGTTTAGCCGGTGAAAGTTTCCCCATTCTCGAGGCGTCTGTTGTGCGGGTTGTGCCGGCACGGTGGCGTGCACGGGACTCCCCGTGCCGGCCGTGTGACAACAGTAACTTATCGACGCCCGGCCGCTTTGTTCCCCTGATTGCCGGCCTGACCGGCGGCGTGTCTTTACGCCTGGGGGCCAGCGGCCGGCGCCGGCACTCATATAATATTTCCGAGTTAATTAGTAAATTGCCGGCCATCAGCCGTCAGTGTGGCGTCCACCGTGCACGGTAGGCCGCGTCGAGCCGCCGACGGGGCCAGTGCTGACCGCTGACCGCTGACCGCTGACCTCTGCAGGGGTTGGTAGCTGACCGTTTGGTGTTTGAGCTCCAGTGACCGCGGACTGCCTACTGCTGACCGTTCGACCTGTAACCGCTCACCGCTGACCACTGACCGCTGGGCTTTGGCCACTGACCGCTGGGCTCTGACCGCTGCCTCCCGACCTCCGAGCTCTCCGAAATCAGCAGCGCCGCTCGGTGAGCGCGCGGCTCTCTGAAATCAGCTCCGCCGCCCGGTGAGCCGTCCCCGGGGCGGCCGGCTGTTTGTCGGACACGCGGCTCTCTGCCCCGAGTGGGTGTGGGCCGGCCTGTTTTCGGCGCGCCCTGTCGACTCGGTGAGTATTTGTGTCGGCCCGGCCCGGTGCTCGACACGAACCTCCGGAGACTGGGCGCCGCCGGCCAGCCGCCTCCCGGAATCACCGGCCGAACTGATAGCGCTGCTCGTTAGTCTGAGAATAGGCTCTGATTGGCTCCAGACCGCGCATGGATGCACTCAGACAGCTGAATCATTGACAGTGGCTGGCGGCAAACAGCCGTCAACGGCTTCTGTTGACGGCAGACGGCCGGAATAAGCTGCTTTCCGTTTGTCGATATCGGTTTGGGTTGTGGTGAGTTGATGGAACCTGTTGGTGTCAGCCGAGCTTCCCTGACCGTCGCCTCAGAAGGGAATGCATCTCCTGCCAGCGCGATTGGATCTTTTGCCCACCTTGGATGGATCTTTCTCCATCGGGAGTGGATCTATTCCTCTCCTGAAATACACCCGTCTCTCGCCCGGAGTGGATCTATCTTTCTCCTCGGGCTGTTCGCTGCCGCGGCGGCAGCGTCGTATCAGAGTTTTATCACCAGACATTAAATGCTTATCGTTGGTCATTAAATATTGAACGTGTTATAGCAGATGACGACATTATCGGCAGACACCCATCTGCGTCCCTGTCGGACTAAAAACTCGGGCCGAACGTGAGGCGTTTATATATACAAAGAGGCTCTTTATTTAAAATATGCTGTGATTGCGACAGTCGACCGCGTAACACAATATAGTTAGAGAGATGCGCTCCGACGGTGTCCGTCTGACTAGATATACCAATACTAGGAGGGGCGGCGGGCGCGCTGCCGGCTCGCTCTCCGCTAGCCGAGGACACGACGACACCACATTGAATCAGCGCGCCAGCGGCGCCTGGCTCACCGGGTCGGTCGGCCAGAGCGCGCCGACGTGCTGCGAATCACGATCGGCGGCCCCGACCGGCCGACCCTGCGACCCGCGACCGCCGGTCGTCAGCCGCACAGGACGCGCCGACATCACTCAGCGACGCGCGACAACGGTCTGTCTCTCCTGGCTTGTTGATACACTACCACCTCAAACGTCCGTAACGGTTCGTAACAGACTCTGACACTGAGTGACACCGACTGACGGGGCGGGGCGTGCCGCAGTTGTCCTTGACGCGGCGGACACGCTGATCGCTCGGTCAGTTCACTGCCAGTTACCACACTCGCGCGCACGTCACTCACACCAGCAAACACAGCAGCTGCTGCCGCGAACAGGCGCGTCTCTGGCCGGCCGCGCTACTGGCCAGTCCGATCTGCGGCCGCCGCTGCTGCTCTGTCACGTCACTTTGGCTTATTGCGACACTGGAGGCGGCGCGCGGACCGTTTTGTTGTGACCCGCGCGCCGCTCGCCGGCCGCGCTGGCTCTCCGCCGGGCCCGCCTCAGACATCGGTGCCCGCCGGCTGGCCGACCCTGTCTGCCGGACCGCCGCCCTGCCAGCGGCGCCGGCCCGCCGAGCCGACGCTGTCCCGCGAGGTGCTCAGGTCGAACTCTGCCGAGGAGGTGGAGAGGGGGCGCAGGCCGTCGGCCACCGCCGGCTGCGGGCTGCCCAGCTCCGGCATCGGCAGGCCGAAGTCGGCCGGGTAGCCGTAGACGGCCGGGTCGGCCGAGCGGCCCAGCTCGGAGCCCGCTGGCGAGCCGAGCTGCTGCAACTCGTAGCTCTCGTCGGCCAGGTGGTTGACGTGGCCGCCGCCGGTGTACACGGGCGTGGCGCCGTAGCCGGCCGTACTGCCCTCACCGCCCGGCGCCGGGCCGTACGGCGTGCTGCTGCCGTACAGGGGCGTGCCGCCGTAGGCTGAAGTCGTGCCGTACACGGGCGTACCGCCGTACACGGGCGCGGTGCCGTAGGCGGGCGTGGCTCCGTAGCCGGCCAGGCTGCCGTACTCGGCGGGCCGACGTCCGTCGATTTCGTTGATGAGGTCGGGCGCCGAGCGGACGTACACCGCCGGCGAGCCGTAGCCGAGCTCCGTGAGCCGCGGCGGCTTCTGCACCGGGTTCACATCGTCGTCAGGCGCCGTCTCCACGGTGACAACACTCCCGAGCCCGGACGGCGGCGGCGGCTTGCTCTTGGCCTCCTGGTCCTGACGGCGGCGCAGGCGGCGCACCAGCAGGATGGCGCAGACGGCAATCACCAGCAGGAGCAGCAGCAGGCCCACCACCAGGCCGGCCACCATGCCGGCGTCGGACGGCTGCACCACCGGCTCCGGCTCGCCCACCGACAGCGTGAAGCTCGTCTCGGCGTCGCCGGCTCGGTTGGCGCCCACGCAGACGAACTCGCCGTCAGCGTCTCCGGCGCTGACCGCCGGGATGATGAGGCGGCTGACGCGCTCGGCGCCGCCCTGTTGGACGACCCGCGGCCGCCGCCCGCCCGGCAGTATGGTGCTGTTGTCCAGCTGCTGGCCCCGCCAGAACCAGCTGACGCTGGCCGCCGGCTCGGCGCTGATGCGGCACGTCAGGGTGACGTTTTGACGCGCGGTGACGGCCAGCTGGCGCACCATGGGCAGCAGCTGCGGACGGCACGCGAACTCCTCGGGACGCAGCTGCTCGAACGTGCGGCCGGCCAGCCGCGGCGGCCCGTGGCACGTCGGTGCGATCGGGTACGGCACGTTCTGACGGTGAAGCCAGTCGCGCATCGGTCGCAGCCGGCAGTCGCACTCCCATGGATTGGCGTGCAGCTCGACGTTGTGCAGACTGCGCAGAGCCATCACAGTTGGCTCAGCGAGCTCACGAAGACGGTTACCGCTTATCTTGAGGATCTCGAGGATGTTGAGAGCGTCGAACGCCGGCGTCTCCACCTCCAGGATTTGGCAGTCGCTCAGGTCCAGCTTCACAAGACCCGGCACGGCGGCGAACGCGTCAGCAGTCACCCGCTGGATGGGGTTGTTAGCCAGCTTGAGCTCGCGCAGGGCGGGCACGCTGCGCAGCGCCGCCTGCGGCACGGAGGTCAGCTTGTTTCCGGAGAGGTCAAGGTCGATCAGGTTAGTGAGGCCGGCCAGCGCGGTGTCGGCGACGCGTCCCAGCCGGCAGTTGGCCAGGTAGACGCGCTGCAGGTTCACCAGGCCGGCGCGTCGGAACACCTCGGCCGGCAGCTCCCGCAGCTCGTTCCCGGACAGGTCCAGCACCTGAGTGCCCACGTCCAGTCCGTCCGGCACTGCCTGCAGTTGGGCGTTCTGACACTCCACCGCCTGTCGGCCGTACTTCCAGATGCACTGGCAGCCCTCCGGACATTTGCCCTCGCCCTGAACGGCCGGCATGAGCAGCAGCAGCAGCACCGGCACGGCGGCCATCGCTCGCCGCCACCGCATCGCGCCGCCTGCCGCGTCCGCCGGTCTCTGGGACGCCTCGGGCAAGGCGCCGGTTCCGCCCGACCCGCAGGCGCCGCCTTCCTTCCTACTCACGACCGCCGCTCGGACGGCCAACGGTACCTGGAGAGCGGCGGCCGGTGACGCCGCGCCGCCCAGCCGGCGCTCCCCGCCGGCACGGAGTGCTCTCACTGTTGTTCGCTCGGCCAGCCGAGCAGAAATTCTCGCGCTGGGAACGGTCTCACACGCCGGAGCGCGAGCGGAGCGCCTTTGTGGGGGCAGTCCAGGCCCGCTTTCACCGGTGATTCTCTGTCCGCCGTGGCCTCGCGACGCTGGCCGCTCCCCGAAGCCCGCAGCCGCGTCACAAAGAGCTCCACCGCGCGGGCCGTCCGCGAGCACAGGCTCAAATTGCGTTCTCTCAGCTCACTCAGAGTTATTCACAATGTCTAACACCACCGCAAGGCGAAGTGATATCCAGAGTCGCTGTAACAGCGCGCACAACACACCCGACGCGGAACGCTCCGACTCTCTCCGTCCCCGCGGCGCGACTGGTACCGCGGTGGCGTCGGTGGCGTGCCTTACCTCCGCCGCCGCCGCCGCCGCGCCGCCCGCCGCCCGTCGCCCGCCGCCCGCCGCCGCCACTCCCAGTTCACATACGAGTGCGCCTGCGCGATGGCGGCGGCGGCGGCGGCGGGCTGGCGGCGGGCCGGTCCGCCCGCTCGGGGCCGATTTAAATGCCCTGCCGTGGAGACAGCGCGGCGGCCGGCCCGAGCCCCAGCGAGGCTGGCGCGGCGCGCGCGGCCACTGACCGCAACTCGCGACGTCCGGCGGCGCCAGGTGCGACCGCGGATCGGCGGCCGGTGCCGGACGGATGACGGCCCGGGCTGGCCGCCACACCTGTCAACATGGACCGCGTGCCGGCGCCGCGCCGAACCAGGCCGACGCACGGCGCGCGGACGTCAGACGGTCAGTCGATGGAGTCGGTGGGGTCACCGGTCCGGTCCGCCGAGCCCCCAGCGGTGTCTGCGATGCAACCGGTGCAGCGGGGTTCGCTCGTGAGGCCCGGTGCCCGCCCCGTCTGAACCACCCCGGCCTGAAATCGGCTTAAGTGCCGGCGTGCTGGCACCGCCGAGAATGTCGTGCCGACGGCGGCGTGGCCGGCGCGGTGACGTACTCCCGCCCTGCTCCGCAGCCCACAGCCCGTGGCGCTGAATATAGATCCGTGTAAACGACCAACGTCACCTGTCAAACATGTGCCCCGAGGCGGCGAGCGAGGCGGACAGATCCGGCGTCCAGTCGAGTGGAGAATTCCGGCTCCAGATTGGCTTTGAAGTCTCTGTTCCTCTATCCCCGCATTCTCCTCTCCCCACCCTGTTACGGTGGCGCCGAGTCTTGGCTATCGTTCGGTCACTCAATGCGCTCTCTTGGCCACCTGGCCCCCTGTTCTGTTATTCTCAGAGGTCCCCGGGCGCGCCCGGTCGGTCCGATTCGCTGCCGTATCAGATTTTCGGAGGCCTTTCATTGTGTTTTGCCGCTCGAGCGCTTCACGTCCGAGAGCGAAGGGAGCTGTTTGCCTGGCTCGGCTCGGCTCGGCTCGGAGAGTGGGGTTCCTGCCTCTGCTGACAGAGACGGGTCGCCCCAGAACGGGGTCCAGCTCACCGTCCGACTGCTGACTCTTCCGGGCGACTGGCAGGAAACGGCTCTGTTTAAACTCGCCGCTGCTGGGAAAAGCCTGCGGGAAACAGTTATCGTTTGTCAGCTACAAAGGAGTCGGCCGGCCAGTTAGCCGGGTTAGTCGAAGTTAGTCGATGCTCTGTTGAGACTGCTCTTTCAGCAGTCGATGAGAACTTTGGTCGGTCCTGTCGCCCGTGCTCTCGTTTGTCCACGCGGAGTTGTACCGAGAATTGGCACCGCGCGGGCAGCCGGAGGGAGGACGGGCCGGCGCCGGCCCAGCTGCGCCCCCGATCGTCGTGCCAAGGAGGGACGGTCGCTGCATTATTCACGACTGATGAACGTCGCTGTGAACAGATATCTGCCTATGTATGCCGTCATCAGGCGGCCGGGACGGCGGAGGAGCCCGCGCGGCCGCGGACCGAACGACCCGGCCGGCCGGCTGACCGCCGCGCCGGGCCAGCTCCCAGCGGGATACGCTGGAGTGGACTATTGACTGACCTCCGAGCCGCGATAGTGGAGCCGTAAAGCCCTGTTCACGCCGAGAGTGGCGGACGTCAGCCAGCGACTGCCGCCGTCCTTATACGCGACGGTAGTTGCTAGAATCAGAATAAAGCTCAGTATGCAGAAGTTTGTATTTAAATGCAAATTTCTCGTAAGAAGTTTGGCGTAGATTTGTTGGGATGGACAATTCAGCAAAACGAAACGAAGCGAAGTTGGTTCTGAGAGACTTTCACTTCCGTCGGCGTCCGAATGAGCTCTGCATATCGTTTCCTTTTCGGCTTCGGCCAGGTGACGATCAGTCAGAGTACGCCTGCAGGAAGTGAGTCCATAGAAGTCGCGGCACCACACTCGGCCGACGATTCTATTCTCGGGAGCTCGTGCTCGGGCCGAATTTATTCAAGGCCCGGCGGGGTTTCCGCAGTGCGCCCGTTCCGGGCCGACCGCCGCGCCGGCCGGCGCGGCAGTTTCTCGGTCGGCAGCGGTTCAGTGCTGAGAGTGACTGCCGCCGCGGCCGCTCGCCGGAGCCATTACGCTCAGCGCTGCTCGCCGGAGCGCGGCCGCCGATCGCGCCTTTCCGGTGAAACGCCAGGTAGGACGCTTCCGGCGCCGTGCGACCACCCCGGCGCGCGAGGCCGGCCCGTGGAGGAAATCAGAGCTGCGGCGACGATCGGACACGCTCGGCTGGCCTGGTCGTTACGGTCCCGGGCACCAGCTAAGAACATTAGACCGCGCACCTGTCAGCCAATGACTTTGCTGACTGGGAATCCATATGGCACCGTAAATTTGATGAAAAAGAATGGTTAATTAAACAGCTCAGGGAAAGGTCAACTAAGGCATTGAAGTCGTACGTGGAACACACGCCACGCCTCCTGAGACGTAAGCACGCACCCGGCCCCCGGGGGCTTTGTGTGCACTCGGCGGCGGCAGCGGCGGCTCAGTTCGTCATTTCGGAGGGATTGCGAGGCGCCGGCTGAGGCTGCCTGCTGTGCTGTGCTGTGTGTCTGGGGACGGCCGGGCGAGGGACCGGCGGTGGCGTCGGTTTCCGGCGGCGGGGACGGACGGTCGGCAGCTGACATACGTCTGAGCGCGGTGACGGATGGCCGACCGGCTGCCGGCCGGCCCCGCCCGCCGGCAGACCGGCAGCAGATGAGCCGTCCGCCGCCCGGGACGGACACGGCCGAACCCTCGCAATCAGAGCGACGACAAGACGGAGCCGCCCCGCCCCGCGGAGACGTAAAGGAAACGGTCCACCCGACGGAGACACGAGAGAGCCCTGCGACAACATGAGGGAGCGGGAACCGCCTCGCGACGACGCGAGTGAGCGGAAGCCGCCCACGGAGACACCGGGGAGCCGATTCGCTCTGCAGAGACACAAGGCAGGGGATCCGCCCACTCCGCCGGGTGACAGCACCGTAGGGGCCATCCCTCACCAGACAGGACGAGGGTGTGCGGCACCCTGCTGCTGCTGCCGGTGCCGTACCGAGCGGGATTTGCGCTCAGGGGAACCTCCGGTGAGATCTGTCTTCCTCACGGCAGTGAGCTGACGCTGAGGGCGCCGCTCAATCCATTAGAGGCGTAGGTGTTAGCTGAGAGCCGTGTGGTGGCCAGATGACTGCTGGCGTCCCCCGTATGCGTCCCCGTATGGCGTCCACGTGTGTGTGTGTGTCCCCTCCTTCCACTGCTCCCCTCGGACCAGCCCCAGCTGCAGATGGTCTCTGACCCTCCCCGGTGGGCGAGGGGACGCCGCCGGCCGGTCCGCTCAGGCTGCGCTGCAGGTGCGTGGGTCGCTGGACGACCCGCCGCGCTGGGGTGATTAGTTGTCGACTCCCGGTCCCAGCGATCATCACCGGGCCGACAGAGCTGTTTGAGGAGGAATCACGCGCCAATACGCGATCTAGCCGGGACGTGCCGGACGACTGATGACCTCCATCTGACCGGTCAGCGCGGCCACCTGCTCCCGCTGACTGCCGTCCAGGGACGCTCGGCCGACCGACCGCCTACCGGGCCCAGCACGCGGGTCCCCGCGGCCGTCTGGCTCGGCTGCCGCCGGCACACCCGGGGGACCCACGTCAGAGGCAGCGATCACGTCCGGCTCGGCCGCCGGCGGCCCGCCGAGTGAGAGGACGTGATTCCGCTGTCACCGCCTCCAGAAAATATTGCACACCAATCGCGGCCGCAGCCAGAAAGACGTCTGTTTCGGTCTGAGATTCAAAGTGGGCTTTGCTCGATGGCGGTTCATTGTTCAGCTCGGCTCCTTAGCCTGTCTACCCTGCATATTTTCGTGCTTTTCGCCCGGTAACAGGTGGAATGATCGTGATAAAAAATTAATGATATAAACTACACTGGTTAGTGGTTGGTGGCAAACTACCTTCATTTGTTTGATTGACGTTAGCCTTTAATCCGTTCAGTTGAAGCAAATGCGGCTATTGATTGTGCCATACAAATGCGTCCTTGTATGGCGTGATTGTTCCTCCCAAGTTACGTATGGTACAGTGAGTGAAATTGTATCAAGCTATTCCTCACATACTGCGTAGCTACAACTTGCTACCATCTCTTTGTTAACGTCGCTCGGATGGCGGTTGTTGGGTCCCAGTGAAGATGGCCTTTGGCCAGGTGAAGCAATGGGGTCAGCCCAAGTTAGTTGAGGGCGCAGGGTGCGTTCAACAGGGAGAGCACGCTCAACTTTCGCTTTGAAATAATGTCCGCTTCCAGGAGAGACCTGTGTGACCTGCGCTTTGCAAAGCTGAGTCTACGTATACCGGAGTGAGTGCAGGTCCTGAGCGTGCTCATCTACTAACTCGGTACAATGACGCCATACATAAAAGGTTAAAAGTGAAGGACGTCATATCATTGACGCAAGATGAGGCGAAGGCTCTGGGTGGACGGTAATGCTGCTTTATCTTATAGCTCTTTGACATATTGCTTGTTATTCTTAGCCTACTTTGTATGTTTTGTTGGCGTACTTTATAGACTACTTTGTATGTTTTGCTGTCGGCCGGCGGTTTTACATTTCGCCTCCGGTTACGTCTTTCTCCGTCTGGCCAGGAGATATAGCCGCCTCGGGAGTGAGGTAACGTCTGCCGCGTCATCGATGTCAATATCAGAGAGTGTCCCGGAGCGACCTGTGACCTATGAGAGCAGCGCTCGACCCCAGGGCCCGCCGGTCTGTCGGGGGTAACGGGTATTCCCCGTCCCGCCTGAGACTGACCTGGTGGGGTCAACCTCAAGTGACTGGCTGCTCACGATGGAAGGTGGGGACGGTGACCTGACCAAGTCTGACCCAGCTTGAGAAGACACGGATGAAACACGAGTGTTGATCTACGATAGGTTTCATGGATGACTGGAGAGAGTGGCATCGTCTGGCCCCACTGAAGGAGGCCCCTGGTCCGGCGCCCTGCCCCGCCGCGCCGACCGCTGGTGCTTGCACTTCCCCCGACACGAGCACCCTGCTGGGGTGCTCGTGTCAGATCGGCGGGGCAGGGCGCTGGGTCAGGAGCAGGACGCCCTTGTCCGGAGCAAGATGCCCGTGTCTCCTTCAGTGGAGCCCAACAGTACCAATCTCTCCAGTGATCCGTGAAGCGTACACGAGCCTGACACGGGCATACCGCCCCTGACCCGGCGCCCTGCCCCTGACCCTACCGCGGACTCCCGCCGACCGGCTGCGGCTGATCAAACCCTCGTCTGTCGTCAGCCCCCGCCACCGTCTCTCCCCGAGTCAGATCCAACGCCCGCTCCGTCAATATTGGATGCGCCCGGGTGGAATGGGCCAGTCCCAACTGCCGAGCCTGATTCGCACGGAGAGAGAGCGCTCTGGTAAAGGCCAGTTCGACTGAGTAGTCCGGTGTGGTCTTGGTTTATGTCACGAGTTGGCAGCTGAACTTTCCGTTTTGCTTTAAAACGCTCGGTATGGGTAGTAGGGGCGGATGCGTCAGAATGGAGGACGGGCAGAAATCCCTGCGCTGACGCTGCGTTGGTCTGGCTCAAACCTTCACCGAGCGTTTGATCAGCGAGTAATCGCTCACTTGTAATCGAGACTGGCAAACTTGGCGCATTAATCAGGAGCTCAAAGACTGGGGCGACGGCTCTATGACCAAACTGCTCAACTTGTGCCCGTGTCGGCTGAGTAGTGGCCGTGTGTGTCAGCCGGTGTCTGCGACTGCTGGTAGCCGCTAACCTGCACGGCTTGTGGCCGGCCCCGGTGAGGGACAGACTTGTAAACGACTCAATTTTTTTTGAGTCGATTCTTTGTTTGAGTCTGGAAATTTGAATCGATTCATCAAACGACTCATGATGTTAAATTTAATTGATTCGAATCAACTCATGACTCATCAAGTTCCTCGATAAAATGATTCGAATCAACTCATGACTCGAGCAACTAGCCAATGGAATGATTCGAATCAACTCATGACTCACACATTTTGATGAATCGATTCAAATCAACTCATGACTCACACGACATTTTTATTGAACTTATTTCATTCAACCCATGACTCACTATAGGCATTTGTTGATTATTTGACTCAAAGCTATGATAAAATGAATATGCCGCATACCACAATTGTATTAAGCAGCATAGTAGCCTTGACCAAAGATTCAAGCAGCTACCTAGTAGGACTAGGTACATAGGTACCTACTTTGGCAAACATTGTTGATGCAGTTTCCAGTTCATAAGTCCCAATTCCACTTTCGAATTCTAATATTCCTGCAGATTGGGCTACCTATTCTGTAGCATACTGGTCACTGGTCAGTCTTGCTTCAATTTCTTATCTTGTCACCTACAACAAAGCAAACAAGTTCTAACTGCAAGCAGTCCAGAAAATACTTCAAATGTTTGTACACATCACTTCCATTCAGTTTGCTGTACACACCCAACAATATTTTGGGCTGTAGAAATCAAATACCAATAACATATGAGGTAAGTATGACTGAAATCCATTTATAATGGACACAAATCCAATTGAAGCAAGGCTGACCAGTTGCAAATCTTACCTGCCTTTTCAAAGACATTGACATACCAATTACCAAAGTCACTGTGCCCACCGGAAATCGCAGTTCATGTCTGATACCCATGGCCTTGGTTTGATATTTAAATGCATTTCATAACTCAATCAGCTTTGAAATTATTTCTATCTGTATGAAATGAATCTAAGGCATTCTCCAGAAGCCGTGATATTGAACAGATTTTTAGCCAACTGGCGCCGCATGGTGGCGCTAGCAGAGCGTATAACACTAGCGCTCTACTAGCGCCATCATACGGCAACAGCTGGCAAATAACTGAGTCAATACCAATGCCATTCTCCAAGGCCAATGATTCCGTGTTGATATGAAAACGGCGCATTTGAGCGTCATATATGCTAAGCCTTACGCACGCTAATCTACTGCATAAAGGTAACAATTTTGGAACACGATCGGGAAGAGGACAAAGTCTCCACTCTAGCACATACTAAACGCCTAATGACATTGATACAAAGACCCCGAATGCATTGACGAGTAAATGTGCATCAGGAACGGATTTTCCTACTTGTTCATCATAGTGATACGTTTGTAATACGCAATTACTCTGCTCATGGATCCCAATATATTCCTGTCCGGGGCCGGGATGATTCAGTAAATGTCACCGAGGTTTTTTAGCGAAAACTCCGAGGGCCGTTAGGCCCGAGGTGATTTTGCTAAAAAAAAGCGAGGTGACATTTATTGAATTCCCGGCCTTAGGGCTGGAAGGTGTTTCCCATCCTGCCAAAAAGCTCACAACTATATGATAGTGACGTCAGCAGCCGTGTGGTTCAACGTGTTTAACCACACCCCTTGAACCACACGGCTTGTATAATTAATAATAATAATAATAATAACATTTATTTCGCACCAGGTCGGTACATATACAACATGACAAATTCAGTCAACATGATAATGTCACCAACATACACATCAACATACACTCTGCACACATCACACCCATGCACAAGAGACAATCTTGGCAGTTTGACATCAGCGAATTCAGACCTGCATGAGACGGGCTTGTACCACTCTTTCTAGATGGGCACTGAACATATTGCTAACATCTTTTCGACTGATATCATTTATATTTAGTTCCAGCAACTCATAGTCAGTTCTGATTTTCCTATGGTTGCGTGCAACCAACCCTTTCTCGCCTATGGCCCTATTCAGATCATTTATTATGCTATTTTGACTAGATGTAGCTCTCTTCCAGAAAAGAAGCTGCCTACTCGCTATCAGCATTGGACATGTGAGCATCTTTAGCTCCATGCACAGGTTGTGGTTTCTCGTCCATCTTGGAACTTTAACAAGTTTCTTCAAACAGGAGTGATAGGCCACACACAATTCACGCATCGCCTTTTTCCCTCTCAGCATACTCCACAACTCACAGCCATACATGCTTGTACAAAATGTCCTGAAGAGCCTAACTAGAGTGTCCCTATCTGCAAAGCCTAATTGAGCACAAAGCATATTTGTACTATAATACATAAATCGTTTAACTCTGCGCATGTCAGAACTATCATCCAAATCACATGAAACTGTGTGACCCAAATATTTAAACTCCTGCACCCATCCAAGTTTTTGTCCATTTAAATAAATATCTGCAGTCTGGCTGTTGGACAGGTGTAGTTTTCTATATGGCTTTTGTGGCGGAAACAGCAAACACACTGTCTTCTTCGTGTTAAACACGACATCAAGCGCTAATGCAGAGTGCTCACATTTTTGTACCAACGTTTGAAGGGCTGACCTAGTTGGAGCCAAAAGCACTAAATCATCAGCATACGCAATCACATTCACGGCACTTGGACCCATGAAACAGCCGATCTTCAGCTTCCTCAATACAGTAAGAAGGGAGTCAATGTAAACATTAAATAGCATCGGGGATAACGATCCACCCTGCCTTACACCATTCTGAACGTTGATGGTGTCGGATTCACTACCAGCCCATTTGACGCTTAGTTTTTGCGTCCTATACCACCTTAAGAGGAGCTTGACATATGGCAGAGGTACATTACGATCAGCAAGAATGCGAAAGATATTAAAGCATTGCATATTAAAGCATTGCATTAAACTTTGAAAAGTGTGGTACAGTGCACGTGCCGTTTAAATTTATCTTGTTCCATGTTTGATGTTAGGTTCTGACTGATGAAGTCACTGCTTCATGGATCCCCAGTTGACATCATTTTTAGCAGCTGTAGTAAAAGGGGCTTAGGTGAGCATGAAATTCATTGTTCTTCTTACGCCTTATATTATTAAATATGACCTGAATCTGGTTCTAAAATACAAACTGTGAAGCGAAGTGAAATAACCATGGCATGAGTGTTTTACTTTGCAACACAAGGTTGCTCAATTGGAAAGAAAATATTTTCTTCTTGCACAGTACACAATTTTCCAAATGAATTTCGGGAACGGGTCCATCTGGTTCCAATGCTGACCTAGTCTGACCGGTTCTGGAAATGTGCCAGTCAGACTGGGTCCGGGTCCGGGTCCCAAAATTTTCCAGTTTTGCCACCTCTAGTACCTAGGTACCAACTGCCAAATGCTTTTGGCTCATTAGGCGCCTGTGCCTGAGCCTCTGAGGCTCTTGTAAGTCTGAAATATGGAGTTAAGTGATGGCTAAAGCTGAGGGGGTGATCTAGCATTGTTTATTAGGGTGTTGATGGTGACTTGTAAACGACTCAAATTTTTTTTGAGTCGATTCTTTGTTTGAGTCTGAAAATTTGAATCGATTCATCAAATGAATCATGATGTTAAATTTAATTGATTCGAATCAACTCATGACTCATCAAGTTCCTCGATGAAGTGATTCAAACCAACTCATGACGCATCGAAAAACGGTTTGATTCTGAGTCGATTCACGAATCAACTCAGAGTCGTTTACAAGTCTGGCTGAGGGAGGCGGGATTTCAGTCGATAGAGATTGTCGAAAGAGCGGACTGGTGCTGGGATTTTAAGGACAATCTAGTTTTCTGGATTTGTTTGTCTTTGAGATGGCGACAGTGGTTTGGGACAAATGTATGTGTTTGTATCATTGCGCTTGTGGTCTTATTGAATGGAGTTTGACTGCAGCTTTGTGGTCCAGTTACAGGGTGTCCCATAAGTTCGTTCTCACATTATATTTGCATGTCAAACAGAGTACATTGCGTTTTGATATATTTATGACCCCTCATTGTGCTCCCCAGTTAATAGGCAAACACATGAATACATGCTGCGGCATGCCAACTGGCAAGTTTGGCTGCTTAGCAGGCTTAAAGTTAGCCCAGACTGAATTGACGTGCGCCGTGAGCTCCTCGAGGCTGGAACAGCACTTCGCTTCGACGAGCCTCAAGTTCAGTATAACCAACGAATTTTTATGAAATTTTGATCCGATGAGTTGCCTGGCATGTGATCTTGCCACAAACGCCTGTCACAGTCACCTTGCACTGCTTTTAAGCTTTGCTTGACCTGTGCACTGATGCACTGTCTTGCCTAAAGCTGGGCCTACGACCTTCCGGATGCCATTTTCTTCTCTATAAATGTGTTCATACTCGCGGTTCGAGCTCAGCTTGAAGGCTGAAACTCCTCCTAGATGTTCTTGGGAAAGCATTCTGCTTCCCAAAACTGTTTCTGGAGTACCAATCGGAACCTGGTCAGCGTCTGGACGCCTATAACCTCACAATACCGTGACCCTGGCCTTTTGCATATGAACATAACGGGACGGAACGGAGGCCTCCTCCTTCGCCCTTATGGGGTTGTTTTCGGGTTTGGACGGGTGTTTCATCTCGAACGTGGACTAGTTAGTCCAGATGACCTGATTGACGTCCTCAGCCCTCTAGTTTTTTAGCCTCAGGCATAACGAAACTCATGTTTGGCCATTTTAAGACGTTTTTGACTGTTTTGAGCCCTCCGGTAAGCAAAGCTTAAGTACCGTTGAGTTATGTACCCCGAAAGAATACTCTTAGACAGCGGGTAATCCATCCTGAAAAGTCTGCTTACCAACTTTCTAGCCCTTTGACCTTTTTGATGGCCACTTTGGCGCCACACAGTTTTGGCCACATGGCTCACTCCTGAGGGCTGACTGGAAAGAGAATAAACTTGCAGTGATTGACTCCCGATAAATCATCGGCGTCACTTGCTAACTGTGCGTCCAGTTAGCGATGGACATTGGCTACAGACTGGTAGGCCTCAATCACCCTCAATCGTCGAGAATGGTCACGTGCTGGCTAAATACCGAGACGTACCCGTATCGGAGACCTTAATGTTGCGGCGTTACCCGTCTCTGTAGGAAGCGGGCTCTCTAGCAAAAACTATTTTGTCTACAGAAATTAGTTACTGTGGAGCATATTGCTACCAGCCATGGCAACCACGTAAGCTCAGTTACGAACCAATTTCAGCGTGCCTTTAAGCAAGAGAGCCTATAAACGTAAAATTTAGGTGAGAACGAACTTATGGGACACCCTGTAGTCGCATTGTACAGGGCGCCGGCTGGTTCAGTGTGCCGCTAATCCAAGTGTCCCATCCAGATCGCCGACTGGTTCAGGATGGAATGGATCAGTGTTTTAGTGGTTCAGCTTGCCGCTAATCCAGCAGCTCTGTCCAAGGTGCCGCAAATACAATTCTGACCAGTGCGCCCCTAGTCCAGCAGTCCTGTCGAGGGCGTCGGCGGCTCTGTCCAGTGTCCTGGCGACTGATCCAGGAGCTCAATGTGTCGCCACCGGTGTTTGGCCGCCCATCTGGTGACCGCCCCCGAGCCGTGCGTGGGCCGCCGCTCGCGTGACCGAGCGCCGTTCGCCGCCGGCCGCCGCTGCCTCTGACCCGTACAAACGCATCGACTCCGGCTCTGACTTGGCGTTTGAACCGGCGCCCGCTGACGGCTCTGCATTGCATTAGAGCAGCGGCGGCGGCGGCGGCGCGGCGCGGTGATGGAGGTGGCCGGGGTCGATGTGGGGCGGCCGGCCGGCTGGCCGCGCGACCTTTGTGGTGGAACAAGTTCCGGCAGCAGGCCGCCGCCGCGGGCGACAGACCGTAATTGGCTACGATGCAGATGTCGGCCGGTCGCGGTGCGTCTCATTACGGGCCGATGACTTATTGAGCTCGCTGCCCGTCCGAGGCCTGCTGTCGCTAACCGCTCGGCCGCGCCGCCCGCTCTGTTTGGTTGTACCCGTGAACGATGGGCGTCGACTACTCATCCGAAGCCGGCAGCGGACGTGGAATAGTCGTTTGTGAACGCCCCGAGGCGCGACTGTGTGGGAGGTACTCAGAGGCTATTGAACGCGCCGGCCGTTTGTGGAAGAGCGACGTTCTGCGAGCAGCGGCGCTGTGATGTGAGCTGAAGCCCAATAACTTGTGCCGCAAGTTAACCTCGAGAAATCCCGCACAGAAACTTCGTCAATACATCAAAAGTCGCTGATAACTTGAGAACATATTGACGTTTTTTTCCTTTGTGGCGATGCTCGAATTAAAACAGGGAATCGACAGTTGTGGCGATGCTGGATTTAAAAGAGAAGAGCTGACAATGCAAAGACGGTTTCAGGTTAAAACAGAATCCTTAATTATTTTCAAAAGCAGTGCTTGCGCAGTAAATCTCTTTTTTATATATCGCCAATTTTATATCCTTTCATGGAATCATGCATTGTTTTTTATTCTTATTAGTGATTTGACAGCGCCTTGATGTACCGTAAGGTGGGGCTATTTGAGACAGTGGGGCTATTTGAGACAGTATTTAAGATTACTATAAAATAAAACCCACTTAAAATTTATGCTTAATTTTTTGCTCAGGTGATTTACTGCTCGATTCCACACCTCCCTGAGCAAAAATATCACACAAAAATCAAACGATCTTCATTTTATAACGATTTTAAATACTGTCTCAAATAGCCCCACTGTCTCAAATAGCCCCACTTTACGGTATATTTTTCCCAGCCTGATGTTTCGTTATAGGCAATCACCTGAGTAATTCGGCGTACGCCATCACCATAATGCACTCGCTCCAGGCAGTCCAAGTAACTTCATTTCATAATGATCAGACATGTGTTTTCCTTTGGCTAAGCTCATTCACTGTAAAAGTGTGTTATATAAAAGTTTACGGATAAGTACGGAAGGTCAATTTCTGCATGCGTCATTGCTGTTCTTTAATAATTTCAAGAAACATACTTCTGACCTGTTCATACCCTAACTTCAACTGATGCTTATCCGGTAGCATTTGATGGTTGAAAGCTAGAGTGTTTGTGCTCCTGGGAGCGGCGTCATATCGAAATACGGCAAGGCTCCAGAAACCGCAAACCATTCATATTGTCAACAAATTGACCATAAAAGCACCCCTCAGGCTCCCGCGTCTCCCCGCTCCCCTGAGCGACAGCCGTTGAGACGACCGAGACCGTCGGCGCATTGGTATTCAGCGCCATAATGTCCGTCCTTATCAGCGTCACTTCAGTTTGAAGCCTGCCAGCACTCTGATGAGCGGCCGGTGGCGCTAAGCTCCCCCGGCTCCGCGGAACCCTCGGCCGTCCCCCGGGCGCCGCCGAGCTCCATCAGCCGCTCCCTCTGCGCCGGGAGACAGTGAGCTGTCCCCTCCCCTGCTACCGGCCTTTCAGCGGGCCCTGAGCGCCGCACAGACCCTCGGCTACTCAGCTGTTTCCTTTGCGCCGCGGGACTCTGGGCTACTCAGCTGCTTCCTTTGCGTCACCGAGCGTTACGGCTGTCATATCTGAGTCTCTCACCTGTCCTTCAATGTCATATCAACACCACGACGTCTCTAAGACTCTAAGCTCTATCCTGCGTGTCTAAGCCCCTCAGACCTATCTGCGTCTCTGAGTCCCTCAGCCGTCTCCTGTCGCTTCTGAGCCCTCAGCTACCTGTCATCTCTGAGCCGTGAGCTGGATGTCATCTCTGGCCCCCTCAGCTGTCTCCTGTTGTCTGTGGGTCCCTCGGCTGTCTCCTGTTGTCTGTGGGTCCCTCAGCTGTCTCCTGTTGTCTCTGGGTCCCTCAGCTGTCTGCTGTTGCCCCTGAGCCCCTCGCCCGTCACCCCAGACCTGTGCCGTCGTCGGCGCCGTTTCCGGACCCGTCTCCCCTTGGGACGCCCCGCCGGCAGAGTCGGCCCACACGAGTCCGCCCCACACGGCGGCGGGGGCGGCTCCGCGCGCGCTAATTGACGCGCGCCTGTCGCCCGGGGCGGGGGCGGGGGCGGTGAGCTGCGGCCCCCTGCCGTCTCTGACCGGCCGGCCCCGGCAGTCGTGTTTGTCCCCGTCAGCAGTACGGTGTGATGACGGAGCCGGGCCGGACGCCGGAGCTGGCGTGTCCGCACGCCGTGTCCGCACGCCGTGTCCGCCCCGGTCCGCTCGCCAGTAAACAGGCGCGGCTCAGCTGGTGCTGCCGAGCGCCGGGCGGGCGCCGTGCCGGCACGGGCCCGGCCGCAGTCGGCAGTTAGTTATGCTTGTTGTCTTTCTGGCGCTATTTATGGCCGGTGCTGTTGTGCCGTTTTAAATGAAATATCTCAGTCATCTGTTATCGTAATCCAAATGAAAAGCAGGGGGCCTGCGGTAAAATTGAGATGTGTCAGAAGTGGTATGATTATTGAAGTGCGTGAAATTATTCCACGCGGAAATAATTGTACGTAAAAATTTGTTTGGAGAATTTTGTGAATAAAAGAGAGACTTTTTGGCATTAGTGTTCGGTTCTCTAATTTTCTATTACAAGCTATTTCGGCCTTATCTCGGTCTAGTTACGGTATTGTATTATAACGGAAAATTCGACAGGGAAGATAAAGGAAGCTAAAAATGGCGAAGAGGCAAGGCACGACAACGAACCAACGATCGATTCGATTTTGTCCAGTTTGGACACCGGTGCTGGAGTCCGGTGATGGTAACCGGCGATGGAGCCCGGCGATGGAGCCCGGTGATGGAGACCGGTGATGGAGCCCGGTGGTGGAGCCCGGTGATGGAGCCCGGTGATGGAGACCGGCGATGGTGCCCGGTGATGGTGCTCGGTGATGGAGCCCGGGTGGTGAGCGGCGAGTGCTCCGGTTTGTTGACCGATTAAGGTGCACGGTTTGGTTACCAATTATGGTGCCCGGTTTTGTGACCGACGATGGTGCCTAGCTTGGCCGCGGTTTTATGACCGAAGATAATGTTTTTGATATTTTGTTTGTGTGCGTTTTAGTGATCTTGAAGATCAGAGGGGCGTGTGTCAGAAGTGGTATGATTATTGAAGTGCGTGAAATTATTCCACGCGGAAATAATTGTACGTACAAATTTGTTTGGAGAATTTTGTGAATAAAAGAGAGACTTTTTGGCATTAGTGTTCGGTTCTCTAATTTTCTATTACATGAGATTCATCGGATACTCAATGCGGGACAGCCTTTTAGATTGGTGGACCCAACTACCACGCAAACCTAACACAGGGGATGAGAGTCTTGAAGAAAACATAAGCGATTATGTGAGTGAAACGATTTGCATGTCATAAATAGCAGTCGTGTGTGCCAAATATTTGGTATTCGTGGAATTCATGTTGACTTTATGAAATGTGTTGCACAACACATCTGTTAGCCGCTCATCTATTTAGTTTCCTTCCAACAAGCAAGCTTTGATTCGCTTAAATACATGAATTTGGATGAAAGCAGTTTCCAGGGGAGTCTTTGTGGAACTAGATTATGGTTGAATAAAAGTAAATCGGTCATTTGAAAAGTGGAATGGTATAGGATAGTTAGCATAAATGCTCAAATAGTTCAGCTCTAGGTTGGCTTCTGCGCTCCCTTCAGCCATTATATTTCAGAAACGCTCCCCTTCTAGCACTGATCTTGATTGAACGCCCTGCGGTGTTGAAGTTGGGGCGGATGTCGCCGTTTTTGCTGACGCGCCGAGTCGGCAGCCATTGTTTGTGTGGCTTGTCGAGCACCTCTTCCTCGCCCTCTGCCGGAGCCGGACCGGTCGCCGGAGCACACTTCCCGGAGCCGGGGCTCTTTTATCTTCGGAGGTGCTCAGCTGTGAAACCAGCTCAGCCTTGTTTTTTCTGGAATAACGTAGGACGTCCTTACATTAGGACAGGAAGGATAAATCCGCGGGCTTTGCAGTGCACTTTTCTAACCCTCCATTTGCCTCTCTCAGCTGATATATCCTTACTCTTTCTCCTCTTTCCTCTCTCTCTCTCTCTCTCTCTCTCTCTCTCTCTCTCTCTCTCTCTCTCTCTCTCTCTCTCTCTCTCTCTCTCTCTCTCTCTCTCTCTCTTTCTTTCTCATCCTCTCCATATTTACATTGTTTTATTGTCCGTGATCGATGAAGACACACTTCTGATTAGCTCCAGCATCCGCCGGACCTCTGATCAGGGCCCGCTATGTTTGGCGCTGCCCCACATAATCTCTATTTAATGGGCGAACCTGCTCCCCACAGGCCTATGTATGGCGCAGATATAGCCAAAAGCCATCATTTCGCAGCGATCCCGCCTCTGTGGTGGAGGCGATGTAACCTATGTCTTATCCAAAGCTTCTGAGTGTTCGACTTGCCAGTAAATCCTCGTTTGAGAGCTTCGGAGCCGCCTGCTAGAACACACGCCGATGACCACTGTAGTCCGTGCGCCCAAAAACCCCAATTCATCATCATCACATCCTAGAGCACAAATGTAGCGAGGAGCTTCCCCACCCTAGCCCTCTGGACAGTGGACAGTGGACACCTGCTTTGGTTGGGGGTGTACCCCAGGGCCCAGGTTTCTCCCTCCCTCGCCGCGTCTTCTGTGGCCTTGTAGTTGGCCGTCTGTTGCGATAACAGACCCACGCGTTACGCGCTGTTGGCCAAAAGCGTCACTCCTGCATCCACCCGGCCCGCTCTGTGCTGTCACCGGCACATTGTCAGCGGAGCGGAGAACCGACGATGGCAGGTGATTGTGGCATTGTTTGGCCAAAGTCACGAGCTATTGTTGGTTGGAGTCACGAGCTGCGCTGTGGCTCGGCAGCAAACAAAACACCGGACGTGAAACCACGTGTTGATGGTGGTGTGTTTGTGTGTGCCAATTGTCAGTGAACGCTGCGTATAATTCTATTGCAATGTGCCAGTTTTCTACTTTCATCTGCGGAGGATCGCAGCAATTGTCCCAAGTGGACTAACGCGCGCTTTCACGAAACGCCTCACCACTAACAGCTCCATTCGTTTGGCCTGAACAACACGCCCGCGTTTCCACGATCAGCGACGAGAGAGTTCGGTTTTCGTGGCTCGTTCGTTCCACCTAATGGAGTGGTCCGATAGTGGTCATTTGTCCGTGTTTCGGATGAAACATTGTCTTGCAAGAGCGATGGCAGCACGGCAATTCGCGGGCCGTGTGCGAGTTTGAACACTGCGCGCCGGCGCTGTTCAATGTAGGCCGCTCGTCGATACATGGGCTGGACTGGAGGTGCGGTCGGCCGGCACGGTGTGTTTGAACTAGTGGTTTAATGCGGCAGGAGCGGCGCCGGTAGCCTTTTAGCGCTGATGAGCGCCGTCTGACGGTCTCAGTACTTGTGGCGGCCGTACTTGGAGACGAGGGCACGGGCTGAATGACGACCAGCAGAAACCACACGCGGGTCGGCCCTGAGGTGGACAGCTGCAGGAGAAACTGCATATGCTGCCTATTCGAGTTCAAGTGTTGCTCTTTGGGCGCAAAATGACCTCAGCAGTCGGCGCGCCCTAAAGTCCTTATAAACAAACCATCATATGTTGCTTTTTGCAATACCTAAGTCGGTAGGAATGAGTTATTATTTACTTGACACATAATGCAAAGAATGGTATTTGATGTCACCCTTACGGAGTTTGTATTTTGTAAGTAGTATAGACGTAGATATTTATGCTGCTGAATCATGCACATTCGTTATTCTTCTCATAGCCAGCATGCATAATTGAGTGTGTGACGTGTGTTTGTGATGATTTTACTGTTGATGAATTTAACAGAAGCAAATCACCGCTACTCGTATTTCTTCACTACTTTTAGAAATGTGTACGCTTGCCTATTTTTCATAAATTTGTGACCTTCGTTATTGATAATTTCAATATGAACTTTTGATTCTGTGTCTGGGTCTGCAATCACATCACTCCGCCCGACCGCCCCTGTGGCCGGCCGTGCCCGCCTGCCTGTCCTGCCCCGACTCCGACCGTGACGGCTCTCACGTGCACCTGTCCTCTGTGCTGACACGTTACGTGACTGCGTGACCCGTCATCTGCCGCAGACCTGACCGAGCCGAGCTAACCGTGTGTGTTTTGTGTCCACAGGTGAGTGGAGACTGGGGCCGACGGAGTGTCACTGCAAGGTAACGTACAATACCGGCGGATGGGGGGGGGGGGGGTCCGGGTCACGGCCGTGCTGCTCCGGCGGCGTCACGCCCCCGTTGTCACGGCCGTCACCGGAGCGGGGGCGGGGGCGCCGTGACGCAGGCTGCACCCTCCCCTCTCCGTCCCCCTGTGTCCGCCCAGCAGTCTGTGTGCGCGACACGGCGCCGACCTTTCATCGGCTCCGTGGACACACGCCGGGGGCATTGTGGCGGCATCGCGGCGGGTCACAATGCTCCGCTCTATGGGGCGGCTATATCCGGCCGGCCGCGCCGCCGCCACCGGTGCCGCTTGGAATGCTGCGGGCGGCACGCCGGGTGCCACCGAATTGGGCGAATTGGCGCCGCACGCGCTGTCAGGTCGGCGGCCGAGACGCGGGAAGGAATTCAAAGGCCGTCCGGCGCGAGAGCCGGGCGGCCCGGCCTGACCCGGCCATTGTCACGGAATTTGAGCGTCTATTGTAAGCCGTTTACCGTCACCAGTCCGCTCAACCAGAGCTTATGGCGCATATCTTGTTTATGCATTCGCTACATGGCCCAATTTTCTTCCGATATTCTATTTTATGCTATAATGTAGAATGATACAATGTTTGTGTTATTTTCTTCTTCGTTGCAAATGCGTCACAGTAACTTACAATTCGGCTCATTTGTTAGGGAGCACAATAATTTGTGAGTTATAGCTGCAATGAGGAACCATTTTATGTGCCATTTCCACGTCCCGGGATCAATAATTTCAAGGTCGAGTGCAGTTGAAATGACGCGGTGCCGACAGTTAAGCCAAGCCGCGGCGGCAGCACCACCCGGTAAAGCTTCCGAAGCCTGAGTCACTGCCTGCAAATGAAACGTCCCCGCTCTGAAACACGACGGATGCCCCGTCAACATAGATATTTCAACTCCTATTTTGATTGCAAAACATCCGCGATTCGTGTATGACGTCGTCAACAAGGGGTCTGGCTGGTAGGATGTCCGTCACGTCAGTCATCGTCAGTCATCATGGGGCGGTGGCCCGGGCGGTGCCTGCCGCCCAGTTGGGGGGGGGGGGGGGGCGGAGGGGGTGGGACGAGCCGTTCCTTTGAACCGCCCGCTCGTTCCCACAGACGCTACCCGTTTCCAGAACGGAGCCGACGCTTTGCATGACGCGTGCAATGCATGTTGCAAACGACCTTTGTACCACAATGGCCGAGGCGGCCGGCTCCACGTGCCGTCTGGAGGTGGGCCGAGGTATGTGGTCACCGAGGCACCAGCGTCACCACTGGTGACGCTCCACGGCCCGTCACCGCTGTGAGCAGCGAAGGCCGGAAGTGGCTGCGCCGTGCCGCTTCGCTCGGCCGACCATGCGACGCACCCCGAGACGTCCCCTCGAGACAGCGGGAGGGAGACCGCGGCACCGTAACTGCTTTGCGCTGCGTCCTTGGCTGTGACCGTGTGACGACCGGACGTGCACTATGGGCCTGTGTAGCCTTTCGGGCCTGCCTCTAGCTCAGACTGGGCTTGGGTCATGTCAGTACCCCTACCCACACAGTAGTGGACCGTGCCTACTGCGGACTCATTAGAGCGACCTAGGCCACCGTCCAGGAGTCGGGAAAGTCAGAGCTTCGGACGTGCTCTAAGACAATCGGTCATTTGCTGGCACGGGGTCATCGAGGTGTCCATGGACGAGCGCTGGGGGGGGGGGGGTGAGTCTGGGGTGGAGATGAGTCTGTGCACTGGGCAGGTCCAGTCCGTAATTTTAAAGCTATGTAAGCTGAGGTTCTGATCATACGATGAGAGTTGTGTCGGCTCTTTGGATGAAACCATCCCGCCCGCGGGGTATACCTAGCTCATGACGGTCACACGCCGGCGGCTGAGGCTGAGGGTCGGCGGGCCCGCCTCTCCGCGGCCCGTGAAATATGGACGGGATTACCGAACAGACAGCCGGCCAGCTGGTCTTAGCCTGAAGGGCACGGCGTAAAATATCAAACTTAAGTTCTGATGAATTTAATTCCGACACTGATTTTACGAGATTGCCGGGGAAGTTAGCGGCTGAGTGATTTGCTACGGCCGCGCCGGGCACGTGAGGAGGCTGGGCAATTTCCTGAAGCAGTCGGCCCGACTGATTTAAAATGGAATATTCAATCAATTCTGCTCACACCTCAGCTACCTGACGTCTCATCCCGTGCGCTTTTCTTTATTCTTATCTGAGTGTTGAGTGATCTTGATTGTAGATTTGCTGAGGGAAGGTCATATGTAACCCAAAATGATTTTGCGAGTATTTTGAGTGTTTGCTATCACTTATCTGTGGGTTCTACCTAATAGTTGGAGCCCATGTTTGCCTGTGCATTAGCTGCGGCATGCATAATGGATAACAGTATCCTCATTAAGCCATATTTCTCTGCATAAATTTGTCTTTGCCCGCAAATCAAAGCCCTCAAAGCGTCTGGATGGTAATTAGGTATAACGCTGATGGCTCGCCAGCCGAATCAGATGGGTCCTGGCGCTCGCCTGTCGAGCGGAAGGGGTTGGATCGGGCGGTAGCGGCTGGTCACTTCGTTCGGACCAGATCACCAGCCAGGAGTTGCTGATATCGGCGACCGTCAACAGAAGTGGTGACCGTGATCTTGGCGAGGGGTCAGATGACCTCACCTTATGTTGGTCCCCCTTGATTGCAGTTTCCAGAGTTCTGGTTCATGCAGGGGCGTGGTATTCGGAGTGCTGGTGACAGTCACTGCAATGTTCGGCAAGGTAGTGTCAGAAGATGCGACGCTGAATTGACAGGGACGGTGTGCCTTAATCTGCGATGTCTGTTTTTTTTTAACCAGTGTCATTCCACCGTACTAGCTGTAGTGTCTCAGCTCCGCACTGGTGTCATTTCCCGTCACCTGGGCCGGTGCGGGCTCCGTTACACCTGCCGCTGGTGTGCTTTTCCTCGGGCTGTCCGCAATCCGGCGGTATGCGCTTCTGGGACCGTCCGCAATCCAGCGGTATGCGCTCTCTCGGACTGTCCGTCCTCCGGTAATATGCGCTCCCTTGCGCTGTCCGCAATGCGGCGGTATGCGTCCCCTCAGACTGTCCAAAATCCGCCGGTATGCGGCCCCTGGGACTGTCCAAAATCCAGCAGTATGCGGCCCCTGGGACTGACCCTCCTCCGGTAATATGCGCTCCGTTGCACTGTCCGCAATGCGGCGGTATGCGTCCCCTCAGACTGTCCGCAATCTGGAGGTGTGCGGTCCCTGGGCTGTCCAAAATCCGGTGGTATGCGGCCCCTGGGACTGTCCAAAATCCTGCGGTATGTGGTCCCTCGCGCTGTCCAAAATGTGGCGGTATGCGGCCCCAGGGGCTGTCCGCAATCCGGCGGTATGCGGCCCCTGGGACTGTCCCTCCTCCGGTAATATGTGCTCCGTTGCACTGTCCGCAATGCGGCGGTATGCGTCCCCTCAGACTGTCCGCAATCTGGAGGTGTGCGGTCCCTGGGCTGCCCAAAATCCGGCGGTATGCGGCCCCAGGGGCTGTCCGCAATGTGGCGGTATGCGGCCCCGGGGGCTGTCCGCAATCCGGCCGTCGCGTTCGGCTCGTGCTGACCGCGCATGTCGACCGGCCGCCGGCCGAATTATGATGGATCCCGACAGCCGCTCCTCGGCTGTGATGGATGGTAAACGACGCGCCCGACGGCTTGCCAGCCACGCACACGTCCCAGCGGCCGACACACCGCTGCTGGTCAAGGTACTCCGCAATCGGCACCGCGGCAATATGACCTCTGCACGACACCGCTGCTTAATGGCCGCGTGACACAATGCTGTTAACGAAAATGCTTGGTATGAGTGCGGTGTCATTTGTATCTTTAAAACTACAGTAACGCACTTGGGTTGTGATTTTTGTGAGCTCGCTTGATAGTTAGCATGGTGCTGTGCTCGCTGAAGATGGGAATGTCAATAGATTTCTAATGGTTTTCTTTTCGTCGATTGGTGTAATTTTGCGGCAAGTTTCGATCGTTCCGGACACTAGGTCCGGGTGGCAGTGAGTGCGGCTCCGGTGCGGGTTTATGGCCCAATCAGGCGGCCTGCTAACCGAGAACGAGTGGCGCCAACCTCTGCCAATTACCGATGGTGGAGGGCCGGCCCGGGCCCTGCAGCCGCCGCGGCTCGGCCGGCCCCGGCTGCAGCGGTCGGGCTGATGGAGAGCTCGAGCTCGCCCGGCCGCCGCGCTGCAGCCCTCGCGGCGGCAGAGGCCAGTCTCCGCGGCCGCGCGGCGCCCCAGGGCAGAGATGAGAGGGAGAGCGGCGAGTCAGTGCCTCACGCTGCCCTCGAGGCCCCCAGGGGCAGAGATGGGAGGGAGGGAGAGGGGCAGCCAGCGCCTCCAACTGCCCGCGCCACCCGCGCCATAAATTCTCGGTTCCGCCCTCTCGGCGCCATTGTTGAACATTTCTAATCTGGCCGGCGATAAAAACGGACAGGCTCTTTATCCCGGCGGTAAAAAGAGGCCGTCCGTCGCTGCCGGCGTGCGCCGCGTCGGAGACGACGGACGCCGCGCCGGCAGCGACGGGCGCCGCGTCGGAGACGACGGACGCCGCGTCGCCAGCGACGGCGGCTGAGTCACGGCCGTGTCGGAGCGACGCGGACACGGCGGCGACACGGTGGCAAAATCCGGTCACCAGGAGTCGACTGCGGCTGACAGAAACGGCCGACTAGAGCTGACAGACCGACAGCGACCGGTGACAGCTAGTGCCGGCCCCAGACTGACGCTGACAGGAGATGGAGCGTACCAGATGATATATTCCGCAGTCATGGGAGCTCACCGCCCTGCGAGACCGGAGACGGCGATGATGGAAGAAAGTTTTCCATGAGCGATGGGACGGCGGTTGGTCGCGTCAGGCGCGCTGGGGTCGCTGAGCGGGCGCTGGAGAAACTGCCTCCGCGCGGGGGTGCGACTTTCACAGCTCGCCTTTCGTCAGCAGCTCAGTGTCGCTCTAGTTGCGTCGCTCTCGCTCTCAGACCGCTCTGTCAGCACTGGACGGGGAACGACGGCGAACGAAGGAAAGGAGCACACACGGCTCAACTTGACCCCGGGTGACGGCCGCCGCGCGCCGGCCGGCCGCCCGGCGCGCTCGGGACTCGCTCGCTGGCTCCGATAGCACGGGAGCTGACAGCCGGCGACCTGACCGGGCCATTTGTTGCATGGAAAGGGCCGCCTCTGAAAAGGCGGCCTGGCCGGCTGAATGGATGATAAATGGTGCTGGGATGGTTGTGGTAAGCGCCATGCGGCACGCGAGCCGCTCCGTACTGGTGCCTTCATCGGAGCGCCGCTGATGGCACGAGCTGGGCGGGCGGCAGCTGCAGCTGGGAGAGGTGGGGGAGCTGAGCGAGGCGGCAGCTGCAGCTGGGAGAGGTGGGGGAGCTCGGCGGGCGGCAGCTGCAGCTGGGAGAGGTGGTGGAGCTGAGCGGGCGACAGCTGGAGCTGCAGCTGAGCGGGATGGGAGGCGCTGAGAAGGATGGGGTAGAACTGAGGGTGGCTGGTTGACGAATCCGGTAGCGGCCTTGAAGTAATGCACCCAGGTTCTTTGTTTGTCGTTTAGGTATTTTCTGCTTGAAAGAAAGATATTTCACCAGAAGCAATGGAAGCTTCCCGCAAGGGCGCAATTCCAATTATCAATTCACTCATGACGACGACCCGACGTTTGTTGCTGACCGACTGCCGCGTTTCCTGCCGTCCTACTCCTGTCCCTGGCCATGGCTATATTTGTGTGCATATGTGTGTGCCTATTTGTTCAGTAGACGTATATGTGGGCCGCGGTGTGCGTGTTTGCCCTGCCACTCTATGGGAACCCGGTACCGGCGACGCGTAGGTGCGGCGATGGGCGGAGCGCTGTGTACACGGCAAACTCATTACCTCCGTCCATGCGCCGCATTTGTCTCTGCTCTCAACGCGCGCTGTCCGCTTCTGCGGCGAAACAACGCCGCGTGGGCACTGCATTTCTCTTCATTTGTACGTTGAGCATGATTCACTGACCCTTGGGCACGGCACGTAAATAAAAGCTGAGAGGCGTGCTTCTCCATACATTCAGCGCGCTGTTACGGCCGCAGTGCTGCCTGGTGCCTCCCAGACCATGTTTTTTTTTCAACGGAGTGTTCGCTATTCTCACCCTTCTCAGATTTCAGCATTACGTGTTTATGACAGTTTACTCACCTTGATGAAACTGAGGGGCCCTTTGTAGTGCTTTTGATGTATCTTTATTAAAAAAAAAAAAAATAGGCAGAACCGCCGCTGGAGGTTCAGCAGTCCCGGTTGCCGCTGATAATTATGAGCAAGCCCAATCACTATAATCGACAGTCATCGAGCTCCCGGTAGTCAGCCAACTTCCGATTATCCAGTGTCGTGGCAAGACCATGGAACTACAAAAGAAGTGGCAGCGCAGTGGGGATGTCGGTGATTTTTACGTTTGGGTCTGTCCATTTCTCCCGTTACATCATGACAATTGACATGCCTGTTCATTCAGTCCCGACCCCACTAACAAATACGTTCCATTCCACCTTACTGTTTCTTTCATTGAATCACATTCCATTCTCGTACGATGGGTTCATCTTTTTTTGTCCCGTCTTTCTCATCATCACATTCTTTACGTATTATGTAAGGAGTCTTTGTGGTAGTCCCTCCACCTCGTCCCATCTGGCCTGCGTGATCCCTTTTATCCCATCTTTCCCATATGTCCCTCTGTCTCGCCTGGTCCTCTTAGCTCCGTCTCGTCTGTGCGGCCCTTCTGTCCCGCCTGTTCCCTCTGCCCCTCTCTGGTCCACGCAACCCGCTCTATCCCTCTGCCTCCTGAGCCCTGATTTCTCTGGTCTCCTCTGCACCCGGTCTGGTGTGCTCTGTCCCCCTCTATCCCCGGGGCCGTCGGCCGGGCCCCGTTACCCAGCCAAATGGCGGCGCTGCGATTGATGGTGTGCGGTGCCCCGGCGGCGGTAACCCGACCTGGCCTCGGGCGCCGGCCGAGCGGCCCTGCCCAAACCGGCTGACAACTCCAGCCGCCGCCGCCAAATTGGGTTGCGGCTCGGAATATAGCATCGTTCGCTCGGCGCATCACGTGAGGCAAGGGAGTAAATGAAATGTTACTGCGAACCTATAAAAATAGTGGTCGGACGATATGTCACACACAGTGCCGATAGATGGATCTATTGAGGACTGGATTGTGTGGCGCGCTGTGGCGGTATTTTTGTCCCGTCGCCGCCAATGTCCCACATTGGTGCGGCGCTGTTGGGTCGGTGGCCGTCAGTCTGAGCCGCTGTCGGGCGGGGAGGGGGCGCCGGCGGTGCCAGCACCTATTGTCTCGGCCTGGCAGGCGCCTTGCCGGCCTTTGGCGGCCGTAAGCCATTCAGTAGCCCCGGCGGCACTAACGAACTGGCGGGATTACGGCGCGGGGACGGCATTGTGCCGCCGGGGACCGACGTCACTACGGGACAGGAGGGGCCCGCCGCCGTCTGACTGACTCCCGCGGATGGGGAGAAAGGGGGGGGGGGCGTCACAGGATGGCTCAACAGACCGCCGCCAGAAGTGGCACCCTGGGGAGCGATCGCGGTCAGAGTGGGGTTCACGCCCTTCCGCTCGACTGACCGCCCGCCGCGCCCGTCCGAGAGTGATGGTGCCGGCGCCGACTCCTCAGTGTAAACACGCCGCCGGGAAGTGCACACCGGTTACCGGTGGCCTTTGCATGCGGCGCCTCAGTTAGGTGCCGGTCTGGGCTCGAATGGCCGCTTGGACCGCTCAGCCGCCGGCCCTGTGCGCGGCGGCGGCGGGTCCAGAGCGCCGAGTCGCGAGCGGCGATCGACGGCGGGCTGGCATCAGCCGGAGGTGGATATTGACGGATAGGCCGGCCGAGACGGCCCGTCCCGCCTACCATTTCAAGACTGGGCGGCCTACGCAGAGATCGAAGCAGGCACCGCGCTCACTCCTGGCGCTCGGGACGTCACACGTCACCGCCCAGCCCCGCCGTGACCCGGAAGATCGCACTTCCGTGTCACAGCCGGTGCCGATGCCCTTTTGCTGATCAAGGGCCCTCGCTGGCCGGGATCAGGCCGGCTTACCGCGCTCTCAGCCGTCCTGGATAGCCGCTGTCGGCTCTACCCGGATGCGGGCGGCGCGAGAAATGGCCTCCTCTGCTCCAGTACAGCCCGAGGTGCAATCTGACTGCGCTCGGGTCCCGTGTATCACACTGTCTGCAGCCAGACTGCGCTCATGGCACTACAACTTTGTAATTAATGGTCCACCGGCCGACCGCAACCGTCCTACACTTGTTTGATATGAGATAAGTTGGCTCAGGGGACATGGGGTGCTGCGGGATACGACCTCTCGGCACTGCCGGGTGGTGAAAGGGACATCCGCAAAGGCACTATTTTTAAGTTGAGATAGCCAAATTGTTGTCACATTGTTGCAGACCGCGGAGCCTGCCCTGTGGGGGTTTACATGCTGATGTCCGGCCCACGTTCTATGCATGTCAGCTTGTGCAATATGCACCACGGAGATATACTCGTAGTTGCAAGAGACTCGAACCACCTTCACCACGGCTTCAGTGGTAGGTACCCGAGTGTGGTCCCACCACGATTAATCAGTGCCACCTCAATCGGCTCAAATATGATACACCATCATCAAAATTGTCTCGAGTGCGCTCAACTATGTATATCCATCATTCTATTCATCCAATAGAGTTGCTACTCCATTTCAAAGCTGATGATACAAATGGATGTGCGTTACATGTGCGTTATCAGTTCAGATAGCGATCGCTTACTCAGCCACTCAATTTTGGGCCGTTATGGAGGCAGTCTCTGGTGGGTCATTCCATTTGAAATCCATGAGTTTCATATTTTTGTGAGCACGACGGACTCCCGGCGTTTCTCCGTGTTGGTTGCGGTTGTGTTTCTCTGGCCGCCGCCCCTGTTGTTCCGCTGAGTTCGTGTGAAACCGGCTCCGCACCGCCGCCGCCGCCTCCGCCGGGCTGTGACGGGCGCCGCGAGGATGGATATCGGCCCCCGGCGGCGATATTTCGCTCGGCTGTCACTGGCGGCACACGTGAGCGGCCGGCCGATGAGCAGTCGATCGGCCGGCGCGCCGTATCGCCGCTAAAACACACACAGACACACAACGCATTCGGGATACACCACCCACTCATGCATGCAGCACACATAACGCTGGCTCAGATTCAGATTCTTATATTTCGGCTTCATTCACACTAAGTGAGGCTTTTCAGTTGCCATATATAAAGTACAATCACATTGTATGATTGTACTCATGACACGGATCGACACGACATGATGATCTGCTCTGCCCTTCGGCGCCCTCGGTGCCTTCTCAGGCAGACGATCGGACGGACGGACGGACGGACATATTTGCAGACGGACGGACGGACGGCGCTCCCTTTCCCGTCATCGCCCCGCCCTCGCCCCGCCCTCACCCCGCTACTGCTACTGCTGACGAGGCTAGTGCTGACGGGGCTGCTCTGAAAATACGAGAGGATATCTGGTCTTATCGGTCGGCGGTGGATGTCCGACAGTTTCGGGCTATGACTGGAGGAATCGGCCCCTTATGGTGATTGCCTGATGGCATCCGCGATATTCTCTCTCGGTAAAGCAGTGCTATTCTGGGCACAATGCATTTCGTCATGCATAGTTAAACATGATGCGGAAGTGCCCATGGCTTTGTTGTGATATCTATTAGAGATGCACCAAATTTGCAATTTCATTACCCGCCCCGCCCCGCAGCTACCCCTTGCCCAACCACAACTACCCGCAAGCTGATTTTGGCTGAGCCGAACCCGCAAAAAACCCGCAATTTTAAAAACCTGCCTTTGCATGGAAAAAATACAGCTGGGTCAATGCTAGAGCTATATATAAACCTTACTTGCTTCATTGTTGTGCAGAAAAAGACAGCCAAACAAATAGTAAGGACTTGAAATTGCTATGCTAAGTCCTCAGGAAGTGCACACTGGATAATGGAAAACGAATAACGCATCAATACATTTGAAATTCCTTTCTGAAAAGAATTCAGTAAAATCTTTCTCTCACCTTACCCTTCAGCATTGGCTGAGGATCAAAATTTCACTCTGGTTCCTCTCAATGTTAGGCTTCTGGAATGATACTGTTATCAAAATGAATGTTGATATAAAAAGATATGCGATTTCCAGTTAAAAATAAATAGTGACACGGTGAATAATGCGTATCCAGTCGATCTACACATAAAACAAACCATGCAAAAGCCCAGCAAAAACCAACTAACCAATGAACCACGCATTTTTGGAAACATGCGTCAGAAGCGTCACCAACAGCTGATTGCAAGGAATGTTACAGCGACTAAATTATTGCAGCCGTAGTTAGTGCGAACTTGTTGCGAAAACACCGTTGTATAATGCATATTAATGTGCCATTCTGATAATATTATTTTACACAACAGCTAAAGTTTTACAATTCAGAGGTTAATCACCGGTAAGGAAATAAAGAGACAGAAAATACTAAATAAAATGTAATAATTTTATAGTTGGTCTTGGTAATGCTCTCCGGCTGATCCTCTCTCGGCAATCGGCATACAAATGATAAGGACGTAAAAAGACAAAAGAAATAAATGCGACCAGCTACGTGGTTTTGTAACATGTATAACTGCTATTTTGAGGTTTTCAAAAACCAAGACAAAAAAAATTGATTGTAAAATTATTATTGCGTCATCAATGACAGCTTTCCTTCGCTTCAGAGACCAAAATTGACGCAGTCAAATGCCAATCCTTGTCAGAATGTCGAAAGTGCGCCAGTATTGTATTGCGTTATGTTTGGGCCGCATGCCAGTCAATATTTTGATTTTTTGTAAGGGTAATTGCAGGTAATTGGTGTTATTTTCGTAATATAGGGTGGGACAGAACATAGAGTAGGATAGGTTATCAATGAATTTGCATCAAATTTTGTTTAGCTCTTTTTTATGCCGACCAGACGCAAATAAAGTAACATGTGGCATCTAGTTTGCTCTGATTTTCAACATCAACAATAACATCTAATTTTAGTCTGGGTTGTTCCATAATGTATATCTAGTGCACACTGCACATAGACTTCAGTTCAGCTTCCATACGTTTGCTTTCAGGTTCTTTTATGTTTTATGGAATGCTTTCATCAGCATTTATTTATGCTTTGTAGTTTGTTGTTTGTACCCTGGTTTGGTCATTGCTAGACTGTGGAATGTGGATGCTATTGCTGGTTGTTTTCAGTTTTGCATTTGAAAATAATGTGCTTCCTTGATATATTTTTATATTTGGTTCTGTTTTAAAAGTTGTTTTGATGAATATTGTATTGTTAACCTGAGCAAATGCACTTGGCATTGTGTTTTGCATCTAAAAAATAAAAATAAAAAATTTATAGGTTCTTAAGTCTGACCGCCAAATACCCGCCACACGACAAGTTTTGCTTCTCGAACCCGCCAAAAATCCTGCGGGTTTTGAAAACCCGCAGAAAGCGGGTTTGCGGGTTCAAAAAGGGCATCTCTAATATCTATCCAATCTCTATTTGTTCGAGAATGGCGCTCATTTTTTTGTTAATGTATCCATTTCTGAGTGGCATGGCATGCTAAGGATATCACGGGACAAGAAGACCAGTGGTCTTACAGAGCACAGTCGCCCTGTGGAATTAAACCTCTCTATGACCTCGAGGAGCTGATCAGAGTTTGAAAACAGAAGCTGAATAGGAGACGGAGAAGAGATATAGTTGAGGAGCAGACAATCAAGCAGGGACTGCTGGTAAAATGACAGCTTGGGAGAGACAGTTGAGAAAATAGCACTGGATATGGGATCCCACTGTTGAGATTGACCGCTGGGGAGATGGCAGACAGTCGAGAGAAGGGCGGATGGAAAGGCTTGCGGTTGAGTGACATCTGAGACAATGTTCGCGCTCAGGTGGAGCAGTCTGAGCAGAGGACGGATCAGGTGGACGGAGTTGGCGGATTACTGGTCGAGGAGCCGCGCAGGGGAGAGGCCAAGAGCGGCAGCTGTCGAGGGCTGCATGCAGGTCGTGGGAGCAGAGGAGCGGGTCGGACGCCTTCCGGAGCGGCGCCCCTCGGTAGATCACATTACCAGAGTGCGCCGGCGGGGTGCGGCGCGCCCTCTCCTCTCTCAGCCGCGCCGCGCCGCCCTGCCGTGTCACTCAGCGGCGACGGACGGCCGTCCGACATCCCCGCCCTGCTCCGGGGCCGTCTCGAGTGGCTCTCCGGCCGTCTGACGGGCGGGAGACGGCGCCGCACGCTCTCGGCCGCTCCCCTCTCAGCGCCGACCGCCGTCCTCAATTATCTCCCGCTCAGCGTCCGACCAACAAAACGGATGTGAACGCTTCCGGAGCCCTTCCCGTCTGGCCAGAGGACCATCGGTTTTCCGAGCTGTCCATCGACAGTGGATGTGGGAAGTGCGATAATAAATTCTGAATAAGGTCAGCGGTACATATGTTGATGATTCCATTACGGCCTTTCGTGACTGCCTTGTTCCGGTCTCTCGAAACTATTGCCAGTATTTCGAGGGCCAGTTTATCAGCCTATTGCTGGCGAGTACCCATCGATGTTTTCGAGTGTTCCAACAGAGTACGTGCTACGTAGCTGTCAATTCCACTTGAGTTTACCCACTCTCCAACCAACACACTTCGCACAGTGCGCTTTGTTTTGGATAACGATAAATGTGTTGAATGTGCATTGTGCATCAGGTAAGAAAATGTTTGCGGTGGACATGTCATTGACTGGAGCAGCGAACTTTCGTAGTCGGTCTTCTGATCGAACGCAACACGCACAATACACATTATGCACATGCTGATTCAGCTGATGCTACTGTAAATTTGCACTGTTCCCCAATCCCATGCATGTTTAAAATGCTGCACTTTCCCTTTCCCTTTGCTTTCCCCTTCCCTAAAAATGAACGCTTTCTTCTCATGTGACACTGCCCTCATTTCTTCTTCTCGAGCTATGTCTAAAGGAGAACCCGTCTTTGTCACATTGGCGCTTACTGGCTCGGAACCGAACGCTGAATTGTTGTTTCAATTTTCAGCACTTATCCTGGGCAAAAATAAGGTAACTTCGCGGAACGATATATGAATAAGTTGTGCTGTCTGATGCGCGAACGCTTTCACCCACGTATTGTTGTCCCTGAAATCCTAGAATATGGTGTCTAAATCAAGATAAGTATTGGTGTGCTGATAGCTGACGGCAGGCGCCCGCGCTTTTCTATAGTTTCGTCTTTGGTCCCCTATTCTCAGTACAAACTAGACGATGGTAAAGTGTTTCAGCGAAACACTTTGCAAGACAGCTTGCAATTCACGATAACTTGGAACATAAAATTGTCTCACTGCGCATATTCAACAATGTCTCAGTCGGATCAACTTGTATTCGACATCAGAGGCAAGACCCTTACTGTAAGTTAACTAGTCACGTCTGCTCGCGCCTCTGTTTATAAACATTTTAGCGATATCCGGTGCTCCTACACACCCTGCAGAATGACCCCCGCATCAGTTTATCAGCACGCGACAGCTAAGAAAGGCCCAGCCTCCGGTATATCCCCTTTTCTCGCGTGGCTGCTCGCCCTGCTAGTGAGCATAAACATGAGATCATAAACAAACACGCTACCTCTAACATGCGAGCAGCTTCCGTTTGACTTCCGAGAGCTACGAGCCGGCAGGCAGCTGCTGCCAGAAAATTCAAAACACGCCAGCGTAAACACTCGATTTACCTAAGACCCACCAGATGCTAAAATACTGTCGTAATATTTCCATTTCGCTGAGGGCAATCTCAGCCGCCTCCGCCGCCTCCGTCCACTTTTCTCAAATGAGTGAATGGCCTGGCGGGCGGTGGCGTCGAATCCGTTGCCGTCTGGATGCGGATGCAATCCTGGGCCGGTCCCGCGGGTGACGTACCCGGTGATGCAGCGTCTCTCTCGAATGGCCGGTATACCTGGAACCGGCCGTTCAGCCGCCGGCCGGCTGATGGGCTTCGTAAACAGGCGGCGCCGCTGGGCTTGGAGGCGGGCGGCGGCGCCTGGTGGAGGTGGGACCGGCCAGTGGTGACACCTGCTGACGCATGAACCGGGCGGGGAGACGGGGCACTGGGGAAGAGGGGGCCAGGGAGGATTGGGAAAGACAGGGTCATGAGGGCTGGGGAAAGAGAGGGTACCGAAGGGCTGGGGAAAGACAGGGTCAAGGTGGGTTGGGGAAGGAGGACTGGACCACAGGCCATTGAGGGAAGGTGGAGGAATGCGGAAGGACGACGGGGTGGAGGAGCCTTGGAGCATGCCGGGGCGGTGTAGCACAGGGAAAGACAGAATCACGGGAGACCAAGGAAGGAAGGGGCACGGTCCACTGAGGAAGAACGGAAAGCGACGTGGTAGAGACGCAGAGGCTTGATAGTGAAGTGGGCGAAATCGAATGTGACTTAGTCTATTGTATTGTATTGTATTGTATTGAACAATCATGAGCGATCCACATGGGCGCAAAATGACCTAAGTAGTCGGCGCGCCCTAAAGCCCCAATTAACAACAACAACATGAGCGATCCACATTCTGAAAGTGCGTGGCGATTACTGCTCACCTCTGGCTTATCCAATTGTGCATGTCTTCGGTCTTTCCTTTTCTCTGACTCTGACTCATAAGTCATTCTGTCCCTGTGCGACTCGCCCCACTACCACTGCTGTGAGTCAGCATCAGTCCTATGACTTTATCGATGCCTTGCTTCATTCCTTGATGAGTCAGACCAACTCATTTCAGCACCGGATGTAGCGCAGGTAGGACTCTGTTCAGCCGTTCAGATAACCACAGAAATATCCGTACCAGCGAACCGCTACTACGGCATCACATTCCGGCTGCAGTATCTGTTGCACCCCGACAGAGATGCGGAGCAAGATAAGGTGTAGATAAAAAACCCTGATCTAAGTTACAGCGTGTCGGTGACAGCTCTGCTGACTCTGTGCAGTGTGCACAGTCTGCTCACCGCTCAGCACTGTCAGCGGTAACACGAGTCAGCCTCAGTGCTCTGAGCTCTCACTCAGCACATAGCAGTCTCGGCACGTCACTACCCCACCAAACCCTACCTCATCGGCCTGCCCCGCCTCCCGCCGTCCCCCCCCCCCGGGTGTGGGGAGGGAGCAGATGAGCGGCTGTCGGCCTTCCGGAGCGGCACCCCTCGGCCGATCACATTACCAGTCCGCCGCGCACCCGATCACTCCTCCCCGTCAGCCCCGGACGTGCCGAGCCGGGGTGCCGCCTGTTCTCCGCCCCTGCTCCAATCTAAACCCGACCGTGCGCCGGTCTGAATCTCACCCACCGCCGCAATCTCATCAGGAATTCAGTCACAGCATCGTGTGCCCTCGGCCACCCCTGCTCCGACCCCGCTGTGGGTCCAGCTCCTTTGTCTGAACCAAAAGACACGGACAAAAAGGAGGCATCTGTTTTCTCCTCTCTCTCCGAACTAAAGAATTGAAGTTGGTGGATAGATTTAGTTGGAAATCTATTTCGCATTCGGAGAAGCCAATTCAGTTTCAATCTGTCTGTTTGCCACCAGGTGAAGTGAAAGATGATAGTTATGTTTTGGCCTTCGTCTAGCGCGGATGGGATTGATTACGCTGACGCATGCATGGTGAGCAGCGAATGGCGGTATGCCAGTCTCAAAACTAGCTGAACGGTATTCGCAGCAGTCGCATCATTCTGTGACTAAGATATCGTTCGTTCCCTCTCTCCTTCATTTCCTCTCATTCGGAATTCGGGTGGGTCGCCGTTCTTAAGGTAATGGCCTTCCGTTGTTTGACGTTGTTGAATCATGCCCCAATTTGCGACGCTTGGATTATTTACGCAACTGGAGATCCAACTTCAGGAGGTGCTGGTGTGTTTGTTGATGGTGTTAGGTGCTAGCCGGGCGTTTGCTCTCACTCGACAGCAGTTTGTTTTCCTTTGAAGTCTGGCCCTTGCGTCAGTGGCGACATCTGCGGCGGGACGGGAAACTCAGCTTCGCTAGACGTCCGCGGATGGATGGGTGGCGCTACTGCACGGTCCGTTTTTGGTGGACAGTGCTGCCAGTTATAGCCGGTGACTGGCGAGCGTCAATTGGAGTTCCCCAGGAGAAGCACTTGACTATTGTCAGCCCGGAGAAGAAAATCAAGTGCGCACACAAGGGGGGGAGGAGCACACACGGGCCTGTGCCCCTCCCATTTGAACTAGGGGGGGGGGGGGGCGGGCATTGCTGTCTCAAATGGGCCCCTTATCTGTAAACAGTTAAAGGCCGTCTAAAATGAGTTGAAGTGATGATCGAAAACACCGGCCACCGGGAGAGCCCATCTCAGGCCCCAGCAGGCCGATATTAGTACATACCCTGAATGCCCAGTAGCGCAGTCAGGGGAGGGGAGGTGATAGAGGTGAAATTACAATGACCTCATAAGGCCTCGAAGGGTCCTCAGTTGGCGTGGGGTCTGTGGCTCTTCGGCATGGGGGGCCCAGTTTGCAGGTCGTGCCACCCCCATGAAAAAAAAATCATGTGTGCGCGCCTTTCTCATCAGTAGATTTTGTTAGCAACTGCCACCGTCGGTTTGTGGGTGGACGGCGGACTCCCCCAGTCACAGTGGCAAGTGGGTTCGAACTTCGAAGCGTTGATGGGGCGGGCTCCCCCAGTCGCAATGCCTCGTGGATCAGCGGCCGGCCGGTGGGAGCATGCTCCCTCAGTCGCATCAACTCGTGGGTCCGACATGGTGTGAGTGGCCTCCACCCAATCACTGCACCTCGCGGGTTAGAGTCCGGTTGTTCAGAGTGGGGCCCCCCAGCCATGCACTGTGCCTTGCGTGTCCGAGGCCGGTCGATGGGAGCTCTTCTGGTGACGCCACCTAGCGCTTTGGCATATCCGAAACCCAAGAAGCTGTGGGAAGCAGATGGCGCTACCGTGGAGTCGAACTGCCCTCGCGAGGACGAGTGCCCGCCACCACAGGAAGAAAACAGGCCATCAACTCGCTTTTATTGTGGTCTGCTGCTCGCCTGCGTAAACGCACCGTCATTTTGAGCCTAATTAATTCCCCGAGCATTCGTCAACAATGCTGAAGGACATGTAGGAAGTTGTTGAAGGTCGGTGCATTGACTTCACAAAAGCGAGACAGCCTTTTAGTTTGAAAAATAGAATAGTTATACGAGAAAATTAAGCGATGCCGTGATCAAGAAAACAATGTGTGTTGGCAATGAGAATTGTGTAATCGAGCCCTGACATACGGCTACATGATAACTGTTTGCGAGCTGAATCAATAATGGTCTGCAATCAGAATATCCCTATCATTTTCCCTCTTACTGCTTACCCTTCGAATTAATTAGATTGATAATATGTTTTGATCATCGACGTTGCTGAGGAGCACTATTACGTTGCTAAATAGGCTCTTGTTTTGCTGATCGTGAGGCCGTTCACCGACCGTGAAATATCACGTTTTCGGCTGCTTTCACGGCTGTGCGTCGACAGACTACTGAAACGGCTAATGTTGGCTGCGCGTTGTCCCGGAATTAGCCGGTGTTTGCGTTCCAGCTAATGAGGGTCATTTCCTTTATGTAACTGATAATCTGGAATAATGAACGCCGTTGGCATAGCGTTTCCAGTGCTAGACCTGTAGCGATGGCCCGACCTAGGAAAGTGCTCTGTTTGCGTTAGATTAGAGACACAAGGCTTATAGTCGCTTCCTTTGTGGAGAAGCGGTCTCTAATGTTTCCCGTCTACGGGTCCCCCGAGGCTCTCGTGCCATCCATGACGCCTCCGTGACGCCTCCGTGAGACCTCCGTGACTCCTCCGTGACTCCTCCTTGACGTCCCGTGACTCCTCCGTGCGGTGTTACCTGGTGTGACGGCTGTGGCCACGCGCCACCGGCACATTTCATTTGCCGCCGGGTCATCCATTATGCAGCGCTTCTAAGGGCGGCCGGCGGCGCCGGTGCGTCTTTAAATATGTGATGTGTGCCGTCCGGGCGGCCGCCACGGCCCTTCACTCGTCACCTGGGCGGTCGGGTGGCCGGTGGGTACGCTGTGTGACGGCCGACGGGCCGCGCCTGACGGGACGGGGAGGTGCACGTACCGATCACGCCCGCACAGCTACTGTTCTTACGACTCGCCTGAACTAATACCGAGGATGGTCGCATCGACCAAAGGGTCATGACACGAAGGTCATGTGATCCGATGAATAGCCGACCTGTGGGCTAGCCGTGTGATTGACTAAAGAAACAGAAAGTCCAAATGAAGTTAGAGCCTTTTGTTTTACGTGCCTATTACCATTGCAACTAAGCTGGCCGGCCAAACACAATATCTTAGCTGCACTCAAATCCACTTCGGATGAGATAATACTCTCTCATCCATGAATCCACTATGAAATTATGCTGCGCAAGCCGTCACCTACACGACCGTTTGGACAAATGGACATTCTTTTAACAACTGTTCCATTAGGTGGTCTCAAGGTCTGGTCCACCCTTGGTTGTGTCGACTCGAAAGCGATTTTGGGAATCAAAGTGGCAAACATGCAAAAATACCTTCCAGCTTTAGAGAAGAAATTCCCGATCACTGACTGTTTGTGCCAGCCTCTAATGTTAGCGAGAACCTCGACTTTGTTCCCATGTGTTTTACTTTTGCTCTAGCAAAGCGTACTGAGGACTTTGTACCAAATTTGTGAAGTCTAGGGTGTGCCTTCATTACCCTCACCCTTACATATTGAGAATATTGTTCTTTGATGAAATTGAAAATTGTTGTGGAACATTCTATTTCGTAAAGTAATTAAGGTGAAATAATTCAATAAGACCGTGACTTTCCGTCTGTTTTATTCACCGTTGTTCTGTCCTACTTATCATCAGCTCTTTGGACACAAACAGCTGAGCGTCTCAAAGTTGCGCGTACCCAGAGCTGAATGGGAGGACTTTTTCCAACTCGGGTCTTCATGAAACTCCCGGCCACCATTCAGTCCGCTCAGCTGGTATGAATCCGGACCGTTTATTACCGCCTTCGCTCAATAAGTCATCCGACTAGCCTGAAATGAAATCCGAGCGCCGAGTTCGCCGAATTTTCCCGTGTAGTCGCTCTTAACTTTAGCGCACAGGGTTCATGGTGCCTCTTTCGTGTTAACTGATGTACAGGGTGTCTCAAAAGTTCGCTTACAGGTACCAGCCATGCTTTTTTGTCAATAATTCTGAATCAACATGAAATTAACAGTCGAAATTTTGCATGGGAATTGGTAACAACCTTCCTCAAGCAGCTTCATTGTTTTCAAGCGCATTCGACCCTTCATGAGCACACAAAAAGGGTTCACCTCTGACCATGGATCAGGCATGAAAATGGAGGTCGCATACTCGGGTCGGCTGAGAAACTCTCTGCTTCACGAGTAATGGGAATGGTTAGGTCGGAAATGACACATGGCAAAGTGTCGGCGAGGATGAGTACAACATGATGGTCATCTAATAAAAACGGTGGCTAAAATTTTTGAAGGACAAAACCATGCGAGACTAACAGCGCTTTGAACGACCCTTGTACCGCAGCAGACTCGTGCTCCGGAAAGCAGCTGAAAATGCAGTCCTAACTATTGAAAACTGACTAGAAGCTCACAGACAGAGGTTACCCAGTTTCAAAAATTGCAAGTCATCATAAAATAAAGACAGAATATCGTTTAAAATTGTTTATAATATCTATAGCGCTAAATTTTGAGGGAAAATATTGCGAAAATCGTCAATGCCGAGGACAAGTGACCCTGCAAAAGTGTCAATTAATGTAAAGTTTTATCTAACGAAGTTTCAAGAGGCAGATCTGGAGCAAATAGCTTTCTTTTACACACAAAATCCGGACAAAACCGCACGATGGACAGGTTTTGGCCGTTTACGAAGCAGAACCTCTCCTGAGGAAAACACTCCGGAACCCAGCGAAGGTCTTGGCATTGGGAATGACGAGCGTTCGGGATTTGCAAATTTTGCAAAATGTGTCTAAGAAACAGATGGCCGACACATTCTGCTACGATATGCTGCGAAAAATTTGCCCCTGGCACTTCCCATTTGTTCAGGAATGGGGTTGTTTTGAAAAGGAAAATGGTGCTTGGGAGGTCGGCGCCAGTCATTCATGAAGGAGTTAGCGCCAGAGAAGACAAACAAAATACTCACGGATGGTGTCGATGCAAGCTATCGGCTTTCAGGGAGAAGCGGATGTTGCCGGGGAGCTCGTCAAACCTAAATCCGACGCAGAAACTCCGGGGGATTCCCCTACAAGAGCTTGAAAGCTGGTAACTTTTTATCAGCCTCCGGCAGCTGACGGAGTGACGAAAATCGGTATGGGCAAATATTTTTGGAGATACAGCAAAGGGTTTGGTTTCCAACCTTCCGAATCAGTTGTCAAAGCATGCATATTTGTCTAGTGCACCAAAACCTTAAATTTTTGGCCGGTTCTTATATGCTTTATTGACATGGGAAATGTGTAAGCGAACTTTTGAGACACCCTGTATGTGGGCCGTTACAGAAATAGAGAGTGTCTTGACCTGATAACCAGAGGTTCTGGTCTTTAGCGCACTGCCAGCATGCCGGGCAGCTCAACATTACGACTCCGGTCGCGATTTCTTTCAGAGAGAGATTGCCGGTGATTTGGTGCAAAAGTGTCTTTTCTTTGTACTTACAATTGCTAGCTAATTCTCACCGTTATTTTGAGCTCACTCACAAATATACCAGATACCTACAGATACCTATGACAGATACAGACAGTGACGATGCTTGAGCTCAGCAGCTTTGTCTAATCAGCTTGAGAAATAATTTACAATGAAGATGCAAACTCAAACGACTGTCACTCTCGTAACCATTTCGCTCGTCGGCATCACGACGATGACCTGCCGAAACTTGTCCATCGTGCATCGAGCCAGTGGATCGATCAAACAGCAATCAGAACGATTCAGCCTGCTCTGGAATTTAAGATTGTGTACTCGAATATTCTCGGAATAATGCTGCAGATTTGGGTGCCATTCAATCACTGTCGTGCTTGCGAGCTACATCGAACCGCGCTACTAGACAGTGATGCCGACATCGAGGGCAACTCCCACGAACGTTCCGGTTCACCAGAATGCTGAAAGCAGATTTTTCATGGAAGGACCTTGCCCTTGACATCTATCTATGGATAGTTATACCTATCGGCATCTGGCGTATGCCCCCGTTCATGGAGGAGCTCCCACCGCCACTGTGACAGGCTGGTCGCTCCCTCAGCCGGTCTGCGGTCTACTTTATCTGTCGGGTCTCCCGAAGGCGGGCCGATCACGCTGCCACTCTTTGGACGGGCACCCCGGAGGCGGTCTTCCCCGAACGGGCGACCCGCCGGGAACTGACCTTTGGCAGCTCAGCCGGACTTTATCGCTCGGCCGGCCAGAGGCGCCAAATTGACATGTCCGCTTCATGAGCGGCCGATCCCGCGACCCGGGCCGGGCACTCTTAGAAGCCCCCTGACGCCTCACAGCCCGCGGTTATGGCGGAGGTGCTGGTGGCGGCTGACCGCCGTTTCTTCTGTAGAAACTGGGTGCTTGGAGTGCCACTTGGAGAACTCGTTGTAGCGGATTCCTGATAACGGTCAGCGTGAATTGTGATTTGTGTTCCTTTTTTAGGTAATTAGATACTTGTTGGTCATGTCAAATTCACGTCTAGTTTCTTTTGAATAAAAGAAGATTTGGCTTTATCCTGGAAGTTTCAGCATAATGTGTCTGTTAGCTGATAGCTTGCTGTAGCAATATACTCGCCATGGGACCTTACAGAAGTCCCAGCTCAGTAGACTGACGAAATCATAACGCAAGCAGGTCAGGTCATAGGGTGTCGGGGAATAAACCTGTGGAGCCTTGGGGCCCTCGGATTCACTTTACGCGAGATGTGAGGTCATCTCATAACATCTCTGCCCGTTGGGTGTGGCTGAGGATGGCACTCGCCAACGTTTCTCCGCAGCGTGCGGTGCAAGTTGCTCAGATTTCAGCCATCTAAGAACTACAGAGAAGAAAAGGGGCCTCAGAGTCCTAGGTTTCAATCCTGCAATCCAGTCATTTCTTCACCAATGTCGCTATTGCAGGTGCACTGAAGCATGACTCGTATTTCGTCGCTGTCAGTTGCAACCGTGTACGGAGTATAAAAGGACTTTGAAAGCAATGTCTCTGTGTGTAAAATCAATATTTATGGCTGCATCTTGATGATTGCAAATCTTTTCCTCAGAATGGTTATTTTATTTGTGCTATGTAACGGTGAAGGCTGAAGTCAGCATTTCTTCGCCACTTCTGTCAGTTTGTTTATTTCATCGACTTTGAAGGAATTTGCATGCTGGTACGTGGATGGCGGACTTAAGACCCATGCTCGAACGCCTGCCTACCAATAAGGCCGTCGAGTTATTTTGGGAATCATCGCTCTTCTTCTCGTCTGAGTGAGCTCACCCGCGCTGGACCTGTCGGTGGCACCGGAGACCGTTTGTCGCCGGCGGGGTCAGACGGGGTCAGCTGGGTCCATTTCACCGGACTATTGATGACCGGTCAGTGGAGCTCTCCCTCCGTCCCTCCCACCTGTTCTCCCCGCCCACACCGTCCGCTCGCTGTCAGCAGCTGTGACGGGACGTGGGTGACATAGCTGCCCACGGTATCCCGGTGACCACCAGTCCACTGTGACGGATCGCCCGTCACATAACAGCCCTCCGGCGCGCGTGGGATGGCGATCAATGGTATTCCCCTGTCGATATGATCCCTGGCCACTGAGTTCTGATGATATGTCTCAAACTTTTTCTCGTGCTTGTAATTGGACTTGAAGTGCACCCATCGTCAGAACGGATCCACGAATGTATACCTATTGTCAATTGTCGTTAGTTTTTTTTTCTTCTACATAAATGTGATGCGTGCCGGCTCTTTGGACCGTTGTGCTGCTGTTGTTTTTTTATCTTGTGGGTAGATGGTTCGTCGAGCTAAGCTAATGCGCTTGAAAGCATAGGGTGAACTTGAAAAAGAAAACACTCAGCGCTTAGGGAAGAAAATTTGAGCTCAACATCATTTTCTTAGCTTATGGTCCATTTCGTCGTATTGTGTGCCCGTATCAACCTTCCTTTGTACGTTCATTTTACCCATCTTCATCATCATCCCCCCTTCTTCATTTTCCTCTCTCCCTCTCTCTCTCCCTCTCTCTCTCTCTCTCCCTCGCTCTCTGTCTCTCCCTTTCCCTCTCCCTCTCCCTCTCCCTCTCCCTCTCCCTCTCCCTCTCCCTCTCCCTCTCCCTCTCCCTCTCCCTCTCCCTCTCCCTCTCCCTCTCCCTCTCCCTCTCCCTCTCCTTCTCTCTCTCTCTCTCTCTCTCTCTCTCTCTCTCTCTCTCTCTTCATCTCTCCTTCTCTTTCTCTTTTCCCCCTCCCTCTCTGTCTCCCGATCGCCGTGAAGCGACCTCATTGTTCCCGTCTGCCACCTCCCTCTGCTGACCTTTGTTTCAATCTGCGCTGTTTCAGACGCTGTCGGCGCTGAACCCCTTCCGTCAGACAAATGCCGAGATCCTGCAGGACACGGACCTGGCCGGACCGCTGGCATTCTGCCTGGCGTTCGGAGGATTTCTGCTGCTGGTGAGTGTTTCGTGTCTCTCGATTCTGACTTTTCAGGGGGTTCGAACCGTCGCCGCGCAGCAGTGACCGTGTGACGCACACTGCTTTTATCGAGAGTGCCTTCCACAGCTCAATTTTTCACTACATTTCTGTTGGATGATGTCATGATGTCAACGCTCAAAGCCGTTCCACTAATAGTGCGTTTGATGTGATTTCGGATAGATCTATATATCAAGCGCGAACTGTAAGAGGACCAAGTTTGATGGAACTCTGCCCGCTGGTACTGGTTATTAGTGGATTTTGAAATCAGTGGTCCGTGAAGACATAGCACGATTGAACGAAACGATCGATTAGAGACGTCTTACACCAAAATACACTACTGAGTGGAATCGGAAAACTATTTTCGTAGTATCTAACCTACGATGGTAAATGTTATTGCACCAGTTCCAACGCTAGCCTACAATTACATTCAAAATTATGAACAAAAGGTAGAATTTCTAGTTGAATTGTTGCCGTAGAGTTTTTGGCTGATATCCGATGCATAAGTATCCAAGTGCATCGCAATCTGCCTATGCAATGTATGCATGTGAGCATCTCAGTGTAAGAGGCTTCTTCTGTTGTGTGTGCTGCCTTGACGCTACTGAAAGGCCAGCTAACAGGTCATCCCATGTCCCTCCCTTCCCTGTCTCTCACGTCCCCATCATCTCCCCATCCCTGCCGTCTCTCTTGTCCTTCTGCCGACCGAAGCGCCGTCCTCTCCCTCCGTCCCATCCCGCTGTCCTCCCCCGCTGTCCTCTCCCGTCCTCTCCGCCGTCCTCTCCCACCGTCCCCTCGCATCCTATCCCAATGTCCTCTCCGCCGTCCTCCTCCACGGTCCCCTCCGCCGTCCTCTCCGCCGTCCCCTCCCACGGTCCCCTCCCGTCCTGTCCTGTGGTCCGCTCCCGCCGTCCGCCCGCCCGCCCCCCCCCCCCCCACACACACAGGTGTGTCGGTATGGCGATCAGGCGCCGCCGCTTCAAAGAGTTTGACGAGCTGCATCAATGGCCCTGATGAAATGTACGGAATTGGTATTCCCATTGAGCTGCAAACTGGCCGATTACGATAAATTGCGACCGGTTCAGGCGCGCGACGCCGACCATCTCTGGCCCTGCTCAGAATGTCAAATTGCATCCACCAGTTTAGAAATACAGCGGCATGAGCCGATATTGACTCACGCTGTGCCATTCATTCATCATGATCGGTATTTGATATTTATTTATTAGAAATAGTCTGCAAATCACTTAAACTCCATTGTATATTTCACTCAACTGTGGAGTTAGTCTATTAAATTGTGACGGGAAACAATTACGCGGGGCTTAATTGTCCCCACGCACTATGGTTGGAAACGGCCTCACGGATGGCCGGGGGTCAACGCGAAAAAATGTTTTGCCCATAACTTGTTAATGCGTAGACCGACTGCGATGAAACTTTGCATAGGTATACCAGTGTCTTTCGTGCATCATACAGTAACTCAGAAATGACGAGGTCACGTCACGTCACGCGTGTGTGACGTCATCATTGCAAGTATGTTATAAGTCGCCTATGTCTTTCGTTATGTTATCGATATCGCGAGGCATTTTGAACATGTTTTGAATACTGCTATTACTGAATGGATATTGTTGTTATGCTTTAGGGCAAGAAATATCAACGTAGTGACGCACAGTGTCTTACTATTGGTCATAAAGGGTCAAAAAATTGGAGAAAGAGTATTTATGATTTTTTTTTAGATTGGGCAAAAAAGTAAGAAATAAAATGACGATCATATGACAAAACATGCGTCAGATTAACCCGGCAGTTGCTGGGGTATTTCCCCATCCGCCGTTTGCCGGGGGGGGGGGGCGTTCAACCCCCCCAGCCGATAACTCGCGAACAAATAGGCGCAGCGAAACGCACGAGGCGCGGCAAGCGAAAGAAGAACGCGACGAGACGATTCACATGAATACTTTAAAGTTGAATTTCGAGGTCACAGGTCGGGTCAAGGTCAGGTCAAACACTTGAAATCGGGTTTTCAGTAGCATGGACTTTAGAACCTCGCAATCGGTGCCTCGCGTTTCGCGTTTCGATTTTATCGTCATCAGTTGGTCCTAAATAAATTCAGTCATCAGTTGGTCCTAAACAATCTGTCACAACTGTCACAACTGTCACAACCCTTCATATAAGTGCTAAAAGAGTGTCAGATCAATGTAGGGGTCAGTCAAACATAGGCCACTGGCCAGGGTCAAAGTCAGGTCAATCAGGTAAGCACATAACCCCGAAAATTAAAACTGGTACCTATTCGCAGCCCATGCATGACACATCTTTTATGGGTACTTTTGGGCGTAGAACACGATGGTGACATTCATTTTATCATACGAGTACGTAGCTGGTTGAAAAAAGATCAATTTCAGAAATGCATGCATCATGGTCGTGAAGTAGTCACGAGAAATTGCCAACATTCAGTTCAAGATTTTGGGAAATGTAGAACGATGATCAAAAACCATAGATAGCCATTTGATTTGCCATGGTATTGGCAGTGTAATGGCGTTTACAGCATGTCTGTATGTCTGCTCTGTCGGTGGATATCCATATCCATACTCCAGGATATCCATACACGTTTGCACGATATCCATACTCCAGGTGCAGCGGCGAGCAGTTACTTCTTACGAGGGGTGCGGAGTCGAAGTCAGAGTCGGAGTCAGAGTCGGAGTCGGAGCCAGAGTCGCCCAGAGTCGTGGCAACGAGCCAGGAGTCGGAGTCGGAGTCGGGGTCGGTCAGGAGCCCGCAGTGGAAGTCGGAGTCGGTCCGAATCGGAACAGGTCCATCACGACTCCGAAACACTGGCAGGGGTCCGGAGTCGGAGACAGAGTCGGCCGGAGTCATGGCAACGAATCAGGAGTCGGAGTCGTAGTCGGAGTCGGATTTGGCGCCACCACGACTCCGCAACCCTGCTTATTACCATCATTTATAAGGATAAGCGATTGCAAGACTGACGAGCCGACCTGGTGCTAACGAAGCGACGGGTAGGTACGCCTCGGGAGATGAAGCTTCACGGACGATTTTGCGCACAAGTGCGCAGTCTGCTTTTACGTTCCCCTTACGCAGAATTGAACAGAGACTTATTCTGCCAAAAAGCTCAATGGAGGTCGATGGAGAACTTTTTGTATGTCCAATGAAACATAAACGTAATTTTGCAAATATTGCTGTGATGACACTGCAAACAGAATGCAATGCCGTTCCTGATTTTGAACACGCATGGGAAAAAGAGTCACTCCACTCGATAGCCAACATATCAAGGATTATTTTGATATATAATAATCCAGTTTTACAACGTCATGGAGGTACTCCACATGCTATGACCAGCGCGGTTGTTTAAACCTTTGACGGCGCACCAAAAAAGCCACTCTCAGAAACTCCCGATTCCACGTACAATAATGGAGACTAAATGCGCAACTAAATAATTTCTTCTGCCCAATTCAAAACATTTCATCAATTTCCAACAGAATGACACCCCAAATATACATATATTCCGAAATTGCCCACGGCCATCCGTGAGGCCGTTTCCAACCATAGTGCCACGGGGCGGCCCCATTGGCAGTGTGTTTGTGCGTCGGGCGCACTGCTCGCTCTGTTAATTAGAGCGTTCGGTGTCGGTATAGGTGACGCGCCGCTCATGTATGCGCCGCTGGCGCCGCTCGAAGGAGCCGCGGCCGTAAACCGTCGCCGGGGCCGGGCGGCGCGCTAATTTTGTTTGCCGCCTCCGGTCGACGTTTTCTGGCCGACGGCGTCTCGCGGGTGCCGACGGCGATTTTACCACCTGCCATAAAGGGTCCGGGATACGACGGCCGGGGGAGGGCGCGCCGACGCCACTGACGATGGGGTGGGGGGAGCGGACTCTTGGATTTACCACAGCCCTGAGAAACTGCAGCTACGGACGGGGTGGGGGAGCGGACTCTTGGATTTACCACAGCCCCGAGAAACCGCAGCTACCGACGGGCTGGGGAGCGGGATTCTTGGAGCCGCCGCTGCCGGTCCGAATGGGCCGATGGATTCATCTGATGGTGCACTACATGGATATAGGAAATAGTGTTAAAGAACACCGATGACTGAAGATTATTTATGAAGATTTGCTAATCCGTGTTTGGTGCTTACGATGTTTTATGACAGAGGCATGGGCGTAGGCGATTGATGGTGCCTCACTTCGCAGCCATCGCTTGGTGTGTCTGGAAGAAGCGCGAGGTTTGGCATCCATTGGCCTCGCTGCTCTGACCGTGCTTGCGCTGGTGGTTGTGTGATGCTATATGAGCACTGTGGCACTCTTTCTGTAAGGACAGAGAACCTCACCTCGTCCTGCTACTAACTGGTGAGCTAAGTTAACCAATAACCTATCTGTGAGCACAGTTTGTGATATTTTCCAGCCGTACTCCGCTCCAATTCAACGGTTCTTGACGTATTCAAACCGCGCTCCTTTCCATTCTTACCGTTTGTGAGCAGTGCTGACCTTGCATCTCCGGCTTCTGGTCGACTGGGTTTTGTTTTCGCCCAACTTTGTGGCTCCCAGGCGGCGCCGAAGTGCTGAGGCCCACGAGTAACTGCCGGTCTCGGAGGCCGCGCCGCGCGCAGATAGTGCTGGCTAAGCGCCGATCCGGCCCGCCCCATATAGCCCGTGCCATTCGGAATAAACGGGGAACGCTCAGCGGAAGCTGGTGAGACTGCCATCACCGTGCCGCTTCTCACCCCGTCTGCTAGGAGGGACGACGTATTTAGAGGAAACTTCGTGTGATGTTTTGAGGTTTGAAGCGTGGGAGGATTGACATGTCGTGTTGTATCGCAAAAGTCATCATTCACGTGATTGTTACAAAGTAAAGCTTATTAATGAACAATAAGGTAAACAACGAGATGACTTTAATTCCATAACTATATGATGTGAATTCGAGAATTTTCACTGCATTTGATTCAAACAGCTGATAAGTGTTAAGCGGGCTTAGGATGATCACTGAAAGCTGCCCACGTATTTACTTTCATCTTTAATTCTAAATTCATACGAGCATATTTTTCGTAACACATATCTCGTTGTTATGAATTGCAAGGTGCTCGAACTTTCCGGCGTTCCGTTTTGTCCGCGATGCTCGGGATGGGGTCGCGGGATCGCCGGTCCGGAATTGACCCTGTCCGATGGCGATGGAAAGTCGCCTCCACCGGGCGGATTGCGGGCGCTGTCCGAGGGCGATGGAAGGTGGCCTCCACCCGGACCCACCAGGATTGTCGGGCAGATCCCGGCGGCCGCTGCTGGCGTGCAGATAGCCTGAGCCTTCCTACAGCTGCTGCGGGGCCTCTCTCTCTCTCTCTCTCTCTCTCTCTCTCTCTCTCTCTCTCTCTCTCTCTCTCTCTCTCTCTCTCTCTCTCTCTCTCTCTCTCTCTCTCTCTCTCTCTCTCTCTCTCTCTCTCTCTCTCTTACCCCATTTCTATGTTTTCTTCCCTCTTTTTTCCTCTTTCTCCCACCCTATTTTTTTTCCTTCCCTATCTCTCTTTTTCTCCCACTCTCCTCTCTTTTTCTTCTCTTTCTTTATCAGTTTTGCCGGTGGTGGAATTCTCACCACTACTTATCTTGAGGCCAGTTCAACACGAGGTCGCGCCAAAGGTCACTGAGTCACGCCAACACGAGTGGGACATGATGACTTTAAACCATCTGCTGAGATGAGGCGGAACAATGCTGGAAACTTCTACACTTGGGGTACGAGGGATGCGGATGAACAACTTTGGTCCGTCCCCACGATGTGTGGGTGGTCGACAAAATGTTGGAGTATAAGTGGCGCTAAACCGCAAGTCAAACTCGAGATGAGACCTGATGTCGCGGGTGGCGGATTATGCGAATGGATTGAGTCCATGTTCGAGTTGCTTCTTGCTCGGGCCAGCGGGGACGGTAATGGGTAAATGGTATGTGAAGGGCAGTTTAGCGATACACTCGTCTTGCAACTCGTAAATCACGTGGTAGAGACGAGGAGCAGATTATCAGCACTATTCTCTTCCGGATTTTCTGACCTTGTTCCCGCTTTTTTCTTGCTTCGTTCAGCACCTAGCCCCATCCACATTCCACCACATTCAACGTCTCCTTCCTTGTTGCTTTTCATTATCTCCCTATTTCTTTGCATGTCCTTCGTCGTATTTCTTTTCTTCCCTAGTGTTCCGTCCGCCCAGAGCACCCTTCCCTGGTTTTCCCGGTTCTCCCCTTCCCTTGTCTCTCAATTATTCACTGGCTACTTAATTATCACCCTCTCCACTCAGATTCCAGCTGATCCCGGCCAGCTAATCCCTTCTGCGTTCTCGTCCCTCCCCTCTCCCACCCCTCGGTGTCCTCCCGTCCCTCCCCTCCCTATCCCCCACCCCGGCTCCGCACCCCATCGTACCCAGCTGGTGCCGGCCGGCCAGGTCCCAGCTGCTACTTCTCCGAGTGTGTACACACGGGCATCAACAGCTCATTTATTGCTGCTGGGATCGGTGACCACCGTCTGCACAGCCGACAGCGCGGAACGGCTGCTGTTTGTAAAAGTCGCCGGCAAGGGGAAGCTTGGACGAGTCAACAGCATTAGGGTCCTAGTATGTTGGCATGTAAAAGAAAACTCGGTTATCTAGAACTAGCGGGCAATACATTAAAGTCTAGTATCTTTATTTGCCTGGGCTTTGCTCGTTCCTGCAGTCGACTAGGGTTTGTTTCTTAATCTTCTTAAAAAGCCTACGACAATAGTATGCGCTGGCTTTCTGTCTTGGTTAAGGCTGAATTCAGAGGTAAAATGGGAAGTAAGTGGATGAGCTGCTTCGCGGCGGATCCGGTCGGGTGTTTTACCGGGCTTCTGGTGAAATGCACGGCCGCGGGGATGGTCACTGAAAGAGCACGGCCAGGGAGACAGAGGGGCACTGCCAGAGGACGAGGGAGTACGGTTAGTGGACGGAGGAGCATGTGCATTGTTCTGGTGGGGAACTACGATCAGGGATTGGAGGATCGCTGTCAGTGGGTCGGAGGAGCACGGTCAGGGACTGGGTGGCTGAGGGACACGACAGGGGACTGCTGTATGTCTATGGACGGTCACGGCGACCGTCCGCAGTCGTGGCGCTCCGCCTCGCCCGGCCGCGGCCGGCGCCGTGACCCGGCCCGCGTCTGATGTCTCTCGCCTGTTTACCTTGGACTGAGCGTGTTTGCTGGCTGCTCCGGACGGCTTATGAGATTATGAGCGTCTCATTCCGGCGTCGCCAGCGCGTTATGAAGGCATTAACACCCTCGCCGCGGGTGGGCCCGCACACCGCCGCCCACTTCAGATCACTGACAACAACAAGGAAGTTAGATAAATTGTTCGCGAGGTCTGTACATAAGTAGTGGATAACTAACTTCCCATCCCTCTGCAGTCTACATTGTTTTGGAATGGCCCTAACTGCATCCTAAGGGATACAGAAGTTCAAGTTTAAGTGCACCAAGTGATTATACGAGAAGAATGTGACGACTTGTCTCTCTAATGACCATAGTTTTGACAGCAGGCCGTCATTTTTCCAGACACCAGCCGGGCGTTGTGTCTCGTTCGATTGGACTGACCATTGGCAGACCGTTCCATGGGTCCGGCTTCAATTTCCTTCGCCAGTTCACTGTTCTACAGTGACCCAGTGCATTGGCTGCTATCGTCTCTGCTTCCACTCTGCTGGGCTGCATTGTTAATGAGCTGGGTTCTGCTGCCGCTCGGCAACTACAAAACTGGCCACTCGGCCGCCGGACAAAGTCCACGACCGCTGCCGAACGGACCAAATCACTGAATCAGGGAAGGCTGTAAAAATGTAACACAAGAATTGGATTACAAATTGACCTATTCTTGTGACTTTCCTTTCCTTTCCGGCTTCAGATTCAATTAAATATCTCCTGTCTCTCCGCCCAGTCCGCCGTGGAATCCCCTGCTGCTCATGTCCGACTGCTGTGGACTATATATGGCTACTATGAACTCCGTCCGTCCCCTCTTGAGTCCAGCCGCGGCGCCTCATTTTTCATCAGTCCCGGTGTCGCTACTGCATTCTCCAGACATGGCAGTTTGAGCTCCGGTAAGGCCCCGAGGTCACCGCTGACGGCCTGACGTGGCTGACAGATGGGATGGATCTGACGGACAGCTGTCAGTGGACCTGTCAGTCATCCGTCAGCAGGGCTTGCCAGCAGTTTGGTCCGTCATTGGTGGGTGCTCCGGTCAGATCAATTAGCTGGAACTGGGTGCTGGTTAGGTCGGTCCCCGGCAGTGGGTGCCTAGGTCAGGTTGGTCCCTGACTCCCCCGGCAGTGGGTGCGGGTCAGGTCTTCCCTCCGCCAGTGCAGTGGGTGCGGGTCAGGTCTTCCCTCCGCCGCGCCGGTGCAGTGGGTGCCGGTCTGGTCTGTCCCCTGACAATGGGTGCCGGTTGGGAGCCGGCTGGAGGTGATTCATTAGCTAGTGGGTGCGGGTCGGGGGTGATTCGTTGGCCTGTGGGTGCCAGCGGTGGCTGATCCGTTGGCCTTTGGGTGCCGGTTGGGGGTGATCCGTTGGCCGGTGGGTGCCCCGGTCAGGTCGGCCCCCGGCAGTGGGTGCCGGTTGGGGGGGGGGGGTGATCCTTTGGCCAGTGGGTGCCAGTGGTGGCTGATCCGTTGGCCGGTGGGTGCCCCGGTCAGGTCTGTTCCCCGGCCGCACCGTCCGGAAATTGCCGTCGGCCGGCCAGTGCGCGGCTCGGCACCGGCGCGGAAATTGTGCCCGAATGGATGGCCGCCAGTGCGGGCGGCGCGGTGTCCTCTCGCCGCCCTCCGGATGCCGCCGGGAGGCCGCCGATCGGCGCCGGCCGTCTCCCGGCGCCCGTATCGATTTTAATCAGCCGCGCCGCGCGCCCAGACAGTCGCCGATCTCGGGTGACCCGGGCCGACCGCGACCGGCGCGCGGGCAACAGCTGACCGGCCCTGACCCGCGGAGGGGGGTGATCCTAGAACCGGTCACCGCGACACCGACAGCTCTGCATCAGGATGGTTGTTGCTTCTTTATACCAGTTCTACTTGCCACAAGGTCACAGTCTGGTCCTTCCTTTCGCCAGTAACCTCTCCTCTCCACGACATCACGGAGTGCGACTGCAAATGCGACTGGGAATGCGGTCGTTTTATTTATCAGACGGCCCACTCCAGTGTCATTGCTGATGCCTGATGCCGCCGTCTCGGGTCTCGGCAACGCCCACTGTCTTGCAGCCCTGTTTCGCTGGAACTGTCATGAACCAGGCGGCTCCACTAAGCAGGCTTCCACACAATACCATTCATCTGCAATAGTGTTACATGCTAAGCGCGGCGCTGTGAATTTCAAACAGGATGTGAGCCGCCCCAGAAGCATGTGGTCTCTGCGGACCGCCATATGAAATGCGTTGCTCATTTATTGCCGAGAAATGGCTTAGCGCCAAATTAATTCCAGGCCGCGTTAGCATACTATAACGATATCTTATTCTGCTGCGCTGTGATGTTTTCGATTGATGTATGCGAGTTAAGTGTGTGCTTGAACCAGCTGTCGGTATAAAGGCACGTAAAGCGCCGTGAGACGTTAGTTCAGGTTGGTCAGTACAAAGATCCTTTCCTTTCGCGATCCTTTCTGTAGGGCCGCTACCCCACCTTATCATGCTGTAGGCTGTCGGGCAGACACTGGAGGCTCTTCAGTCCTCATGTCTGTTGGCTCGCACTGTCTGTTGTCTGTTGTCTGTCTACTGTTGGCTATAGATACTCAATTGCTTAACATTCATTTCCATCATAAAAGTTTATTTCATGTGTAATATGACTGCTGGTCGTGGGGGCGGACATTGGGGGGGGGGGACCTACGTATGTAGATGTAGGTCCGTTTACCCCTTCCAACCGACCGACCGACTGCGAGCTGCTGAGAGCAGACACTCCCTCCCCTCCCTCTTCGTACGCCCGTCTCCCCCGCCGCCCGTCGTCGATCGCCGCCATTAGGTGCGTCGCCGCCGACGAATGCCGCCGCTAACTGCCGTCCGTCGGTCACGATGCTAGGCGGCCGTCCGTCACGACGCCGCGACCGTGATGAATCTGGCTGCTGCCGAGAGTTATGTTGGGCCTCGGCGACGAGCGGACCTGTGGTGGTCTGCGGCGGCAGGCTAGTGCCGTGCCGGGCTGGTGTCCCGCTGCCGGTGGGCGCAGCTCGACTATGGGTGGATGTGGTCTGCCAGCCAGTCCCACAGTGCGGCGTCTTTTGTGTTGGATATTGACTCATGAATGGCAGTCGTAAGATGATCCTAACCTAGTGTGTGTTACAATGCCGTAAAGGTCTGTTAACCTACATCTTTAAAGTATCTTAACGACATAATGGGCATCTTAAGCGGCTCTAAAGTAGTTCTGATTTCCCACTTTGACCGTGGGCACGCCATTACCAGCGTAAAATTTATTTCATCATGCTGATTAAAGAGGACTTAAATTTGCATTTCAAACGGTCTGGCTGGTAGAATGTAAATGAAGGACCGTGTCCAAAAACTAAAGCCTGCTTTCGCTCCCATTTCTGCGTCGATTTTTTAGAGCAAAATTCGTCGAAGGAGTTAAAGCGTGGAGTAGGTTCATGCGCCGCATATTCTTGCTGAACTGAAGTAAGTTACTTGAATTAAGTTTGCTGAAGGCGCTGTTAACTTCTTTTACGTAAGGCGGCGCTTGCCGGCGCAGTTTGGTGGACCTCCGTATCTCAGCCAGACCGTGGAGTGGTCGGAGAGGGGGTGCCGGGGTGAGGGATTGTGTCACTCGCTGCTGCCCTGACGTCTGACGTATAGCCGACACTGGAACGGGGCCGCGGTGGGACCGGTAGCACACGTGGATAGCAGGCATTATTAGAGGTCTTATATCTTAGATCTCTATGATATCAGGGACACATCCTCGCAATTATCGATACCTTTAATTGGCAACGAGATCTTGCCGTGATCTTCTTGCAGATATTCTAGAGATAAGCCCGTGCTGACCGGTAAGCCCTTGAAGCAGAGTAGGTGTTTTGCTGGCAGTGTTGCAGTGGTCAGCTACCTCTGGAGCACGGCAACACTCGGTCCATCAACGCCAGGAGCTCTGTCAGGCCGTCTATTGTTCCTCATTGCCACCGCCAATCTCCGCACTGTACCTGGTCCACTATATTACCGGTAACCAAGTGTCCCGGACTGCCGGCTGTCGCCGCGACCGCAAACTGTTCATTTGCCGTCGCGTTTATGCTAATTAGCTTCACACTGCTAAAGTGGAGCGAGCGAATTTAATGAGACCGCCTTATTACGAGCCTGGTGGCGGTGACGGCGACCGAACTGCCGCACGAACGTCAAGAGACCGGCCTGCTGGAAACGCAGGTCTGTCAGAAACCAGCTGTGACACCGTAGGCCTGCTGGAGGACTGCATGCTGTCAGAGACAGCCTGTGACACCGCAGGGTTGTCAGAAACCAGCTGTGACACCGCGGTGCTGTCAGAGACACCGCAGGGCTATCAGAGACTAACTGTGACACCGCAGTGCTGTCAGAAGCCAGCTGTGACACCGCAGCGTTGTCAGAGACTAGCTATGACACCATGGTTCTGTCAGAAAGTGGTTGTGAGTTGACACCACAGTGTTGTCAGAGATCTTGTTAATTATGGCTACAATAATCTCATAGACTAGCCGTGAGTGATACCACGAGTTAGTCAGCGACTTTCTGTTACACCACAGCACTACCAAGAACCAGTTTGATAAAAACTGTTCAGACGAAATGAAACTGTCAGAAACTGCTTGAATTATCACTGGACGATCATTGTCACCTTATTGCTGTAAAAAAGTGGCTCTGACACTGCAGTGTTGTCCGCCGTGACATCACGGGTCCATCCAAGACCGGGTATGGCACTACGCATCAGACTTGTAAACGACTCAAAATTTTTTTGAGTCGATTCTTTGTTTGAGTCTGGAAATTTGAATCGATTCATCAAACGACTCATGATGTTAAATTTAATTGATTCGAATCAACTCATGACTCATCAAGTTCCTCGATAAAATGATTCGAATCAACTCATGACTCGAGCAACTAGCCAACGGAATGATTCGAATCAACTCATGACTCACATTTTGATGAATCGATTCAAATCAACTCATGACTCACACGACATTTTTATTGAACTTATTTCATTCAACCCATGACTCACTATAGGCATTTGTTGATTATTTGACTCAAAGCTATGATAAAATGAATATGCCGCATACCACAATTGTATTAAGCAGCATAGTAGCCTTGACCAAAGATTCAAGCAGCAGTACCTAGTAGGACTAGGTACATAGGTACCTACCTTACACCTACCTATCTTCAACACTCAACAGTCAACAGTGCAATATCAGATAAATTTGTAAGTAACTCTGAGAGACAATTATAATATAAGTGAGGACTAAGGAGTAGCATAGTAACCTATCTCTTATTATTACCTAGAAAGTCTTTTTGAAAATTCAAAAGCACAAGTTCCGAGAGGCATTCATGTTTTTTTTAATCAAACTTTTTCTACATGATAATGAAACAAATGTTACTACTTCTTACTTATCACATAAAATTATTCAAACAGTACAACCTCAAAAATAGGATTAATCCCACCTGTGACACATTCAGCATCAGCAGGGACTCCATGGGCCACGAGGAGCAAACGAGGAGGCCATGACCTTGCATGGGTGGCTCAGGCCTCAGAATCAGATATGATCTTGAGTTGAGACTCATTGAATCGGTAAAGCTGGCGTCACCGTCGCCTTCCCGCCAAGGTAGGCCATAATGACCAAGGTCACGTATGTCAAACTAGTGGCAGCTTCAGATCGCAGTTACCGTGCGATCGTACTAACTTACTGCAAATTTGTGCTAACCTGCTGCAGTGGAAAACAAGTAAGTATTATGTCCGTGAAGTTAGCGTCAGCAACAACAACGAATACAGCGTCGGATTCAGAATCGCTCAAAAAACTCATATTCGGTAAATTGGGGGACGGGGAGCAAGAATATGACCTTTATTTGGCCCTAGCTTTTACCCCTTACCCCTTAATCGGCCCTTAAAGGAAGGGGCGCGTCAAAATTGCCTCAAGGGTTCGTCTGATCGCCAAAATAAGGGTCGCAATCGATTCCCCGGGTTAATATCTAGCCGCAGCCTTGGGTTCCAGATGTGTGCAACTTACCCCTTACCCCTTAATCGGCCCTTAAAGGAAGGGGCGCGTCAAAAGTGCCTTAAGGGTTCGTCTGATCGCCAAAATAAGGGTCGCAATCGATTCTTCGGGTCAATATCTAGCCGCAGCCTCGGGTTCCAGATGTGTGCAACTTACCCCTTACCCCTTAATCGGCCATTAAAGGAAGGGGCGCGTCAAAAGGGCCTCAAGGGTTCGTCTGATCGCATAAATAAGGGTCGCAATCGATTCCTTGGGTTAATATCTAGCCGCAGCCTCGGGTTCCAGATGTGAGCAACTTACCCCTTACCCCTTAATGGGCCCTTAAAGGAAGGGGCGCGTCAAAAGTGCCTCAAGGGTTCGTCTGATCGCCAAAATAAGGGTCGCAATCGATTCTTCGGGTCAATACCTAGCCGCAGTCTCGGGTTCCAGATGTGTGCAACTTACCCCTTACCCCTTAATCGGCCCTTAAAGGAAGGGGCGCGTCAAAAGTGCCTCAAGGGTTCCTCTGATCGCAAAAATAAGGGTCGCAATCGATTCCTCGGGTCAATATCTAGCCGCAGCCACGGGTTCCAGATGTGTGCAACTTACCCCTAACCCCTTGAGGCACTTTTGACGCGCCCCTTCCTTTAAGGGCCGATTAAGGGGTAAGGGGTAAGTTGCACACATCTGGAACCCGAGGCTGCGGCTAGATATTGACCCGAAGAATCGATTGCGACCCTTATTTTGGCGATCAGACGAACCCTTGAGGCACTTTTGACGCGCCCCTTCCTTTAAGGGCCGATTAAGGGGTAAGGGGTAAGTTGCACACATCTGGAACCCAAGGCTGCGGCTAGATATTAACCCGGGGAATCGATTGCGACCCTTATTTTGGCGATCAGACGAACCCTTGAGGCACTTTTGACGCGCCCCTTCCTTTAAGGGCCGATTAAGGGGTAAGGGATAAAAGCTACGGCCAAATAAAGGTCATATTCTTGCTCCCCGTCCCCCAATTGACCGAATATGAGTTTTTTGAGCGATTCTGAATCCGACGCTGTATTCGTTGTTGTTGCTGACGCTAACTTCACGGACATAATACTTACTTGTTTTCCACTGCAGCAGGTTAGCACAAATTTGCAGTAAGTTAGTACGATCGCACGGTAACTGCGATCTGAAGCTGTCACTAGTTTGACATACGTGACCTTGGTCATTACGGCCTACCTTGGCGGGAAGGCGACGGTGACGCCAGCTTTACCGACCTAGGTGAGTTTATTTATATTATAGCATAGCCTATAGGTAGTTTATAGGCTATAGGTAGTTTGGGCGTATTTGACTCTATAGACGCCCAAATTCTTATGCTGTTGATTGATTATTGGGACCAAATTGGGACTGGGAGAAGGGGAGGCAGCCGCAGGTGTCAATTCTGACTTCTGACATGTAAAATGTAGGTACCTAGGTAGTGTAGCAGGCACTTGGCTTGGTAAGACTAAGTACCTACCAACTGCCAAATGCTTTTGGCTCATTAGGCGCCTGTGCCTGAGCCTCTGAGGCTCTTGTAAGTCTGAAATATGGAGTTAAGTGATGGCTAAAGCTGAGGGAGTGATCTAGCATTGATTATTAGGGTGTTGATGGTGACTTGTAAACGACTCAAATTTTTTTTGAGTCGATTCTTTGTTTGAGTCGGAAATTTTGAATCGATTCATCAAATGACTCATGATGCTAAATTTAATCGATTCGAATCAACTCATGACTCATCAAGTTCCTCGATGAAGTGATTCGAATCAACTCACGACTCATCGAAAAATGGTTTGATTCTGAGTCGATTCACGAATCAACTCAGAGTCGTTTACAAGTCTGCTACGCATGACCGCTGGAGACCGGCTAGCCGTGCCTTGGACCAGCTCTCTAACCGCGCCGGCACTGCGGAAGCCACCTCCTCCCACCACTGCACTGCATTGGTGGCGCCGAACACACCACGCGTCCAAAACAACCGCCCCACCAATGAATAGATAAGCCCGTTAAACAAGTCCGCCGAAGCCCGTGTCGCCGGGCTGCGCGCTCCTGCCGCTCTCCCTCCCTCTCCATCGCTCTATCTCGACTTTATCGTCGCCGGAAGCCGAACGACGCTGCTCGGCGCCAGAGAGCCGCCGCCGCCGACCGCTCTGTGCGAAAATATGAAAAACTGGCCGCCGGCGTGGTGGGCTGCGCTTCCCCGCCGCGTCAGTCCATCACAGAGCCGGCCTATTCGGCCGACTGATGTCGAAATGCCATTTAGACGCAGCGTCTGTCGCCGCCGGCGATGGCTGTGGTCGGAGGGGGAGGGGGAGGGAGGTCACATTTGACGCCGCAGCTACCTCTGCTCTGTCGGCTGCGGCCGGCCGGGCTGGGTCTATAATGTGCGCGGCGGCCGGCCTGAAACCCTCCCCGTCGGCACATTGTCGGCGGCGCTGTTAATTAGGTTTGCATCGTCTGAAGAGCGGGCCGAGACGGCCGGCGGTTCTGTCAGCCGGCCGACCACGACCGGCACTGCCCCCCCCTGCCCCGACCCCTCAGCCCCCCGACCCCTCGCTCCCAGCCCCGGATCCCCGCCCAGCCTGGCAGGTCGCGCAGTCGAATGGTCGGGTCAGCAGAGCATCAAGTAAAATTAAATTAATTATATTGATCAGCATTCGAATGGTGTAGAAATAAGATAAAGTTTGTTTGAAACTGGGGGGTAAAAACAATTTTGACCACACCGAAGTCGATTAGGGGACGGTAAATTTTGAACGCACTCTTGGACCTGCTGGCCCTCACCTCATCGATATTAATTGATGCAAAGGATATTGATATATTGAAATGCATTCAGATGGAACTGATTGGATCAATGCGGAGTGTCGTCCTCGTGAATATGTGTTATGTAACAGTTCTGACTTAAAAAAGGACCTTATTTCCACTCGGGTTACGTACGACATTTCGGTGAGGCGGTTGAGCGGAAAGGTAGCGTACTCGTATGTCAGTGTCCATTAGCCGACTGTTGTCACTGTCGGGTTCGATGACAGTCCAGTTATAACCGCGCCGACGGCCAGGGCCGTCCATCCGATGAGGTTCTGGTTAGCTCAGCTCCTCAGGAGTGAATGGCTGACTCGGGCTAGGATTGCGGCGTGGCGCGCGCCGTATACGTTCTGGTGTTGTGATGACTGCAGTAGTGCCGCTGTTGCCATCACCGCCGGCTGTGACCACTTTACCGCCATACGAGGCCACTGTCGGAGGTCGTCTGAGGCCGCAGAGTGTGCACCATCGCCGCCAACGACCTGTCATGCCTCAAGCTTTCCTCCTCTCTCCCAGGCTTTCCTTTTACAAAAGCACGTTAGCTTTTTTATAAATGTAAAGAAAACCGCGCGGCCAGTCAGCGACTGTGTAGCAAAGTATCGAATTGAAAGGGGAGCGGAAACGCTGAAGAAGCTGTAAAGCGTCTTTGGAGGTCCGGCGAACAAACTGGCCTGGGATTGATGTTCGGGCGCGCCGCCGGCCCGTCGGCTCCGGCGGCCACAACTTGCGTCGTTACGGTCGGCGTCCGATGGAGATGGATGGGCGTTGTTGGAGCCTTCGCTCACTGCACTGCCTGTTGGCTGCTGTCCATCCGGCGGCCGAGGCCGTCGTTCCGACTGCTACGTGCGCCGGACGGCCGATGGAGTCGCAGCGCTCCCCGGGCTGTAACTCTGAGATGTATCGCCGTCTTTCAGCGGCGTCTCGGACTGGGCCAAGTCGCAAATTCGCATAACTTTGATTTGGCAAACACGCTGCTAGTCGTATCCGGTTTTATCGTGCTGTTGTGCTAGGCTCGTAAAATTATAATGTTTCCGTATCAATACTGAGTGTGATAAGGTTTTTATTACTTCCCATCCGTATGATCATTCATGATCAATGATCTGTGGCGATCTGACAACACTGAACCGTGTTATAACTTCTACCGGAACACGGTGCTTGGCCCTTAGTTCTTACACAATACATGATCTATTCATCTCATAAGTCATAACGACCCTGCCCTATACTGACCGGATCTAATCATGACAGCGACTAGGAAACCATCCAGCCATATGTATTTTTTCAACAGTTGTGCGTCATCTGATGAAGTCATTGCCTGAGCAGTTCTTGTCGGATGTGGTGTTTTCCCAACTAGCTCCGCCTTGTCAGCCAAATTACCCGGCCGGCTAGTCAGGGATATTGTGTTGCTGTGTTGCTGTGAGGCACTGTAAGCTGCCGGTGTCACCTGCGACCGTCAGGTGAATCTGACACATCGTCTGACTCACGTCCTCCTTTTTACAGACGGGGAAGCTGCACTTTGGCTACATCTACGGCATCGGCCTGATGGGCTGCGTGGCCATGTACTTCCTGCTGAACCTGATGTCGATGCAGGGCGTCAGCATGGGTGTGGTGGTGTCGGTGCTGGGCTACTGCCTGCTACCGATGGTGGTCCTCTCCGGCGTCTCCATCGTCCTCTCGCTGCAGTGAGTGGCTGTCGACAGCAGCGAGGGAGGATGCTGTAGACACTGGGACTGCTACACAGACTAGTTACAGACACTAGATAGATAGACAGCGGTGGGGAGGGTGCATGGCAGGGCCACTGGGACGTTCTTAGACACCGGGGACCAGCTACTGGCTGCAGCAGGGAGGCGTTGCAGATAGACCCTTGTGGCCGTGTTTACTCATCGGGGACCCAGTGTCCTTACAGACACCGGGGACCAGTTATACGTAGACAGCAGGAGTGTAGGGGAGAGGAAGGAGGTAGTGACCGACCCACTGGGCCTGCCTACAGTCCAGTGGGGACCAGTTATAGACAGTGGGAGTGTAGTGGAGAGGAAGGAGGTAGTGACCGACCCACGGGGCCCGCCTACAGACACTGGGGACCAGTTATAGACAGTGGGAGTGTAGTGGAGTGGAAGGAGGTAGTGACCGACCCACTGGGCCCGCCTACAGACACTGGGGACCAGTTACAAAGAGCGGCGTCTGGGGTGTGCTCCGAATGACCGCCACATAATGATGGGATCTGGGGAAGGCTGGCGGAACGATGGCGTGGTATGGAATGAGGGAAGAGAGAGAGAGAGAGAGAGAGAGAGAGAGAGAGAGAGAGAGAGAGAGAGAGAGAGAGAGAGAGATATTCGATACAAATGTTTTTAACAGTGCGTTTTCTTGTCTCTCTATCTCCCTCCCTCTCCCCTCCCCTCCCCTCCCCTCCCCTCCCCCTCCTTCCTCTCTCTCTCTCTCTCTCTCTCTCTCTCTCTCTCTCTCTCTCTCTCTCTCTCTCTCTCTCTCTCTCTCTCTCTCTCTCTCTCTCTCTCTCTCTCTCTCTCTCTCTCTCTCTCTCTCTCTCTCTCTCTCTCTCTCTCTCTCTCTCTCTCTTCCTCTCCTTATCTCACACGCGCCCGCGCATAGATAGCCAATTAAACTTCGAAATTTGGCAATGCATCCGTTGCAAAGTTTTGCCCACGACTCAAAAGGTCAGACCAGATAAGGAACACCTGTAAGACATCACCTTGAAAGTTTAAGGCTGTCCTATGGATAGTTTTCGCACTTCCTGCCCACCTCTACCCATGCTCCGCCCACGCTCTACCGTCCGGCTAAGCCCATACGCTCGTTAGGTGGGGCCGAAGCGCCACATAATCTCTGTTGCACATTCGTTCTGATCAGTAGCCAGCTGGGACGCTCTATCCGGGCTACTACCGCGCAGAAAGCTGGTGGTCGCCCCAGCTCGCCCCAGCTCGGTCGGCGGTGGTAGGGTTACGTAAAATACACGGCCAGCTACGCACTATACTGTAGTATGTGTGTGGAGGAGGGATGAGGGATGCTGAATATGTGTATCTGTTTCATGTTTGCTGCTCATTTTATTAGTGCTCTGCCCAATGAAAACTCGTGCAGTCTCCAGCTGAGTGTATTAAGGTTGCCAAGTCTTTGCTAGGTTTTACACATGTTACTGAAGGCGTTGATTGGAAATAACCTTGGTTGGCTTCTGCCACCGTTTCCCCCACAGTAAACCAACTAAGCGTTGGTAATCAGCGATCGACGGCTTTGTACTGATGCAGTCAACACTTGTGTGAACTAATGCACCTGGGATCAAAAGCTATCATTATTTACTCAAATTAATTTTGAGGAACTTGCATGCATATGAGTTTATTATTTATGTATGTGTTTGGCTCCCGGTCCCTTGTTCTGTTTCAGTGATTGTCCAGTTGCTGAGCTCTAACTCCATGACTGCCGTTCCCTATGCCCTGGTCGTTATGATTGCCGTCCCCTGTTCTGTTCCATGACCATTCAGTCGTCATGCCCGTGTAACTGTCAGCGGTGTGCTCCGTGCCCCAGCTACTGTCGTCCACTGCCCTGGCCCTCATGACCTCGCCGTCAGCCAGAGTAGCCCGCCGTGCCGAGTAGCTCCGACCGACCGCCGGTCGGCCATGGCCGAATATCCGGCGGTGCGTGCTGACCTCCTCAAGGGCCGCTTATTAGATGGGGTGTGTTATCGATGGGTTGGCCGCCGGCGCAGCGCCTTTGTGCTACGCTGATCCACCGGACACACGCGAAAATATAGCCGCCGCGGCCCGCGGCTGTGAGCCGCCGAAGGAGCAGAGCTAGCTGCAGGATGGTCCACCGTGACTCTGTGTTCTTAGCTTTTTGTATTTGGCCGGGAACGTATTAACCCGCGCCCTGCTGGGGGGGGTGTTTGAACACCCCCACCCCCCCTTGTGGTTTTTCGCGAATATCTCAAAAACGGCGGCGCGGAGCGCCGCCGTTTTTGGTACACCTTATCATACATCAATTCTACACATGTTGTGAAAATTTCAGACCAAGGTCATTCAAGGTCAGGTCACCAGGTCACTTGAAGTGACCTCACCTCATAAAAACTTTCAATGTCTGTCATAGCTACACCGAGTGACCGATCGCTTTGAAACTTTCAGCGATTGCTAAGAGCAATAGCATGTACAAAATGTTTATCTCAGAATTTTGATATCGATGACCTAAGGTCAGGTCAATTTTGCGACCTCCCCATTATAAGTCAATGGGAGAAAATTGAAATGCGCCTCTTTTGGATGAAAGACATTATAAACACTCCCAAACACCGAATTACAAGTGGTTTAGACACACTGAACTTGAAAATGGTGTCCGTGACCCTTGTTTATGCCCTGAGGTCATCTTAGGTCACGAATGGTATCTAACAGTTTTTCGCAAATAACTTTTGATAGAGGCATGCTAGAGCGATGAAAACTCCTTAAATGTGTTCAGCTCGACGATACGGATCGACTGATATGCAACATGACCCTTTCCGGTCAGGTCATGACCTTGACCTGAGGTCAAATTTTCAAGTTGACCTTTCAAGGTCAAGTTATAGTTCATTCGATGCGTCTTGACGAGAGGAACACGATGCCGGTAAAAGTAAGCTCGTACAAGGCTTGGGTCAAAAGTTATTGCAGAAAAACTGTTTTCGAAAAAATCGGTTATTTTTGCAGTTTTTGCCCCCTGCAGGCAAAACCGTTGACGTTAGGTCAAATCTGAGAGAATTACTCAGAAAGGGCGTTAATAGGGCTATCGAATGCGCTTTTCCGCGGCGCTGTAGCTCTGTTGGTTCCCGAGTTATGCGTTGGCTTCTTGGAAATTTTCGACATTCGACCTGGAAATCGGCGAAATTTTGCCTTCAATGACCTCTGGTGACCTGACCTTTGACCTGACCAAAAAATTGGCCGAAGTGATTTCGTCATTATTTTTGACGCTCTTTCGAACGCCGCCTTCCGCGTATCGCTACGTGGCCCAGGAGCCGAGTTACAAGGGGGGGTGTTCAAACACCCCCCCCCCCCCCCAGCAGGGCGTGGAAATCCAGGACCCCCAGCAGGGCGCGGGTTAAATAAATGTGCCTCATTGGCGGAGCCATATGGACATCCGAGGGTAACGACAACATTACTTGTGACCCTGATCGGGTCGAACGACAATCAGTAATTGCGGGCTCGCTGCAGATTCGTGACTACTAAATAATGCTGCACCACACACTGTAGTAGTTTCTTCTATCCCATGCCTGGTCCATTCCACGGATCCCCGTCCCGGCTCCTGCCGTCAGGTGTCTGCTCTAATCGGCTGTCCTCTGACAGCGGCACCCGGTGGTGTTTTCCACCGTCCGCCGGCCGTGAGATGAGCCCGCTCCCCGCGAGAGAGTTGGCGTCGCAGCGGCCCCATTCAGTCGGCAGCCGGTTAATTCGCCGGCGCCGACAGCGCTAATGTAAAAAGAGATGAAGTCGGCGGCGTATGAGGGAGAGAGACGGTCTGCGGTTGGCGTCCGAATAGTGGCACCGATCTCGGTGGTCTGCGGTGCGATACTGGGCTGTGATGCCGCCTCTGCCCTGCTCCACAGCACAACACAGTCGCCTGAGTTATAGAAGACATAATTGAACACCAGCTATTACTTTATTTAATGGGAGCTTTCGAAAGCTATGCAGCTTTCTTCGTCAGCCTTGGTACAAAACACTAAAACAGATCCATATAAAATTAAACAGTTACATTAGACACCACAATAAAACGAAAATGGCGCATCTGGATTTTTTTTTTTGAAAAAAAATTCTCGCTGTTTCTTTTCGGTCGCGCTACCATCAAGCGCGTCACACAATGGGCCTGTTCCAGCGCCTCCAGAAACCTCCAGAAAGCTCCAGAAAGCTCTAGAATCCTCCAGAGAGCGTTCCAGCGCCTCCAGAAAGCTCCAGAAAGCTCTCGCCAAAGCTCCAGAAACCTCCAGTAGCCTCCAGAGAGTTGAGAGGTCCAAATTTCTCTGGAGGCTCTGGTCTACAATTATGGTGCACATGTGACAATCACGAATGTAAACAAAGGACATTTGACTGATTATTTTACAACTTGAATGTAAAGAAAATTACATTGCTATAATTTTATTTATCTGTTTAACTAAAATTGAAAACAAATTTTGCGTTTCAAGAGAGAACAATCGTCATTCTTTTGGTATATATGACGCTAATCTCCAGAAATCTCCAGATTGCGTTCCAGCGCCTCCAGTAAAACCTCTGGTAGAGCCTCCAGTCAAGAATTTCTTCTGGAGGCGCTGGAACAGGCCCAATGACAATACACGCACATGACAAAATACCACACATTTCAGTCTAACACACGGTAGACATTTGCGACTGGAACACCTGGTTTTGTGTTTAGCGCACGCCCCCTCGCCTTGTCAATGAAAATACCCTCTTTTATCTTCCGTTTTTTCCACTCCCTCTCAAAAGCCAGGATTTTGACCCCCTCCCACGCGATGGAATGTCCCGTCTCTATGACGTGTTTTGAAATACCGGAATGATTTTCGTCCATGTTTCTAATAGCCCGTTTGTGTTCTTTTTCCCTAGTTTTAATGCTTCTTCCCGTTTCCCCGATATACACCTGGTCACACTCGCACTCATACTGGTACACGAGACCGGCATTCTGATGTGGACCCCGTCTATCTTTCGGTTTCACCAAGATACCTCTTAAGTTTCGGTCTGGTTTGGTAGCCACTCGGGCGTACGGCTTCAGCGCACGGGTCACCTTCTCCGTTACCCCTTTAACGTAAGGTATGACAACAAGAGGTTTGTCATCAGGCTGATCCCTGGGCCTGGCCTCCCTGTTCCTAACTTTCCTGCGGGTCGCCTGTATGAACCGCTTAGGGTAGTTGTTGGCCCTGAGCACCCTGTTGACATGGTCAGCCTCTACATACTACTCTATCCGAGTCGTTGGTTATCAGCTGCTCCTCCCTCCTTACCAAGGACCGAACCACTGATTCTTTATGTTGAGCGCTGTGATGCGAGTCGAAATTTAGATAGCTGTCCGTATGGGTCGCTTTCCGGTGTACTGTAGTTTTGACTGAGCCGTCATCCATCCTACTTACCATCACATACGAGTAGAGTAGTAGTAGATACCATCACATAGATAGAGTAGTAGAGGCTGACCATGTCAACAGGGTGCTCAGGGCCAACAACTACCCTAAGCGGTTCATACAGGCGACCCGCAGGAAAGTTAGGAACAGGGAGGCCAGGCCCAGGGATCAGCCTGATGACAAACCTCTTGTTGTCATACCTTACGTTAAAGGGGTAACGGAGAAGGTGACCCGTGCGCTGAAGCCGTACGCCCGAGTGGCTACCAAACCAGACCGAAACTTAACCCTAGAACGCCTAGGGGGGGTTGTATCAACCCCCCCCCCTGAGGTTTTTTCGAAGTGCACGCTAAACGGCTTGTCGTAGCGGGCTGAAATTTTCAATAACCTCTGGGGCAACCTTTGCGCATCTTTTGCCGAAAAAAAATTGATCGGGTCATGTCAGGTCACGGAGTTATGACGTCATAAGAGGTACAGCCTCCGGCCGGATTTTCACAAACTGAGTGCCAACGCCCGAGGTTTCCTGCCGGTGGTACGGACATCGGTTGATGGATCGTGATGAAACTTCCCATGCATGTTGGGGCAAGTATTGGCTATCATATGGTATAAGAAATTTGACCGGGTCAGGTCAGGTCACGGAGCTATGACGTCACAAGAGGAACAGCGTCCGGTACTATTTTTGAAAAGCGCCCGAACCACTATTTTGCTAATTCTTGTCACCTCAATGGGAATATGCAGCAATATTAGCTTCTATAGGGAGCAAATGGACCTCCCGAATCCAAAAATACAATCAGATTTCAAAAATTTAAATTTTGATTTTTCGAATTTCTGCCGCCGACTGTGACCTTGCCGACTTCCGGCGCTCCCAACGCGCCATTTTTAGAGCTAGGGAAACGAAATACATACCAAACGATAGAGAATTGATCAAGGAACACGATAGTGAAGGTTTCAAGTCGATATCTCCCACCGTTTTGCCGCAATCGCCGCCGAAAGTTGAAAAAAGTCTATTTTTCCGAAAATTTGACCTTTGACCGGTCAAAAGTAGGTCAAATGTTGACCTAGGACCAAAAAATATACCACCAATCGCGAGATCTCGTTGAGAGCAATCCGTTGGTTTTTTCCGCTAAGCTCTACGACCTTCCGTTTCGAAACGCCAGGGGGGGGGGTCGTAACAACCCCCCCCCCCCCTGGTCGTTCGTGTTATGAGAAATGGCCTGGTCGTGCGAGGGTTAAGAGGTATCTTGGTGAAACCGAAAGATAGACGGGGTCCACATCAGAATGCCGGTCTCGTGTACCAGTATGAGTGCGAGTGTGACCAGGTGTATATCGGGGAAACGGGAAGAAGCATTAAAACTAGGGAAAAAGAACACAAACGGGCTATTAGAAACATGGACGAAAATCATTCCGGTATTTCAAAACACGTCATAGAGACGGGACATTCCATCGCGTGGGAGGGGGTCAAAATCCTGGCTTTTGAGAGGGAGTGGAAAAAACGGAAGATAAAAGAGGGTATTTTCATTGACAAGGCGAGGGGGCGTGCGCTAAACACAAAACCAGGTGTTCCAGTCGCAAATGTCTACCGTGTGTTAGACTGAAATGTGTGGTATTTTGTCATGTGCGTGTATTGTTATTGTGTGACGTGCTTGATGGTAGCGCGATCGAAAAGAAACAGCGAGAATTTTTTTTTTTTTTCAAAAAAATATCCAGATGCGCCATTTTCGCTTTTTGTGGTGTCTAATGTAACTGTTTAATTTTATATGGATCTGTTTTAGTGTTTTGTACCAAGGCTGACGAAGAAAACTGCATAGCTTTCGAAAGCTCCCATTAAATAAAGTAATAGCTGGTGTTCAATTATGTCTTCTATAACTATGCAACCGTCCCAGCTAAATAACAATATTTACAATTACAGTCGCCTGAGGTTCTCAGTTGTATGTTGTGGAACTAATAGGAACCTACTGCTTCCTTATGGGCTCTCTCGTCAAGCGTCAGCTGTGCCTGTTTATACCTTACTCCGTGAACCGATTGTTTTGCTCGGTAAACTTTTTTGCGGCGTGCGGAACTAGACCACGAGTAGTCTGTTTACTGTTAGCTCGCCGGCTGACGACCTCATCTAACTTTTTGCTCCCCGGGAGCTGGGCGGTGTTCCAGGTAACTCCCCTGTCCCCGGTAGCTGCTCCGCCTTTCCCGGATCACTCTCCGGTCTACGTGTAACCCGCGTCCCCAGGTGACTGCACTAGTTAACCGGGCCCTCCCTCCGACAGGGGCGCGCTGGGGATGGCGCTGGCCGGCCTAACCATCCTCTGGTGCAGTCTGTCGGCCTCCAAGCTGTTCGTCACAGCGCTGGTCATGGACCACCAGCAGCCCCTGGTTGGCTACCCGTGCGCCCTGCTCTACGGCGTGTTCGCCCTGCTTACCGTCTTCTGAGCGTCCAGCAACGTCTCAATCATCTTCAGTGATGTAGGCGCTGCTGGGCTGTCCTCGGCTTAGCGGTGTGGGCAGTGGTGGACCCCGCTATGGCGGTCACATCGTGAATGATGTGTGTGAGCAGCTGTGGCCGCTCTAGGTACTGGTGATCACTGATCAGTCACGCGGTGTGGTTTGAAGGAACTGAACTTCACGAGAGCGGTGGCTAGGTGCAGTATGTGTGTCTGAATAGCTTGAACGAGACCAAATGGCGACAATCAGCCGTTGTATTTTTAGGCGCGAATGGTATATGATTCGTCTTTTTCTACGGTTCGCTCTCTATTCCTCTTTAAAGTTATTCCTGTTTATTTGCCCTCAATTCTCTTCTTTTAGTACCAATATACTGCCTCATTATTTCTCTTTTCTGATTTCAGTTCATTTCCTTTTCTCGTAGAAACTAAATGGTAAAAGATCGTTGAAGTCACCTTCCCATCATTTTAGGCTAAATGTGCATGTATGTTAGGTATGGGCTTATTTATGTGGTTCGGAGTCAGTTATGTGTATGTGAGGATATTGGCGTATTATTGCATTATGTCTAGCCCAATGTCTATTAATATGGCGCGGTAATTGGTTACACGGCAATGTTTTGTTTCAGTTAGCCAATGTTAGTGGACCACCACTCGATAGATGGAGGGTCCGCGAAACTATCCGGTGTGGAACATGATGAAAATAAAGGTGAATTTGCTATGACTGGTGTGAATTGGACTGGTTTGATCTTGGGCTCTTCAGCGTCGCATTAAAGATGAAGTTTGTACATGGATTCTGGCAACATGGAAGTTCGAGCAGTCCACTCACAACAGCAGTCACATGGTTTCATTTTCACCACATAAAAGGCTTCCATTATGATAAACGAGATAGAGTGACTGTTCATTGCTAAACTTCCACAGAACTACTGTCCGTACTGATGTAACGTTCTGCGCCATTACCGATGGTGATGTGTCGGAAGGTGCCAACTTCCGACCCGAGCAAAGTACCAAAAGTACTGCAGAGACGATGACCCGTGTGGGCGGCCGGGCACGGCTAAGGTCCGGGGTCATCTCACCTCAGTTACGGCTGGTGATGTGTCGTCAATTGGATTGGTGAATTTAGCGGCTGAACTATCTCTAGCAGTATCATTTTCTAAAGGAGCGTGAGATTTACTCGATCGAAATCGCATGGAGTATAGCTGTTTCGACACTCGTTAATCGTAGTGTCGAACTTGCTGCTTGTACCTTGCACCACGATGCGAGTAAGACTCCTAACTAAATGTCACTTTAGTCACGGAAACGTCCTGTTTGTAAAGAAAGGCCGCGTGAAATGGAGGGACTTCCGGCGTGCGTGCATCGCTCTGTCCGGCTTATGATGGGCATTGCTGCTTTGGTGTCCCGCGCGTGCACTGCACTGGTGTCCCGCGCGTGCACTGCACTGGCGTCCCGCGCGTGCACTGCACTGGTGTCCATGTGTAACACTGCCGTTTGGGAACACGTGACCGTCAACGAAAAAAACATATTGACTGCTCCAAGAAGTAAGATGAAAATTGAGCATAATAAGAGACACTAAATCCCCCCCCCCCCCCGAACTGTTTAAAGAGATCATCGAAGCCGATTTAGCTCAAACTGCAGTGTTTGAACTCCCGCGTTTCGTGTTCCAGCTCCCGTGTTCCGTGTTCCAGCTCCCGTGTTCCGTGCCTCCCATCCATCGGAGCAGACTGAGCAGCCATCGGCGCCTAGCTCTGAGCATTGTCTAATGTCTTCTCTGTGACAGCTCCCGTGTTCTGAACTGTCCGTCCATCGGAGCATACTGAGTACGACTCTCAGTGCTCTGCACTATCACTCGCCTCCTTGATAACTCCCCTGTTCCGTGTTCTCCGTCCATCAGAGCACTATGTGAGTACTGACTAGCTCCCGGTTCTCTGTGTTAGCGCCCGCCTCTGTGACAGTGCCCTCTCTTCCGTGCTGCCCGTCCATCGAACCCTCAGAGCTGATTGGCCGCCCAGACTCATTGGTATCGCTGGTCACCGACCTCTCCTTGGGGGCGTGATGATGACGTCAGCAGCCCCCTGGGTTCATGGGAGAGATCCCAGCAACAGTCGTCATCACAGCAAAATGTACCAATCAGCGGGGCTTGAGATAGGCCGCAGGATATCTCATGATACACATCGGCCGTCGTAGAATGAAATATATCGTCGCGTCATCAGTTTAACTGCTTCACTCACTGAAATACAGGATACCTACTCGTCGAGAATGATAAGCATTTCTCTGGGAACAAATCTACTAACCCTGTTGAAGAATGTCTCTAGCTGCAAGCCTACCGAGCTGTCATGCAGCTGGCTTTCGCCGTCTCTACTCCGCCAGGCAAAAGGCCGGGGTCGCTGCCCTTGAGGACGTGAACATGACTCCCTCCTGACGGCGGGAACCACCAAAAATGAGGCGCCGACCGTGTTGACTTTTCATCTCGGCTCGGTTAGCCTGCGCGATTAGTTCAGCGCTCGGTACACACTGTGGCAAAAGACCGGGGTGGTGCGGTGAAAATTGGACCGATGTCATCTGCACCCCGGTCGTGGGCAGTGTGTGCTGTGGGCAGCCTTGTGTCATGAGGAAAAGTCCACTGTGAAAAACAGGTTTTTGGGTTGAAGCCTGCCGTGGGAAGTGTGGTGGGGCATCTGACGTATTGATTGGAAAACATATGTTAATTAACGTAGTGGGGATGTTTGAGAAATGACAAACGGCTGTGTTGTGGACGGGAAGAATCGCTAATGCCGCGGACAACGGGTCTCCACTAGAAATGGGGCGGTTTTCTGTTACCCTGAGCCCTCCCAGGTTGCCACATGAGCTCCTGCGGGTCTGGGTCGCTGGGTTAGTGCGGTGCAGCCCCGGCCTGGCACACACTGTGCAGTGCCCGGGAGGAGCCACAGTGCAGCGGAGCGAGCATGCCACGTGAATAGACCGGCAGCCTCCCGCCCAGACGAGCTTAATGAGCAATGTATGGCCTCCATTTCTATGACCGAGACTGGAATCGACTCTCCGGTCTGGACGGAGCAGGAAGAGAGTTCACCGGGCCCGCGGAGGTCGGGTGGGACCGCCGCCCTCTGAGCACCCTCCGTCGACCCGGTGTGGCTCTCGCGTGCAGCTGGCGGTGCCACAATGGTAAATATGGAATGTTGGCGGCCGGCAGCGCGGCCAGAGGTGCTTTTATCGGCCGTCATTGCTGGTGCAGAAGGAATCGGCCGAGTGCCCGGGGTGGGGGAGGGGGAGAAAGGTCAGCGGGGTCACCGGCCGCCCGGCGGAGCTCCCCGCTCTGCCTTCCCTCTGTCCTCTGTCTGCGAAGATCGCGCACAAAGCCGTTCTCGGAACGGAATCTGGCCTGACGGAGCGAGCAAATACTTCAGTGCCGAATTTCTATCAGTGCGGTCAGCCCGGGGGTCGGCTGGCTGCGTCCGAGCCCCGACCGACCGGGCTTGTGACCTGCCGGAGTCCCTGCGCCGCCACTTTGTAATTAGACCCTGACCAGAGCCCTGCCGGACAGTGGAATGGTTATCGGCCGGGCCATTTTCGCAAGCCTGATGACACCATTGTGCCATGAGCTCGCCGGAACGGGGGTAACCACCGGGTGAAAAAGCGACCGGGCCGCCGGGGCCCGGAGCCGCCGGAGCCGGCGATCGCCTCATTGTTCAGCCCCATCACGTGCTCGATGGGTACAAGTTTAGGCCGCTTAGTGTCCCCGGGATCGAGTCAACGTCCAATCTAGCAATGTTACTAAATCCGCCGCCGGACCATCAATATTAGTCGGCTGGAGCTAACCGGCTTAGGCTGGGGGGATCCATGTGATCGCAAGGCACCTCGCAGTTGCGATCAAACGTAAGTTGAATCGGAACAGATATTGGAGGGATCCATCACATCGTAGGCTAAGTAGATACGCAAGTTGTATCGCAAATGGTGAAGATACGAACTAACTTTACGAATCTTCTCGGTCGATCGGAAGGCCGATCGTAGCGAAGCTTTACCTCTTTCTCAAGAGAAAAATATAAGAAATTTTCAAAATTTTCACAAAACCGAAATATATGTTAAACAAATTGGTTGATGAACACGTGTGCAAAATTTGAAGTCGATTTCTTCAAAAATGGCTGCGCTATAGCGTTTTAAATTTACACGTTGAAAACGGTCACTTGCACGTCATTTTTGTAATTATTTTTTTTCAATTTTGAAGTTTAAAAAAGTGTTTTGGGCAATTTTTCGCGTTAATTGCGAAAATCTGACCAAAACATGTATCGCACCATCAATGATCCGATACGCCATCAGAGGCCGCGCCGCGGACAGGTGGGCGCGGCGATACCTAGGCCGCGTGGGGGTTACACTGGTGTTCGGGAAGGGCTATGTCAACGCGAGGCAGGCCGCGGGGGAGCCGGTTGCGGCGCCGGTCCGTATTTGTCGGCGCCTAGCAGTGCAGCGGTGCGTTTATGGCGGAGGGAGGGGAAGCGGTGTAGTGTCGGCAAGGCCGCACACAGGAGAGGGCACACGGGCCTCCCCCCCATTCGAGTTGGGGCCCCTAATCTTTAGACCGCCGAAGACCATGTAAAATGAACTGAAATAATGATTAAAAAGACCGGGAGGGCCCATCTCGTTCCCCAGCAGGCCCATACGAGTCCATAAATGCCCAGTAGCGCAGCCAGGGGTATTGTGGTGAAATTTCAATGGCCCTCAAAAGACCTCAAAGGGCCCACAGATGGGGTCACCGGGTCCTCAGATGGTCTCGAAGGGCCCTCGGTTAGCGTCAAATGGCCCTCAGATGGCCAAATGAAGGGCCACAAGATGGCCTCAAAGGGCCCTCAGATGGGTTCAAAGGGCTCTCAGCCAACGTTAAACCTACCTCAGAAGACCTTAAAGGGCGTCAAAGGGCCCTGAGCTCGCGTCAAACGACCCTCCGAAGGCCTTAAAGAGTCCTTAGCTTGTGTCAGAGGGCCCCCAGCTGGTGTCAGTGAGCCCTCCTCAGCTGGCGCCAAAAGTCCATCTGAAGGCCTCAAACGGTCGTCAGCTGGAGTACAACGGTCCTCAGATGCCGTCACGCGGCCCTCAAAAGCCTCAAGGAGCCCTTATAAGGTTTCAAAGGGCCCTCATTTGGCCTCAAAAGACCCTCACCTAGCGTTAACCGGACTTCAGAAGGCCTAAAGGGCCCTTATCTGGTGTCAGAGGGCCCCCAGCTAGTGTCAGAGGCCCCCCGGCCCTCAGTTGGCGCAAAATGGCCATCAGAAGGCCTCAAACGGTCCGTAACTGGAGTCCAACCGCAACGGTCCTCAGGTGCCGTCAAGCGGCCCTCAAAAAGCTTCAAAGGCCGCTTAGAAGGCAGCAAAGGGCCCTCATATGCCCCCCAAGGGTCCTCTGCTGGCGTCAAACGGACCTCAGAAGGTCTCAAAGGGCGTCAAAGGGCCCTGAGTTCGTGTCAAATATAAAAGCGCCCTTAGTTGGTGTCAGGAGGCCCCCAGTTGGTGTCAGCGTGCCCTCAGCTGGTGTCAGAGAGCCCTCAGTTGGCATCTACTGGCCATCAGAAGGCCCCAAACGGTCCTCAGATGGCGTCCAACGGTCCTCAGCTGACGTTAAGAGGCCCTCAAAAAGGCCTCAAAGACCCCTCGGCTGCTGAAGAGGCCCTTAGCCTCAAAGGAAACTCAAGAGACGTTAAACGGCCCTAAAAAGGCTTGAAAGGGCCCTCTGCTGGTGGCAAAGGGCTCGCATATGAACATCAATAACAGCTTTGTCAAAAACGGACCTGAGAGACCTTGCCGGTCCCTGGTTATAAGGGACTCCTGTCTCTTGCAGTAACCTGAGTGGCCCACGTTTACTGAGGGGCCCCTGGTTATTGAAGGAGTCCCTGGTTATTGGAAGGACCCCTGGTTATCAGAGGGTTCCCTGGTCACCTGGTGGGTCCCTGATCAATTGAAACCTCCCGATCATCTGAGCGCCCCCTGATTGCCTTGGTCTTGGCGTTGGCGTACAGTTTAAAGTCGTCGGCACACTGCGGCCTCCTCTTTCTCAACAAGTCCCTCTATTTCTTCTGCAGCGAGGGCGATTTCGTCAAAATACTCCTCCATCGCGAAGCCTCGTGCGCAGACGCAGTCTTCGGGGCGCTCGCTGCGCCAACTCTCGACGACAACTGACGGGCTCCAAATGGAACAGATGGACTCCGAAACGAACGCGGGAATGCCGACACATGATCCCTCCAAATTTACAGAGGAGGAGATGTCCCTGACAGCCCCTTTGCAATAGGGGTCACTTTTACACTATAGACGTATGGGGAATTCGACCTTATCGACATGGTACTACGAGGTCAGCTGATCTGCTTGGCATTTAAATCGTAGTAAAACTGGCATTTAAACGCTGCGAAACAACTTACGTACAACGTAGCTCCGATTTGCCCCTCTTTCTTTTTCATCCCTCCGATTTTCTTCCGATCAAGAGAAGTTTCGTACCGAGAGAAGTTTCGCAGCCACGTCCGATATAACTTACGATAGCACGGATCCCCCCAGCCTTAGTTTAACAACAGGGCTGCATTTTATGGCCCAGTGTAACTCTTGCCGTGAAAAGTGGATGCATGTTTTGAGCACACAAGACAATTCATTAGCAATGCAGTGTGCTTCACTTTGACATTCACGGTGGGCTGATGTCGGTACTCGGTAAATTTGTCACCAGTCGCTTGGCGTCTGGCGATCCGACCGTGTCGGCTTTCTATTCAGCGTGACCACCGATGACCACTGCTTTTGGTAGCAAGGTTGTAAAAAGTATTTTTCTACGATAATTTTTATGCTTCTTTTCATCGCTCACCTTCGGTAAGATAGGTTTCTGTCATCCTCCGGGACACACAAAACCTAACACTAGCAGTGCCGTATTCCACACCAACACCAATGTTACCCAGCCACACCAGCACCAATCTTATCCAGCCGCCCCGGTAATCTGGCGAGTCTCTGCACGCACGGCCTGTCGCCCGGCCCGCCTGTCTGGTGTGATCTGGCCGTCCTGTCTGTCGTACATTGCCCTTTATCGCCCCGGGCACCACGCCCTTGTCGAAGACGCGCGGCACGTCTGGTCGTGTCCGCTATCTGATGGTCGTGGGGCCTCGCCGGCACCGTGAGCTATGGTATCTGCCGCGACGATTGCACTAAATTCTGTCTGTCTCTCTTCCCTCCATCCTCTCTCTCTCTCTCTCTCTCTCTCTCTCTCTCTCTCTCTCTCTCTCTCTCTCTCTCTCTCTCTCTCTCTCTCTCTCTCTCTCTCTCTCTCTCTCTCTCTCTCTCTCTCTCTCTCTCTCTCTCTCTCTCTCTCTCTCTCTCTCTCTCTCTCTCTCTCTCTCTCTCCTCTCTCTCTATCTTCTATCTCTATCTCTATCTTCTATCTATCTCTATCTCTATCTCTATCTCTATTTCTCTCCTCTCTCTCTTGCTCTCTCTCTCTCTCTCCTATCTTACTCTCGCCAATGAGATGCACGATCGTGCTCAGTGAAGGATGGAGGCAAAGCGGGTAGGTAGCAGAAAACCTTTCACTCTCAAGACTGTCCGTCAACTCTTGAAGTGCCAATAGCTGCAGGGCTGGGACGCGTTTCGAGCCGTCGCGAGGTCACACGGATCGCTGCTCACTCTCTGATAGATATGTCTCCAGCCGTGTGAGGCGAGCGACGGGCCGCCACCGATCGCCGCTCCGCAGAGACAAATGGCCCTTTTTATCTGGCGGCGCTGACAATGGTGGCGGCGCGAATCTGGGGCTGCGAGGCGCCGATTGGAAGGGGAAGTCGGCCGTTCGTCGCCGCCGACAGGGGAGCGGCCCGCAGCGTGACCGATCGCCGCCTCCGACCAGCCCGCAGATACGTGGAGGGAAAGACGTTCGACGAGCCCGCAGATACATGGAGGGAAAGACGTTCGACGAGCCCGCAGATAGGTACTTACATGGAGGGAAAGACGTTTGACCAGCCCTCAGATACATGGAGGGAAAGACGTTCGACGAGCCCTCAGATACATGGAGGGAAAGACGTTCGACGAGCCCTCAGATACGCGGAGGGTAGGTCGTTCGGCGAGCCCTCAGATACGTGGAGGGTGCGGCGCGGAGGGAAGGGCGCTCGGCGAGCCCTCAGCTTCGTGGAGGGAAAGGCGTCTGGACTGGACAGGGCGCAGGTGGCAGACGGTGATGGGCGCGTTATGTAGGGGTCTACTGTGGACGTCAAACCGCGTGGGACGCGACTTTTTCGCAATAACTTTTGAATGCGTTGCCTCTCAAGAACGAAATTTCGGCAATGGACGTTTCAGACCCCGGCCTGATTTTTATTACAAAGGTTTTTTCAATGTCCGATCAATATTTAGGGCACTTCCCGTTCACTCGTTATGTTAAATTTTGCTCCTGAAACTCTCTCGGTGAGCAGAGGCTACTCCACAAGGGGCGGAGCCATAGTGTGACGTTGGAGCTAAGCTCCGCCTCGGCTGGCCGTTGCCTGAGGCGCTACCTGACCCGAGACCGGTCAGTCGCGGTCCGTAGGGGTTGGTACGCGGTGCTTCCTGAATGAATGTGCAGCTGGTGTTTGTGGATATAACGTGCATGGCGAATGATGGCTCAAATATCTACCTACATAGAGTATTCTTTTTAGAATGGACCGAGTGTTGACTGTTCGCACTTCTATCAATGAAATATTTTCTTCGAATCGCTAAGAATGTCACCCAGATAGGAAGACTATACGCGTACGCCAAATATAACGATGATTTAAGAATAACAGAAAATAATTAAACCAGTATAACGCCTTATGGGGCGACTAACGGAGCGAGCGAGAGGGTGGGCCTTGCACGTGCGAAATTTCGAGGGGGTACCTCCAACTGACTTGTGCACGGCACCCTACTAACCGGTCTCTAGCGATGTGCCAAATTTGAGCACAATCGGCCCAGCCGTTCTCGAGATCTGGAAGCGGCACCCTGCACGTGCGCACGTGCAAAATGGGTCCCAACTGACTTGTGCACGGCACCCTACTAACTGGTCCCTAACCGTGTACCAAATTTGAGCGCCATCGGTCCAGCCGTTCTCGAGATCTGGAAACGACCCCTGCACGTGCGCACGTGCAGCAGCACCCCAACTCTGGCACATGGATATGCAGTGCCTAGTGGGTGCCTACCTACATGCTAACTTTCAGCATAATCGGCCCAGTAGTTACCGAGATATTGCAACAATTACAAAACTGACACCTCTTCGTTTTGCACGTGGCACCGGCACGTGCATAAGGGGTCACCCACATGCATCGGGAATAGTCCAATACTTGGTAGAAGGAATGAAGCTACCCTACAAAAATTACCGCATGTAAATCGATCAAGTGGTTGCTGAGATATAAGCCTCGCAAAAGCGTCCGCACGGCCGGCCGGCCGGCCGGCCGCTCATACTCAGAAATTTCCGTTAATCTAAGGCCGCGTTCCCACTACGACCGTTCAACATCGTAAATTGCAACAACGGGAGGAAACGGACGAGATCGTTGATCTAGAGACTTTTCTAAAAAAGTTGAACACTTCCCTAGATCTGGTATACGGGGCAAGATGGGGAAACATCGTGAGGCATCGGCAAACGGCTTGGACAAAGCCAGTTGAGAGGAGCGATGATGGAGGGATCGGCACAGTAAGCTATTGTAAAAAAATCAGAATATAAGCATTTGACGTGGCAAAAGATCCCATGCAACCGAATTAATGATGAAATTAGAAAACCTTTTAAATTCATTTGCGTGTTTTATTAGGTACGCGAGCATTGAAAAATATTTCAACAATGTCAGCGAAAAGCATTCACAGCTGTGATAACGACAATCTATTGACTTTTGAAGAGAAAATGTGTGCAGTTGATACAACTCATTGTGGTTTTGCTGTGAACGGAAGCTGTAACCGATAAGTTGCAAGTTTCGATGATTTCTTAACAGCTAGTTTATTATCGCAATCCTCGATAAAACATTTAGCAATTTGAAGCAGGCTGCAATGCAGCTGAATTTGCCAACACAGGTTCAGCGATTTAGGTATACGAGTACAAGTATACGAAGCCGGCATTCAGCTTACAGCAGTGTCACCTCATGTCACCATCGTCATGTGACTACACCATCTCGTCAGGCGATGCTAGAATTGTATAAATGCAATTATAATATCATGTGCATAACAAGGACCAGACAGCCCAATGACAATCACATGCTTCGCATGTGGTCGTCCCAATCACATGGCGCGGTCCAGATGGCCTTGATCCAGAAGACACTGTGATTGTTTGAGCCTCGAGTGTTGAGAGTGTTGAGTTTGAGCCTCCTCGTTCAAGTGTTGAACGAGGAGTCGCCGGCCGCTTGAGATCATAAATGAGCGACGACGCCGGTGGCCATGATTGTCGGAAACTCTGCCTTTAGTTTCAGAAGAGCGCGCTGATGGTAGGTAAATGAATAAATTGCACTAGACCTACGGTAAACCTGCCGAAAAGTTACGTTATTCATCGCCACTAAGCGCTCGACTACATCTATGTATATAATTAGAGCTATGTAGCTTTTATCCGCAAAAATGCACCACCTTTCATGCCTTGCTGCTTGTCTTCTCACTTTGAATATCAAGAAACTTCCCAAAAAGGGCTTCCTGCTCTATGCACTGCCTAAAAATGCTTATTAGTGTCATTTAATATCTGCACAAACCTTCAAGAACGTTCAAAAAGTTCAACACTGTTCAACTTTTTGGCGACCTCACCAACCGACCAACATGGGGAGCAAACTTTCAAAACCTTACAAATGCCTCCACCCGAAAACACGTGTCAAATACCCGGTTCCCACCACCACCGGCAGAGATCGTAAAAATGCATGCTGTGATTTTGCCGATCTTGCCAGTTTTCTCCCGTTATTTTACTTTACGATGTTGAACGGTCGTAGTGGGAACGCGGCTTAAGGCCGCGTTCCCACTACGACCGTTCAACATCGTAAAGTATAATAACGGGAGAAAACCAGCAAGATCGGCAAAATCACAGCATGCATTTTTACGATCTCTGCCGGTGGTGGTGGGAACCGGATATTTGACACGTGTTTTCGGGTGGAGGCATTTGTAAGGTTTTGTAAGTTTGCTCCCCATGTTGGTTGGTTGGTGGGGTCGCCAAAAAGTTGAACAGTATTCAACTTTTTGAACGTTCTTGAAGGTTTGTGCAGATATTAAATGACACTAATAAGCATTTTTAGGCAGTGCATAGAGCAGGATGCCCTTTTTGGGAAGTTTCTTGATATTCAAAGTGAGAAGACAAGCAGCAAGGCATGAAAGGTGGTGCATTTTTGCGGATAAAAGCTACATAGCTCTTATTATATACATAGATGTAGGCGAGCGCTAAGTGGCGATTGATAACTTAACTTTTCGGCAGGTTTACCGTAGGTCTAGTGCAATGTATTCATTTACCTACCATCAGCGCCTGGAAATAAGAATCCTACAAATAATGTCATGCCACTGCAAATGCCGCGCAAATAACAAACGTTTATTTACATCATCTAACAGTGATACATAGCCGCAGCAGCACTTGCTCTTGTGAAACAAAAGGCAGAATTTTCGACAATCGTGGCCACCGGCGTCGTCGCTCACTTATGACCTCAAGCGGCCGGCCACTCCTCGTTCAGCACACGCAGCTTCCGCCGTCGGATCGTCACTGAGGGCCTCATTCGAGGCTCAAACAATCACAGTGTCTTCTGGATCAAGGCTATCTGGACCGCGCCATATGATTGGGACGACCACATGCGAAGCATGCGATTGTCATTGGGCTGTCTGGTCCTTGTTATGCACATCGCATGCGACTCTTGAGCGAATGATCCTCGCTATGTCAGAACAGGTGCGACTTGCACTTCGTCTCCCTCTTTTCGTAGCACCGCTCCGGAATTCAGAATCTCGGAGATAGATAAAGTAGCCATCCGGTTGCGCGCCAGCTACCAAGAGTTGCATCGTAGATTCAGGTAGATAGGCCTGGGATCTCAAACGCTTAGGCCAAGCTCTCCTCTGGAAGACCGCTGCATTGTGATGCCACGCCACACTGCAGAGTCAGACAAACGTCGACAGTTGCCACCATCTGCTGTGAACTGTGCTCGAATACACTCGCTTACCTTCACTGAGCACACGGCGTCAGTTTCCTTGCTGAACTCATAAGTGTTTCTCGTCTGTTCAGTTGATATTATAATTGACTTTATACAATTCTAGCATCGCCTGACGAGATGGCGTACCTATAGTCACATGACGATGGTGACATGAGCTGTGACACTGCTGTAAGCTGAATGCCGGCTCCGTATACTTGTACTCGTATGCCAAAATCGCTGAACCTGTGTCGGCAAACCAGTTGCATTGCAGCCTGCTTCAACTTGCTAAATGTGTTATCGAGGATTGTCATAATAAACTTTTTTTTAAGAAATCATCGCAACATGCAATTTATCGGTTACAGCTTCCTGAAGTTATTCATAGCAAAACCACAATGAATTATCGCATCAAATGCACACATTTTCTCTTCAAAAGTCAATAGATTGTCGTAACCACAGCTGTGAATGTTTTTCATTGGCATTGTTAATATATTTTCTAATGCTTTCGTGGTTTTAACACGTTATAAATTTAAAAGGTCTTATAATTTTATAATTCACTCAGTTGCATGGGAACTTCTACCACGCCAACTATATCCCGAACATATTTTTTACAATAGCTTATTGTGCCGATCCCTCCTTCATCGTCGCTCCTCTCAACCTTGCTCTCAACTGGCTTTGTCCAAGCCGTTTGCCGATGTCTCACGATGTTTCCCCATCTTGCCCCGTATACCAGACCTAGAGAAGTGTTCTACTTTTTTAGAAAAGTCTCTAGATCAACGATCTCGTCCGTTTGCTCCCGTTCTTGTAATTTACAATGTTGAACGGTCGTAGTGGGAACCCGGCTTAAGGAAAGACTACGCTCGCTTCGCTCGCTCCGTAATGATTATTTAATAAGTTTGTCAACGTAATTACGTAAATGAGATACATAATAATATAATATATTTACACAGTCAAGATAATTTTTTTGATTAAAATTTTAATTTTAGGTTCTTGTAGATATCAAACCGCCCTAGGAACGTTAGTACACTTCGTGTTATCCTGCCAAGCCCCAATATGCCCCAACTTAAATGTTTCCGTAATGCACCGGTAGTACAGTACGCATAGCCGGAGGGGAGCCGGATCCGCCGGAGCCGTCATATTTTGCCCTGCGTGGGAGCCGGAGCCGGAGCCGTATTGCCATTTTACTCGGAGCCGGAGCCGGAGCTGGAGCTGACTCAAATGTTCAAGGTTCTGCATCCCTGCTGCTAAGTGAATAATTCGTATAGTTAAAGGGACCCTCCCACCTTCAAAAAAGTTTATGAATTGGCATGAAAGTGATGTCGCTCGGTTCAGAAAGAGCGAAAACAAATATCTACCAAATTTCACCGAAAAATATTCACCGGTTTTCAAGATATTAGACTTTTACTTTTGTTTACTTTTTTGGGATCTCCGCTGTTTCTAGCGACTTTATTTTAGAAGTGCGGCGTTTGCGGCAGATGTTGCGCGCAAATAGCATATACCACCGCGTGCTACAAAACGTTTTAGTCAAACATTTAAAAATCGTTAGATATTTGCGCTGACGTCACACATTCAGAGGGGTATTCCTAAGCATTAGCCCCTCTGAATCAAAATGCTGCAATTTTGAAATTCAATATTTCCGATTTAGGGCATTTCTCGATGTTGTGAGTGCCGAAACCGGTAATTGTGAGCCAGGGACCCCATTTTGGCTATCTCAACTCAAATCTAATGTTAAGGTGGGAGGGTCCCTTTAATTTGGTAAAGGGCCATACTGAACAATCTCGTTTTTTTCTCGGATTAAAAAACTTGGTAAAAGGCCATACTGAACAATCTCGGTTTCGAGATGTCCGCCCATCTGAGACCCGACGCACCGCACACAGCATGCAGAACCGGTTCTGAGTGAGGATCGACCGACAGATGGCAGTCGTGTCTGAACGGTAGATGGCAGGGAATTCGTAGTTAGTAGGCGGGGCTTCGCGAGCAGCCTGACGATAGCCGCCATCCGGGCTGATATTTCACTTTCACTTAGCATTACGAGTGAACGGGAAGTGCCCTAAATATTGATCGGACATTGAAAAACCTTAGTAATAAAAATTAGGCCGGGGTCTGAAACGTCCATTGCCGAAGTTTCGTTCTTGAGAGGCAACGTATTCAAAAGTTATTGCGAAAAAGTCGCGTCCCACGCGGTTTGACGTCCACAGTAGGTCGCTGTCAATTGGCGAAATCTCGCTGATTGTAAGTAAGTACAAAATACCTATCTTTAGCGTCATGAACTGGCCAGTGGCCAAGCTCTGTTGAAAGATGGTGTCTCGGGGGGGGGGGGGGGTTATAACTTCTAACACAACTTCTTATCATTACCGTGGAATATAGTTTTGAAATAATTTAAAAGAAAAACTAAGCTTGAGAATGTCTGATTCAGCGGAGAGCTAACAAACGTTTTCGGCAACTATGGCATGGTGGATATTTTCGAGACCAATGTCCGGGCAAATCTTTTCAGCCAGCCTCTTATCGGATGGAGAACTGATGAAGAAGAGTTGAGCCCATCTAAATAATCCGGGCGTGTTGCTATGCTATTCCAGGGCCTTGGCCTTTGTCATCAATTAACTGAGGGCGGTATAAATTGGCGCAGCTTTCGGCAGAATCAACCGCAATTTTTGTATTTTTGATACACTTAAGAGCCAGTTAGATTGAAGAACACTGCTGTCGGTATATTATGAGTTCCTGTATATAATCTTTGTAGTTAAATATGAGGTGAACTATGGGGAATGAAATTTACTCAGTTTGAAGGCTTTGAATAAAGCTTGAACTATTTGGATTTGAAATAAATTAATTGAAGGCTTTATTTAGCCTTTGATAAAGCTTGAGCACAAGACCGAAAATCCATTTTCTACTGCCAATAATAATGCATTTTGTCTTGATATTGATGTGCTGTTAATGACGAATTAGGACGTTGATCAGAATGTATGTGTTGCCATGGTTACCAGATCGAGAGAGAGGCTCGTTGATTTATGTGTTGTTTGCCACTGATTGGTAAGAGCGTGTCATTAATGATTGATGTTTACGAGGCATGGTCGCAAACAGTCTGAGCTGGGGAAATGTTTGGTCTGTCGGCGGAAAGTCGTCAGAGCTTTTCGTTGTTCCCTGATGCGTGAAGAAGCATTCAATGTGTATTGATCGTTTTGTGATTGTCTTATCATTATCATTGCCCTGTTGTTGATTCATTGTGTTATGCCTTATGTGGGAAGACTGATCTGAAAAGGCGATTATGATTATCTATGAAGTATTAATTTTATGTTTATTTAGTTTGAATATAATAAAGAGGTAATTAAATCCTTCGCTTTTAAAATGTCCTGCTGCTGCAGAAACAATGCTTAGAAATAACATATCACAATATGCACGATTTCGATTGATATAATGAATAGTAATAAATTTATTAAATCGCAGCCGAAATTGCGGATATGTGATTATTAGTTGAGGTATCTGTTATAACTTTTTTCAGCTGACCTCAATAAGCTTAACCTTTCTTGTAAGGTGTAGAAGGTAAACATTTGTTCTTTGACGTCTTCAAAGTACTTGTACTGCTGAGCTACTGGACCAAACACAAAGACTTCCTTGCATCGGCAACGAATGATGAATATGATGTGTTAGCCTATAATCTTTTCTTGGCCCCTGAACTTCGCCTTGTACCCAACGCTAACCCCAGAATCACTCACCTGTACTGGGGTTGACTGAAGTGCTGTTTTGTCGTCTCGAACCACTATGTGTCGCTCTTGGTAAGCTAATTACAAATCGCATGCAGGGTGATACGCAGATTGTTTTAGAGCGGCCCGGTAGCTTTCATGTCATATGTGGGTCATAAGCAACTCCCAGACTAATGCCAGCAAAGGTCATCAAACGCCGAACTTTTCCTATTTTGCATGTCTTGAGTGCCGAGCTAACCATAAAAGCCTAATGACAATTGATGACTAAAAGGAAACACTGTCGTTCTTCTTGCCGTTCATCGCCTATGGATAGACGATAATGTTATGTTATGTAACATTTTATGTAACAAACAAATATAGAGGTTAAAAAAGGTTCAAATAGGCTCATTTTTCGTCAGCCAGAGAGGACAACAGAAATTGTTCGTGGGATACGTTTGGTTCTGAAGAACCACCAGGGGGACGCTTCAAGACTGTAAAGAAACATTGTCGGCGCTCTGCTTGTCATGCTCGCCTATCGATATTAAGAGAATGATATAAATATTCCTACAATGAGATAACTTTTACCATCCTGCAAATTAAACCGCCTGAGCATGAAACCCATGTAAATGCGTGAACTATTCGCGTTGGATGATAAATCTGCAGTAGCGTCGCTGTTCGGTGGTGCATTACGCCGACACATTACCATGATTAAACGTCACCGCCTTCACGGTCGGCGGAGCTGCCGTGGCGGCCGGCCGGAGCCGAGCGGGCCCGGCAAAAACGCCAGGCTCTGCAGGGCAGAGAGATTGCTGAACCTCATCCGCAATCCACGGGACTTTTTGACGGAGGAACGTTTTGGCTGTTGTTATAATGGTACTAACGATTTTTTGCGTTGATGGAGAAATAAGAGTAGGTATTGAGAAATAAAATAAGCCATTGCATTGGCGGGTGTATGCAGGCCCACCGCTAAAGTAATGTAGGGTTTTACCAACCTCAACGGAATTGGCTTTGACTGGCGATTGTTTAATGCGGAGTGATCGAAAAGAAGATGTCAATAGCGAAAGTTGCAGCTGCAAGGGTGACGATACATATAAGCTACATTCAAAGTTTCATTGTAGTCTGGCTAATCGTTCTTAAGCTTCAGAAGCAGAACATACCCATGACTGAAACCCCACATTACTTCTGCTGTGGACTGTACATATTGTCCAGGTGTTGTTGAGCTCTAGCTCCTACTCCTACTAAGTTCCTGTATAGGTATAGGTACTGCCCAGCTTGACCAAACTTTTGCTCAACCCTTCGTGATGGCGACTCTAGCGCAGATGTTGCGAAAAATGTTGCGTTTTTACGAGCCCACCCGTCTCTTCTAACTCGACTACCATGAACACAAGCTGTTTCGATGTGTTGTAGGTATGTGACACTCAAAGTCTGCGCATAAGAATAATTTTGAAGTTTCACCAGCTGGTAGCCTTTTACCCAAATCTAAAGGTAGCTTTCGGTCAAATGCGTTATGTTGTGAATCCTCATAAAAAGGTATAATACCTAATGCTTGAAAGCCTTTTGCCAAACGCTGTCAACTTCAATTCAATCAGCCCTTACTTTGATTAAAATACTTTTAGATAAAATAGAATGGCAATGACATCCAGCAGACTTCACTTTTAATTGCGTAACTATCTGTTGCCACCAGCTTTATGACAGTTGATCCTCATAAACGCTGCAGGCAAAGCTCCATAATGACAGAAGCGCAAACTTGGAAAGCCTTCCACGTACACATTTCTAGGAATTGTAAGCACTACGCAGAGTCCCAGCCAGCAATTTTGCTCCGGGCCCAAGCAGGCTCAAGTGCGGATTGCCCGAGATTTTTAGTCGGGCTAAAGTCGGCTAGGGCTTGGGCTAAAGTCGGCGTATGACACAGAAACGCTGACTAAAGCCCATGCTCTGCCGGAGGTATGCCCGCTCTGCGAGCTCCGGGCAGCCGTAGTTTAGCCGTAGTTGAGCGACGATTGGCGTTAGCCCGATTTAAGCCCGAGCAGTGAATCCATTTATATAATGGAAATTACTCTGGGCCCGAGCGGGCTGAACTCCGGCAAGCCCACTCTGTGTGCCCTGTCTATCCCGACTTAAGCCATAGAAGTGAATGGGGTTTATACATTGCAAACTGCTGTGGCTTTGCTCGGGTTCGGCTCGAGTGACGGCTCCTGTTTTCTCAAGTCTCGACTTGACCTCATCTTGCTTTTGCTTCACACTGGATCAAGTAGCAAGGAGCAGCCAATGCACTTTCAGCAGGTTGTGTGGTTTTAATGCATATTCAAAATTGCTACGGTCACTCATATGCTCTGTTAACCGGTCATCGAGCATTGCGAAAGGAAAGTAGCGGTTGACTTTGATTGAATGTTTATTTCAAACGACTACAGACACGTCAAATGAAACACAAAAACATAAAACAGTGGACTGCAAACTGCAGCAATAATATGACATGAGTCATGAAAAAGCACCATCAAAACTATAAATCAATCACAAGACCCGCTAGCCTTCCTCCCCGTTCGGCGTTCATAATACTTGGTTGAACACTTAACCGAAAGCATAAAGTAAGGACAGCAAGTAATCGTTCATAAGACATAAAGCAATTAGCAAACAATCGTTTATAAAGAACTTCACTCTGGTGAATGGGAGCTTTGGAGGCGTCTGGCTCCTCCACACACACACATCTGCAGTAGGTGGTCGGCCAGCTTTCGGCGCAGTTTCCGTATACATATGTAGGTATACCTATGTATTAGGTCGTTCAATAAGTAACGAACAATCGGTCATAACTTCTTTATTTCTTTATTTAACACTTTAAAACTTTCACAGATTATAGATCAGACATTTCTGAATGCAGCCTATGCCTCAAACCAGTCGCCGCCCGCCTGCACACACTTCTCCTGCAGCGTTCCGGCCAACGCCGGAATTCCGCCCGGAAAAACGTGTTTTCCGTCTTTTTCACCCAGTTCATGACAGCGCACATGACTTCAGCGTCGGTCTCGAAGTGTTCACCATGGAGGCCATCCTTTAGGGGACCAAAGAGGTGAAAATCTGAAGGAGCCAGGTTCGGATTGTAGGGCGGCTGGGACATGATATTCAGCCCTGTCACGCGATCTCCTCGCGCGTGGCGTGAGACAAGTGCGGTCGGGCGTTGTCATGGTGTATGGTGATGTTGTTGACATCCGAGCCGCGCCTCTTCTTCAGGATTGCTTTTCTCAGTCTCCTGCAGGACTGTGATGTAGCGGCCCGCTGTCCATAGTCCGCCCAGGTTCAAGAAAGCCCACCAGGATGACACCATGACAACGCTCGTCCGCACATGTCTCACGCCACACGCGAGGAGATCGCAAGACAGGGCTGAATATCATGTCCCAGCCGCCCTACAATCCGAACCTGGCTCCTTCAGATTTTCACCTCTTTGGTCCCCTGAAGGATGGCCTCCGTGGTGAACACTTCGAGACCGACGCTGAAGTCAGGTGCGCTGTCAAGAACTGGGTGAAAAAGACGGAAAACGCGTTTTTCCGGGCGGAATTCCAGCGTTGGCCGGAACGCTGGGAGAAGTGTGTGCAGGCGGGCGGCGACTGGTTTGAGGCAAAGGCTGCATTCAGAAATGTCTGATCTATAATCTGTGAAAGTTTGAAAGTGTTAAACAAAGAAATAAAGAAGTTATGAACGATTGTTCGTTACTTATTGAACGACCTAATACTTAATTATAAGCAGACAGTTTCCGCTAAACCACTTGGCGAGGGCGACAGCGGCGTCCACCCGGTCCTGGTTTGTATAACTATTCCACTTTTTGGAACAATTTGCTCTAATGGTACGTACAGTGTGTCTAAAAAGAATGTACCGTCGCCACTACGTGGCGCTGGTGTCGCGAGCCGGTAGTTGGCTGAATCCGCACCAGACCACACATTCCCAAGCGCTAGGTGACAGCTGCGCAGCGGCCGGTAGTAGCGTAAGCCCGAGCCTTCGTGACACGACCCCGGGGGGGGGGAGGGGAGAGAGAGAGAGGGAGGGGATCGGGCGGGGCAGCGCGTGTAGGGAGGGGTGCTCCGGCAAGCCGGCAGTTGTCGCGGCCAAAGGTCAAGGGGTCACACACCAAGCGAACGGACGCTGATGTGGGTTCGTGGGGATCATGAACTTGTGTGTGGTAGGTGCGTCTTGCGATGCACGGTTGATACGCCAGGTCTAAGCCAAAGGATTCAGGGGAGAGCTGAAGAAAAACACCTGGTCAACTACGGCGAATAATGGTGCTGAAAAATGGAAAGTATGGGTCAATGCAAGCCTTCATGACTATAAACAACTTTTCTGAGGACGCAAAGGCCAGCATTGAATAACGATATCCGGATCGAAATTAGCAATGATTTATAATTACATGCCGAACTAATAGCGCTGCAAAACCCTCCTAGTAAATTGTCATGTGTGATTATACCCACTTGAATTAAACTATCCTAAATAAAATTGTTAATTAACTTTCTAACACTGACGTTCTTTATCATACGATAAGTATGGGGTTAACCAAGATTCAGCATCTTCCGCGTTCAAACAATCACCTGTAAGGCTAGAACATTAACCCTCGCCCATGTAGGGGGGGGGTTGGTGCAACCCCCCCCCTGAGGTTTTTCGGAAATAGTGCAAAAACGGCGGCGCGCAGCGCCGCCAAATTTTGGGTACCTTATGGGGCAAACCTTGCGCATCTTTTGATAAAAAAAAATTTGACCGGGTCATGTCAGGTCACGGAGTTATGACGTAACAAAGGGAACAGCCTCCGGCCGGATTTTCACAAACTGAGTGCCAACGCCCGAGGTTTCCTGCCGGTGGTACGGACATCCGTTGATGGATCGTGATGAAACTTCCCATGCATGTTGGGGCAAGTATTGGCTATCATATGGTATAAGAAACTTGACCGGGTCAGGTCAGGTCACGGAGCTATGACGTCACAAGAGGAACAGCGTCCGGTACTATTTTTGAAAAGCGCCCGAACCACTATTTTGCTAATTCTTGTCACCTCAATGGGAATATGCAGCAATATTAGCTTCTATAGGGAGCAAATGGACCTTCCAAATCCAAAAATACAATCAGATTTCAAAAATTTAAATTTTGATTTTTCGAATGTCTGCCGCCGACTGTGACCTTGCCGACTTCCGGCGCTCCCAACGCGCCATCTTTAGAGCTAGGGAAACGAAATACATACCAAACGATAGAGAATTGATCAAGGAACACGATAGTGAAGGTTTCAAGTCGATATCTCCCACTGTTTTGCCGCAATCGCCGCGGAAAGTTGAAAAAGTCTATTTTTCCGAAAATTTTACCTTTGACCGGTCAAAAGTAGGTCAAATGTTGACCTAGGACCAAAAAATATACCACCAATCGCGAGATCTCGGCGAGAGCAATCCGTTGGTCTTTTCCGCTAAGCTCTACGACGCTCCGTTTTCAAACGCCAAGGGGGGGTCGCACCAACCCCCCCCCCCTGCATGGGCGAAGGTGGCAGATCGCCGTTTACGGGCGAGGGTTAATGGCCAGGTAAAAACATGGTCGGGATTTGATTAACCGGATTATAAGTCGATTTTTTTTTTAGTCGGGATTTCATAAGTCGGATTTTTTTACGCCAACCGCATTTTTAAGTCGTCAGGTCACTGATCTATGACGTCATAAATGAGCAGTCCTAAAATAAACTGTGTGAAACTGTCCTAAACTGTCCTAAAATGAACATTTTAGGACTGTGTGCACATTCCTAAAATGTTCCAACTTCTCAACACCCTCAGTGCAGAGCTTTCATAGGGAGATGAAACTTACAGGATCTTATAGTATGATCGAGAGGTCTCACAACTTCTACCTATAAATGTATATCTCGGATTTTCTGAAGGGTCGCCTGAGATCAGCGTCGGTCTCTCACCATTAAAAGTCAGGGGAATATGGAAATTGCTAGTTTGGTCCGGAAATGATATACAACTATCTCAAATTCTCAAGCACACGGAATCGTGATTTCATGCGCTCCTTGCAAGGTCTGATGCTTCAATGTTGCTTTATTGATCTTGCGTGACGTCATTTATGACGTAACTAAGGCTATCAGTTTTTCGTCAATAACTCCCGATCAACTAAAGCTACCGAGTCGATAAAGCCACTAATGGACATGAAAAGACCTGCTGAATCGATTGATATGCAATATGACCTCCTTTGACCAGCTTCGTGACCTGACGGGCTGTGACCTGAACTTGACCCGAGGTTAATACCTTAACTCTCGCCCGTATTGGTGTTTTTCCAGCCGCAAACGTATAAGGGGGGGGTCCGTTGGACCCCCCTGCCGTTTCGCCCCTGATCGAGCTAGAGCTTCGCGGAAAAAACGAGCGTGTTGGCCGTGACGAGAGGAAGTCGATAATACCCAATTTTAAGGTCCTAGGTCATCGGTTGACTTTCCAGGTCAGGTCAATGACCCAAAAGTCGGGAAAATCGGGACCTGTTAGAAAGTCGTAAAGCGTGGCTGCTATGGGGTTTTCGGGGTGCTGATCACGAATATCATGTTAGTTTTGATCACAGATGATGTCTTCATGCATTTAGGCCAGGTCGGGTCAGGTCAGGTCAGGTCAACCAGTAAGGGTATTCGTAGTAGGTGGCAACCGCCTCTGACAGCTTCGCAACATGTTACGAGGGCACCAAAACTACTTCGTAAATGTTCATATGGCTGCTAAATTCGAATTCAGCTCCTAAAACTGGCCTAGAAACATGTAAAACTCGAAAAAGTGAACCGAGGTCATCAAAGGTCAATGACCTGACCTGACTTTCCGGTGACCTTGACACCCACCCGAATGCATGGAAGCAACATCATATCCCATGTTTGAACGCTTAAAACCACGAAAAGACTGCAAACGCGCCGCTAATGCGAGCCGAAATACGCCGAATCGCGATTCCTGCCAAACATGGTCTCGAAAAGTAGGTCGCAGGTCAAAGGTCATCAAGGTCAGGGTCATGACAATTTCAGGGTGGGTGTAAAATTGATTAACGCGAGGGTATTGAAAGTTTCGTCGCGATCGGCCGCTTTTTACGCGAGTTATTCGCGAAAAACCGAGGGAGGGGGGTCCGTTCGACCCCCCCCCCCCCTCTACACGGGCGAGGGTTAAGTTGATCTCACCCGAAGAAAAAGTATACCATTCGACACGCCTGAGCTAGACAAACACGATGCTGCTAAAATCGCGGATCTGCGATCATTTTTAGCGAAGTTATTTACCAAAAACCGAACCTGTGCCTTGGGCCACTTGACCTGACCTCCGAAGTCATCGGCTGACCCTGGTCCTTAAATCGGAGACCAATCGCTGCATTTCGTAACGACGCACACGATCGTTTCTTTCGTGAGGCTCTAGCTCAATTAGGGGCGAATCGCCGAAGGGGGTTGTTTCCTCACTTCCAACCCCCAACGCCCCCTCGGTATTCAGAAAACCTGAAGGTCCGGTGAGGGTTAAAACGTTTCTCCTGAACGAGGAAGAAATGTAAAAGTCAAAGCTCTATAGACGTCCTGTAAAAGTGGCCATAATAATAAATTCGTTAGAAATAAGATGCTTTTTAAACGACTTCCTCATATAAAATCGGGTGCTGGGACCAATCTTATAAACGCTTTAGAATGGACAGGGCGTCACTGGCTAAAGTTTGGGTGCAGAAAACGGCTATTACCTAAATGCAAAATGGTTTTCATGCATTTCAGTCAATTGTATATTGTCGGGCCCAGTGGCCGAGCTAAAAAAAAAAAAAAAAAAATCGGTAGTGTTTTGCATCTTTTACGCCCTAAGAAACTACACCATCTATCGAAGTGGGCGGGCTTATTTGAATGGGAGGGCGCATTATGCACGAATCGTGTGCTTTCGTTTGTTTTGGACTGTAGTGTATTTTACCACATCCACTGCTGGTATCACTATTAATATTATCTAATGCCGCGAATACGACAGCATTCCATTTATAAGATTGGGCCAATGGAGTCGCGCCCCGCGAGCTCGGTTTTCCGCTGGGCCGCTACAGGCCAGGAAGTCGGTCTTCGCCTGAGGGCAGGACAAAGGTCAGCGAGGGAGCGCGGGGTCAGCCAGGTATCGCCCAGTGCCGAGCGGATGCCGCTCCCTCCCCTCTCTTCCCCTCTTCTCCCCTCCCCACCTCGGTATTGATGGGGAGGGACCGAACTGCCAATGACATGCGAGCGGTCAAGGCCGCTCGCGCGGCAGCGACCCTGGCGGCCGGGTGCCGCAACTGGGATTCAGCCAAGTTACCGATTCGCCTCCTGTGGGAGAGCCAAACCAGGGGACATACTTTTTAGATACACTGTACCTGAAAAAGAGATCAATTGGTTTAATTTACATTGCATGTTTGCTTGAAAAATAACTTATTGTTGCATTAATACTGTAACAGCACTTCTCATTGATCCGTATAAAATGTTCATTCGAATTTTTCAACGCGGACAGAGAATGAGCGTGCTCGGTGATAAGTAGATAAATATTTGTGTTTTGTATTTCATTTTCCTGGTTCAGAAGTGCTGGTATTTCACAAAGATATACATAAAGGCACGGAATGCGGCTTTTCTGAGCGAGGGTATAAGTCGCCAGGCTGAACAGCTATTCAGCTTCATGTTTGATGGCGTGAAACTCAGTCAAAATAATGACGTTTACATACGATCAAGCGCACCATTCAATACAATTACCTACCGTAAAACTCCAATGCCAGTCCACTTGATAAGAGCAATGAGCACTATCCCTTCTTCGCGCTGTCACACGCGCCCAAACATCAACCACCAAATGCCCCAACACCGGTGTGTCGTTTCGTCGCACAGCGCGCAGACTGTCACAAACGCTGCACATGATTGGCGCAGAACTGCGCATGCGCGAACAGCCGAACAAGTATGGCTAAACTCCGGCTTTACTCCAGTTAGCCGAAGGACACAGCCAGCTTGATCGGCCCGCGCTCCGCCCAAGTTAAGCCTGTTTTGGATGCGTGGGCAGATGTCGGGCTGAGCTACTGCTATCCGCACGTGGGCATAGCTGCGGCATGCCCAAGCTCAGCCCTAGTAAAAAATACATTGGTTTTGATCAAAGTGGGCAAACCCAAGCTAAGCCCAAGCTGCCCGACGTTTGCCACAATTCAGCCCAAGTGAATTGCTGGCTGGGGTAAAGGTCTGAGGTTGGTAGCATGTCAATCACTTTAAACAATGGCCTTTAGTTGCTAATTTCACTTTTATGTACTTTGTCATCGTGTCAATTAAATGTGCTAGTTGTTGTACAGTTGACCTATTGACGTAACTAAGATTAAGCATTAGCTATGTGCCGCGCCCGTAGGGGAAGTTGGGGGAACGCCGAATACTTTTTTTCTGACGCCCGTAGCACGCAAGGTAGACAACATAAGCTATTTTTGTTGGCGTCATTCGAGAGGCCAGTCTTTTGCCTTTCAAACATACCAGGCGCATTTGATGAATTCGCATACCGTTAAGCGCACAAACTAAAAATATCAAAGAAGTGACTTTTTCGGCGTTGCCCCGGACTGCGGGGAAAGCCGAAAATGGGAGAAATGATCTACGGGGAATGCCGACATTGATGTTTTGCCACTTTATCTCAAACTTTATCCAGAATTTATCAAAGCTGACACGCGTTTTAAGAGCTTGAGGACGCTTGGTGCACACTGGAAGTTATAATTGTGTGATATAATAAGAAAATGCCAGGTAAATAATTCCTTATAGGTAACAGGCCGTTGTGTCGGTTGAAAGTGTAATTTGTGTGACTAAAAATTCGCGTTGCTATTCTACAGCAGTAAAGTCCACGTAGCGTGCTTTAACGTGCGTAATTGCACGTTTTCGGCATTACCCCAGCCAGCCATACTTTCATTTGCAGGCCCATAACTTTTCAACGTGCCGTACGAGTATAAATTTCAAATAGGCAATTATGCAAAGACATGCTGAAGATTACTTGACCGAATTGGCCAGACAAACGGTAGCATAATGAGTAAGAAATGCAGCTTCAAAGGCGCATGTAGTACAAGGAACGCGTACCTTGAAAACGCTCTTGGCGCCCTCACAGCCGAAGTATTCCGAATGACGACTCGTAACAAACATGCGATAATTGTAGTCACTTAAGCTTCAGAGCATCACTGACAGGTGGCATCCATGTCTTACGGTTTTCGAAATATCTCGAATTTCGGCTTTGCCCCAACTCCGGCATTGCCCCAACTTCCCCTATCTACATAGGTACCTATCTATAATTTCGCATCTGAAGTTAAACTCTTGTTTGTGCCGGCCTTCTTCTAAACGGAAAATAACACTTCTGACCAGAAGTGTCATCAGCAATCAGCATCTCCACCAGGTCAGCACCATCACTCATCAGCATCCTTATTCCTAAGCGTCATCAGCTACACCGTCAGAAACTTCAATAAGTGTTTCCACCATTACCATCAGCCTTCCATCAGCCACCATCAGCCTTCCTCTAGCACAGTCAGTTGCCCGTCATAAGTACCATCAGCCTCCAGTGTCATCAGCCTCCAGTAAGTGTCATCAGCCTATAGTAAATGCCATCAGCCATGTGATCGCCTCGTCGGCAGTGCCATCAGCCGGACAATCAATGACCCTAGTGACGTCACAACACGGTCCTCTCAGCACAGCGTGGTGACGCCAGTGATGTGTCCCAGTGACGTAATCACGGCGTCATCAGCGTGCACGGGTGGCCGGCGCAATCAGCCAGTCGTTCTGTCCGGGCCGTCTGCGTCTGTCGATGGACCTGCTCCCGGCCGCGGCGGTCGGCCGGACAGACAGTCGCACCATTACTGGGCTGCCCGGACCAGCCTCTCCCCTCCCTCTCCTCTCCGCCCCGTGGACACTTCTCCAGCACTAACGAGCGCGCGGCTGATAACCTGGTTATCTGCGCCGCTGCCCCGGCGACGACCCTGGACGCTGGTGGGTGCGGAAGGTCCGCAGGCCGACCACACTGGGAGTAGGCGCACAATCCACGTCAGACTGGGGTGGTGAGGGGGCTGACGTTGGGCTGACGAAACCGACGACAGTCCTAGTAGCGAGCCTCGACTGTCACTGCCTGGGCATACGATAAAAAGAAGCTGCTGATTAAACGTGTTTTGATACGACGGATAAATATGCAGACGGGGATATCCAAACAAGTCATCAATTGCTTATGCATGCGTTAACACTAGGTAGCAAGCGTCTGACATCAGATGTACGGCAATAAAATGGTTTTCCTTTAGAAATTGAAGTTTAGTAGCGAAGTGGCGAAAATTGCGTCAAAGTTAACTATCTACCATGAAAAACGAGTAGCTGCCCTGGGAAATAGTTAGATAAAAGCAAAGAATAATTGATCAAATGAAGTAACAGGCACCCTACTAACATCGTTTTTTTTTCGCAATAAGCGTTGTAGCGGTTTTCCGGATCCTAAATAAACTGTCATGGACAATCTTAATTTTGAGCGGTGTTTTCGAAGTGCTGGAGGGCGTCACTGTTTTTATGAAAGACTTGACAATAGATCACAGAGGTTATGTTAATAGATAATTAAATTGGCCCAGACAAATTGCCAGAAGTAAATTGTTGTGTGATTATTTCAAAGCGTGTGCTTGTTTGATAAGTGGTGCGAGAGAAAGTGGCTGCTTTTTCACTTAGATAGAATTATCTATTTTACAGTGTCGTCTTTGAAGTGAAGGGCACAACAAGGTGACTCGGTCATGCTCCCGGACATGTATTCATTCAAAAAGCTTATTGCACCAGTGGGACCACCCCAGGGGGGAGGGGGCAGCAGCCAGCTCCGCCTGCAGTCTGTTCAGGCGGACAATGGACACGGTACTGCGGCACACACACATACACACAGACAAACGCACACACAGCTGAGCTCAGTGCCGCCGCGCGACCACCCACCGGTCCAACTTCAACACGCTAAAATACTTTTGTCTGACAACAACTCGACGAACTGGCCACCACTTTGACATCAACGGCTGGTCGGCCCGACGGCATCGTCCGCTGCTAGGCAGCGCCGGCGGACCGCGACCTTCCTACTTCACCAATCACTGGTCACATCTCCCGAGGTCTCACGCCCGCGACCCGACCGCCGACCGTTCACCCACACACTGGCACAGCTCTGCTGGGATCGCACCTCCCGTACCACCCCATATCACCACTCCATTGTTCACCGTATCACTCTGAGCACAACGCGTAACAAAATAGCCCTCTGAGCCTAAAAAAGTCGAACTCGGCCCAGTGCGGCCCGGCCGGCCCGGCTGAGTGTCCCCGTTAGAGGTCAGGTCGGGTCACACGGGCGGCAGGTCACGTCGCACTGTGCCCAGCGCCCGGCTGGGCTCTCACAGCGGCACCGGCGGGCCAGCGCCGCGCCCGCTGCTATACCTCGGTAACGTCCCCCGCTGACTCGTCGTAACCCTCGTCGGGACTCTCGTGTAGGCTCGAGTGCGCCGCCGTCACGTGATCGCCGAATTTGACCGCGGGCCCGGCGGGCGGTGGCGCTGGTAGACCGCTGGTGTTGGGGTCACCGCGCGGTGGACGGCGCACCTGGTTGTATGTCGGCACCTCGTCGTCAGTGAAGCCGGCCGGCGGTGCCAGAGGAGGAGGACTGTCCAGTCCCGGCGGACTGGGGAGGCCCCCTTGCAGCGGTGGTGCGGCATCGGCCACCGCCACGGGCCGCGCGGATCGAGGCGGAGGTGGCGGCGGCGGCGGTCGGCTGGATATTGAGACCGACTGCATTTGGAGGAGCTCGGCGGCCGGCGGCTCTGCTGGCCGGCCGTGCGGCCGGTGCCGCGGCAGGCTGCGGTAGCCGGCCGGCGGCACGCCGGCCAGCTGCTGGTGGTAGGACCGACTGCGGCCGACGGTGCCCGAGCGGCGCGGCTCCGGCCCGGGGTGCACGTCCACATGCACCAGCGGCGCCGGCTCGTCGGGCCGCCACAGCGCGCCCAGCCGCTTGGACGAGCGGCGCCGTTCGTAGGTGAAGTCTCCTCCGGAGTGGCGATCAGCGCGGCGCGCGGTTGGCTCGGTGTCGCTAACCACGTCTGGGTTACTGTCGGCCGAGCGGCGTGACGGACTGGTGCAGCACCGCTGGCCGATGTAGGTGACGTGCTCCCGACAGTCGGCTAGACCACCGGGTGGGGGCCGGCCGGCGCCCGCGCCCGCCGCTCCCACCGCCTTGGGCGCCGAGCACGTGCTGCTGGGAGTATCCACAGCTGTGTTGATGACCCCAGTCTTCGCGTCGGCCTCGACGGGCGGCCGGTGTCGCCGCCGGCGCGCGCACCGCAGCGCCACCAGGCAGACGAGCAGGGCCAGCAGTGCCAGAAGGAGCGCCAGCGAGGCGCCCACCGCCGCCAGGTAGGTGGGTCTCTGCGGCGGCGCCGACTCCGAGCTGCTGCTCCCCGGGGGCAGCAGCACACGGAGTGTGTAGTTGACGGAGCTGACGCCGGCCACGTTGGTCGCCGTGCAGCGGAACACCCCCTCGTCCGTGTCGGTGGCGTTGAGGACAAGCAGCTGTCCGTGGCGCAGCGTGCCCGCCTGCTCGCTGTACTCACTGATCGCGTACGGCCGGTAGAATACGGCGTCAGAGTCGGACAGCGGCTGGTCGTTGAAGCTCCAGCTTACGTTGGCCGGCGGCTCGGCGTGCACGCGACAGTTGAGCGTCACGTTCTGGTGCTCGGCCACCTCGATCAGCCACTGGTCGGTGGTCACTTCCGGTAGACAGGCCAGCTCGGGTGGCTCGGTGTCGCGCAGCGGCCGGCCGGCCAGACGCGGCGGCTCCGAGCAGCGAGGCACCACCGCCGGCGGCACCTTGTACAGCACCAGCCAGCGGCGCAGGGGCCGCAGCCGGCAGTCACACCGCCACGGGTTAGCGTGCAGATCCACCCCGTGCAGACCCAGTGACAGCCCGTCCGGCTGCATGGTGGCCAGCCGGTTGCCGTCCAGCCGCAGCCACTGCAGCTTGGTCAGAGCGGCGAACGCATCCTCCTCGACCGTCTCCAGCTCACAGCGCGACAGCTCCAGAGAGGTGAGCTCGCGCAGGCCCGTCAGACTGGTGCGCGACAGCCGCCGGATCGGGTTACCGCTCAGCGAGAGCCGCATCAGCGCCGGCACGTCGGTGAAGGTGCGGCCCGGAACGTCCGTCAGCAGGTTATCGCTGAGGTCGAGCTCCACCAGGTTTGTCAGACCGAACAGCGCGTGGTCGTTCACCTGAGAGAGCTTACAGCGCGCTAGGTAGATGCGCTGTAGGTTGATGAGCCCCATCCTCTGGAACTTGTGGCGCGCCAAGATCTGGATGTTGTTCCCGGAGAAGTCGAGCACCTGTGTGCTGGAATCCATCGCGGCGGGGATGGTCAGCAGACCCTTACCGATACACTCCACTGTCTGTTTGCCGCCCTTCCACCGGCAGTCGCACACGCCTCCTAAACACTCGGCGCTCGATAGAGCCACGGCTGCGGCCAGCCACAGCGCGGCTGCCGCCGCCGTCACGCGCACTGCCATGGCGCCGCTATACGCACTCGGGGCCGGCTCGCGTCGGCCACTGCCTGGTCATAGTCGCACCAGCGCAGTGCGGTGGTGAGCGCACTCTTTCAGTGACTCGAAGGTCACTGAGTCGGTCACTGGCGACCACTGATTTTTCCACCGACGGTCACTGATGGTCACGCTGACCAGTGGTCACCGGCTGTCACTGGTGATCGGTCACGCCCACTAATAGTGGCCACTGATTGTTACTTATACTCACTGATGGTCACTGTTGATCGTACTGATCACTGATTGATTCTGCTCGTCACTGAGGGTAAATATGTTCACGCTCGTCCAGCCATTGATATTCTTACCCAGGCTATCACGCCACTGTCACTTCACTGTCACGCTGTCACTGTCACTGACAGCCGCAGATAGCCGACTGTCGGCTGAGCGGGCCTCGTGCTGTTGATGCAGAGGGTCCTCACTGGGATGGCTTCAGCTCAGCTTCGCGGCTCACTCGGACGGTCTCAGGCAGCATGAAGTGCCTCGTGCGGCCACTGAAAAGAAAGAAACATGTGTAAGGTTCGCACGGGTTTCGGTTCTGTGTCGGCGTAAATGATAGTTGACGTGAGCTGACGGCCTCACCATTGAACGGCTTCCCCGTCCGACCGACCCATCATTGACCTGAAATGCGGTAGCAATTTCATTGGTTTCCATGCCAGCAGGCGTGAAAACTCAATGGATTACTTTTCCGAGAGTGATTGGTCGCCAGGAAGGCATCTTCGCCCACGCCGAAAAATGTAAGGATACGTGCTGTCAAGATCGGCCAAAGTAGCTGCTGTCATATCAAATGACTTGACATTTCTCAGATGTGATGTTCAAGTTTTCATTCAGACATTATTCTTTTCAAGCTTGGTTGTGTCGTGTTTGCAAATTGATTCAGTAAGAGATCATAAGGAGTTATACCTTCCACATTTTTGTATGAAAGTACCACGCTGGAAAAGCATACGTCAAGACCATCGATTTAAGCTGATATTCTTTTCATAGTGTCTGATAATTTACAGTCTGTAATTGACGTTATTTGACGGAGAGCCCGGCCTGTGGCATGTTTCGGGAGCAGCGGCCGTGACCTTCACCGGTCGCCCACCCAGCCCCACCGGCGCCAGTCTGCGCTCACAGGCACTTCTGCCCCCGGCCCTGTGGTGGGTATTGGCAATCATGGCCAGTGGCAATACACATCGCCCACGGATTACAGGATTTCCAAAGAAGCCCATTTGTATATTACATAGAAGAAATTAATGACAAGTGATAGGCATCTAATTAATTGTCATATTTATACGGAAGACACATTTATGAACTGTTAGATAGATGGACTTTGTACATTGCAACATAATCTGACTGCTCGACCTTGCATCTTAATTACTCACATACTACTTACCTACATTTCTGCAATAACATGCAACAAGCACGCACATGCATGAAAACAGCGTCTACAAAAAGAATCATTCACAGTTGCCACACCTTTAAATAGACGTCATATGAGCCCGTTGCTGTCTGTTATATTTCGATATTTCATTAAGCGGATCCCACAGCGACAAGCACCAAGCTCGTCCCCAAACTAGGTGTCGGCTCGCTGTCACGGTCTCTGGGCGAGTTGGTGGCAAAAGTTGGTCATGTCCCGGAGATAGTGTCAGCCGCCGCTCGGCGTGAACGTTATCTGCGGCGGTTCTGGCAGCCAACGACCGCCCAGGGCCAACCGCCGACTAGCGAACAGCGAGTGCCGACCGCCGACCAGCAAGCGTCGAGGGCCGACCAGCGACCGTCTATCAACGACCGCCGACCAACGACCACTGATCACCGAGGGTCGACCACCAACCACTGACCGCCCAGCTGGCCGACCGCCGATCAGCGAGCGCCAACCGTTGACCATCAACCAGCGACCGCCGACCAGCGAACAGCGAGCGGCGGCCAGCGACCAGTGACCGCCGACCAACGACTAGCGACCGCTGACCGACCACCGACCAACAACCAGCGACCGCTGACCGACCGCCGACGACCGCTGACCGACCGCCGACCGACGGCCGTTGTAAAACGGACGATCACCACCGACCAACGTTTTGCTGCTTCGCTCGCTGTCATTTCGCCTAAGTGTGGCAGAAACCAACCCAGTTCTCTGGATTAATGTAGCTTTATATTGTCTATGCAATTATTGCAATGTGTAAGAAGCCTACATACCAATCGAATAGCACTTTATAATTTGCATTTGGTGCCAATTTGTAGAAGAGGAAAATTGGAACACTTCTTTTGATTAGGTCGTGCTGCATTACGTCACTTCTGATGCATTGTTGAAACACAATTTAAATAAACCAAAATTGAAGCAGTGCACTCTACTGGGCCAATGCATCGGCCGTCCTATTTCAGAAGAGTGGCCCTATGACCGATGGAGTCGGCGGCATTGGTGATGAAATTGGCCTGATACACCATCAAATAATGCCGAATGGGACGTCGGGGCCTCGCTGCTGGCTACGGCTCAACTTATATCATTTGCGAGGCGAAATAGCTCATCCAATCTTTTATTGTGAAACATTTCTGGAGTTTGTATCTAGCCAAACATACCTGTAAGTATAGTGCATGCATATTCGTTCTGTGTCCCACAGAAAATATTTTGCCTATGCACCATGCATGACTGTATCATGTGTGCATCTCCATCACAAGACTTACAGTGAAATTTGCATGCTGTTGTGAGACTAATATCAAGCTCTCTTATGCGCATTGGCAGTTTGTTATCTAACTTTGCTAAATCAAAGTTATGCACTGGTTTAACGAGCAACGCCTGCCCATGATAAGATAGATAGATAGATAGATAGATAAGCTTTATTTCAGACTCTGGGTCCATACTCTTAAATACTGATGATTTCAGTCAGTGCAGTGGCAAGACAACCAAATGTCACACAAACAATCATTCGGGCCTGTTTCAGCACTCGCGCAGAGCTATGTGCTAAAATGAACGTACAGTTGCTGTTGCCAGTGGCGCCTCAGGCGAGAACGGTATTTTACACTCGAATTTTCAGTCTTTTTTACCAGCTCACTATCACATGTACTCAGCCTGCACATGAAGTTATAGATGCGCTGTCTGATGAGAACGGCACAATGAGGAACACGGTGCACGACACATGTGTGAGAAGAACTCTCGTACCTAGAAATGCCTAGCATAGTTTTCAATACCGTATGGTAAGCCACCATCAGCCGGTGCAACATACACTGGCGATAATTTGACCACAAGTGTGCAGTGTACATAGATGAACAAAACGCTGTAAAGAGACGCGCCTTTGCTGCTACCGAGCACATGTGAAAACGACGAATCAGCACATTCCCCTGTTTGTACATTTGCTTACACTGCCGATCGATGTCAAGGTCATCTGAGTAAGCATGATTACTGATGATATGCCCTAAGTACTTTACATGATCAACCTCCTTTAGAGGAACACCTTCAATGAACAGCCTTGGCAATATCAAATCTTTCATGTGTTTAGAGCGACAAGCCAGTACAACACTTTTCTTTGCATTGTACAAAATATTGCAAGTTTTTCCGAATTCTCCACACAATGAAATCAGTTTGCTCAACCCTGCAACCGACGGTGATAACAATACCACATCATCTGCGTACATCAGATGATTGATTTTCGCATCCCCTACCCAGCAACCTACATTCTGTCTATTTAACAAAGAACTCAGACCGTCCATATACACATTAAACAGATATGGGGACAATATGCCACCCTGCCTAACACCGTTCGATACCCTAAATTTAAAGGAGATGGCACCACCCCACCGGACACACATTTCCTGACGGGCGTACCAGTACACGAGTACACGAACAATGTATATTGGGACTGCTCTGTCTCGAAGAATGTCGAAAAGCCTTTTATGCTGTACACGATCGAATGCCTTGCTTGAATCCAAGAAACACATAAATACACTGCCATTCATGGACTTGTACAGATCAATAGACTGTTTCAGGAGGTATATGCACTGGTCAGTTCCCATTCCCTTTTTGAAGCCAAACTGATTGGAGGCTGTCAACAGGTGGTCCTCCATCCGTTCCAAAAGGATTAGTTCTAGCGCTTTACTCATTACGCTAGCTAGCGCAACAGGTCGGTAGTTATCTTTTGCAGTGACCTTACCAGCTTTATCCTTGATAATCGGCACCAGGACCACCGCCATCATTGATTCTGGGAGAATGCCATGCATAAGTAGTGCTGTGAAGCAAGCGGATAACTTTGACGATAAACTTTTCCCCGCATATTTCAAGTTTTCGGCCTGTAAACCATCAATCCCACTAGCTTTCCCACACTTCATTTTTTGGACAGCATCCTGAATCTCGCCTTCGGACACTCTGATATCACCTACAGACGATTCCCTGTCCTCTTCCCAGAGCGTACCATCTGATGACGGCATCGAATTGAGAAGGCTGGAGAAATGTTTCCCCCAAAAGTCAGCAATCTCACCCTCACCACACACACCGTCAATCACTGATGGTAGGGGAGTACTACTGTTACTCAGCGATCTTATTTCTTTCCAAAAAGATTTACAGTCATTGTCACATAACTTTTTGGCGATGGCTTCACGTCTCAGAACACTTTCATTTTTCTTAACAAAACGAATGGCATACTTACACCTGGCCCTGCCTCTACTGTAGGCATCAAACACTGGGCCATGCTTAGGTTTCCCTGCTTCTTGCCAAAGTCGATACAGGTCTTTCGATTCTTTGTACAGGTCAGAAACATAGTAATTCCATCCAGGGACACATTTGAAAGACTTTCTGGCCCTAGCATCGTTTACAAAACTTTCTGCCTGCAAAAGGGCGTGACATATTTGTTCGTACAGCGCTATGCACTCTGCCCTGTGTTCCTCTGAAGTGCAGTTCGGGTCAGAACATGTTATGCCTGGTGCATCAGTTGCAACACTAGTTAACAAATCCTTACATTTATCAGAGTATATCTTAAGAGATTCAGGAGATAACTGGTCCCACTTCGTGCTACTTTGCTTATCGTTTTGAACCGCAGTCATCTCTGGTAGCTGTGTGACATCCATTTTGAGCAATAGCGGCAAGTGATCACTTAATGAGGGCTGATCGCCAATTTCCATATCAGAAATAGCAGCATGTGCATCGCTACTGGCAACAACATGATCCAACCATGATTGAGTACCCCAAGCGTCGCTTACATACGTAAAACTGTCGCCAGGTAACATCGCCTGTGATGATAAATGAAGGCTGTTAGAATCACAAAATTGCACTAAGGCAGGGCCAAATAAGCTATTGGGGCAATCCTTCATATCAGCATTCCAGTCACCCAAAATTAGAAAGCATGTGGTGTTAAGGTCGCTGATGATACTTTCTAAAACTCCTAACTGTTCAGCATACTCATCGGTATTCTCACGACACTGAAATGGCATATATACATTAAGCACGATGAGACGTTTTGTGGGCAGAGAAATCTCAAGGGCACAGCACCAGTCTAATTCTAAGTCAATAGGTTTCGCAAATGCTGCCATAGACTTCCGAAACAGGATAGCTACACCACCAGACGGATGACCAGTGCATATACCATCTCTAAAATCTACTGTTGCACAACCAAAACCATAAAATTCTTCATGAAGACTATTCAGGTGACCTAGCTCCTGCTTTGAATACCACGTTTCTTGAACACATGCTATGTCCGCGCACTCTAATACATCAACAACATCAGGGCGTAACGATAGGCTTTTACTAGTTTTGGGGAGACCTCGAACATTGAAACTAGCCAATTTCATGCGGATGAGGAGCTTGGGCTGATGGTGGCCCGGTTTTGAGCGTTTGTGATCGGCCCACGCCACCTTCTCACATAGGTGTTCTCGGGCCATAAGTCTGGCTGTATTAGCGTGTTTGGCTCTTCGCATCTGCAGCTGACACGAAATGACCTGTAAGTGTCATATCGAGTTTGAACGCTTTCAACTCTAACATCACTATCTGCGCCCAGCTTTCCTATCAGGAAAGTTTTGACCATCTCAGGGGACACAGACGTGTGGAATCTAGACACAAAAATGTGCGCTCTCCTATGGGACCTACTGTCCACTGTTAACAGTCCAGTGTTTTTCGCCGCGCCAGTTACGCTCCCAGAGGATTCGTTGGTTGCCCTCCCCACAGCTGTGGAAGGACTAGCGCTGGGTGACGCTGCAGTCTCATTTTTAGTCACAGGAACCGGTTTCAGCTTACCGTTTACACGTCTCATCGTCAACCAGTCCTCCTCCTCCTCCCGCTTAGCTGTAGATGACACGACATCTGCATATGAAGTAGCTCCCCTTCTCACTTCAGCTTTATCACTAGGAGAACTGTCGTTGGAGCTGTTCGAAGCGTTGCGCGAGTCATGGGCAGCGACCGTTGCTAGCTGACTCCCGGTAACAGCAGCAGCAGCTCTTGCAGTAGCTGTATGCGCTGAAGTGATGTCAGTCGCAGCAGTCGAGGTCGAAGAAGTCGAGGTCGAAGTCGTAGCTTCTGAAGTAGAGGCTACTGTGACGACAGGAGCAGACATTGCACCAGCAACGTCATGGTCAGTCACAGCAGTCTTACTCTGGTTGCTCACGATCTGATCAGTCTGGAGCTTGACCTGGCCGACCACTTCCGTGAGCGACTGCACGGCACACTGTTGGGCGGTCATACTGTCCTTCAGGAAATCAAGCTCTGACTGCGTTTTCTTGATCTGGCTTAGCAGACAGGAGACATCAAGACTGTCAAAAGAAACCGGAGGCAGCTTTTGTAGATCACGGGCTACAAACAAGGGGACGTCTGTTCCCTTCTCTTGCATCAGTTTGATTATGTCTTCTAAGTTTTGTTGAGTTTTTTTCCTCCCAAGTCTTTTCTTAAATCTGGAAGTATCAGCTCCAGCACACAGATCATATAGGAGCCTTTTTGATGCTTCTACATCCGCTTCATTAAATGTGGACTCACATAGCTGAACAATGGTATCTGGTGGTAAAGTATCAAGCTTGTTCTGAACGAAGCAAAGAAGTTCGTCAATCGTGATGTTCTGAGGACCAGCTGAGTTGCTCATTTCTTCAGTATTTTATCTGTCGAGGTTTGCTTCATACGGGCTCTGTCGTGCAAAACACGAGAATTGCAACGAAAAATCAAGAGCCAATCACGACTTTCGCAAGGCTAGGAAAATCAACGCCAAGCGAATTAAGTCAAAATTTTTAACGAGTTAAACCGCTGATTAAGCAGCTTAAAATCCACTAAATCGGTATGATTCTAGTACAATCGCGTACTACAATTAATGTTCTTTCAGAGCATACCAATTTGATATTACACCGATTGCCATATCCGCATTAAATAACCAAAAAACAGGAGCGCTGCAAAACACGTCCGACCCGTCCGATCATGAATACAGATAAGCCTGTCAGTCATCCGATGTTAACAATGCCGGTCCGCCTACGAGTATACTCCCAAATCCTTCAATCCCCTGCAACCATGATCCTCCCCATAACACCTACCAAACAATGGTCATTTCATAAAGCGTCGTTCCAGCCCTCCATTCGTCTGCAGCCCATGAGCCTCCCCACAACGCCTTCATAACAATAGCCACTTGCCTTTCATTAGCATGTGGACATGACCCGGGCTCTCGTAGTTCGCCCACCTGACGAGCTGGCGACAGTTTCGGCGGGGCAGAGTGATTCCGTGCGGCTGCCGCGTCTTGGGCTGCAGCACTAATGGGGCCAATAAAATGGACGCCCGACTCAGAGGGAGCTGCGCCTGACCGTCGGCCGGCCGGCGCAATATATGGAGGAACCCTGAAGTGTATGGAGGAGCAGTATATGAAGGAACGGTGCAGTGTATGGATGATTGGAGCAGTATGTGGAAAGACAGGGAAGTATAGAGGACTGAAGTAGTAGGTATATGGAGGAACCATGCTGTACATATATGAAAAACCAGGAAGCGTATAGAGAACTGGATTGGTATATGGCTGGCCGGCGCGGTATGTGGAAGGCAGTACATCTATGCAGTCTGCCGCTGCTAACCGGCGCCGTTTATAGAGCCGACGGCGGCCGCCCCGCCCTCTGACCCGTTCCGCGAAGGGCGGACTGACGGCGGTCGGTCGCTCGGTCGGACCGGGGCCGGGTTGGACGGCAGGGTCGATAGCAGACACGGCGGACCGCCGGCCCGCTTTGCAGCCGTCCGACATTCGACTTAAATGGCTGCATGAGCGGGCTGTGACGGCCGCCTTTGACACGGGGCGGCCTACCGTCGGCCCACGCCCCACGCCCGGGCGGCCAGTCCGCACATTGGCACCCCGGAGGGAGCGCTTAGTTAGCAGCACGGACCGGCACGGCTAGTTCGCAGCGTAGAAATATTAGAGCAGAGGTTTAAACGAGTGATATAGGGCAAGTAGGTAATCGTGGAGCAGTGCTTGGGCCTGCTAGGATTCATGCGCTCCAGCCATGTGGTTATGAATTTTATTATCGTGTAGTCACTTTTCAGTGGGTATTTCATACGACGTAGTTAAAGCGCTAAATGCATGCGAACATGCTATTCCTGGTCACGGACATCGGTGCAGGGATTTGAGCTACAACAGCGTTGTAGGATCTGTCAACGAATAAGCACCCATGTACAAAGAGCGTATCAATGATATACGCCATACGATATATATGACAGAATTACACCAATACGAATCGTATATTTCATTAAGTACATATGTAACTACAGTCCGTTCCGTAAAAGACGTTAATAGATCAGTATTAAGACCCGCTTGGCATGTGTAATGAGCATGGCAGGCCACCACTACTAGCAATATCATTAATGCAAATGGCGAGTAAAGATAGTGCGACGCTGCACTGCTTTCTTGTTTTCTTTTTCGAAGAATTTATATAATATAACAAAATGGAGCCACAAGTCCGGAATTTTACAATGAATAATATGAGCTTTTGGGTCATTACTATTTTTCGAGTATGAATTCAGCGCGAGCCCGTATCGTATATTTGTTTGGATATAGGAGCTTCAACGTTCCAGTGTCCATAAATTTGCAGCCTTCACCAGTGGAATAAGTCCCCCAGGCAATACGTTCACCCTGCTGGCATTTATTTCTGAAATATCGATTGAATGGGGCACATCGAAGCACTTTGTCAGAATTATGACGCTTAGAACGTACCACTTAGCCTTAAACAAATAACATATAACTGCATGACCAAGAAGGATTGGTAGGTAGGTATTGATTAACATGCGTCACTTCACTCGTCCACCCCATGTTCATTTTTTGTCGTTTCAATTCATTGCTGAAAGCCGTCGCCAATTTTTCAAATTGCTTACAAACTGATATAACTTTTCATCCTGGTCATCTTCCCCTTTTCGCCGTCGAGAAACGAAAAGCGATGAAGACGAAGTCTGTTCACAAATACGGGCATGCGTGTGCTGCGGCACAGTGCGCTGTTCAGGCGCAGCGATGACAGAGACATCTATGAGCCAGCTACAAAGTTACTGGTCATCCGCAGACAGACGCGTCGCTGACAGAGCAGACTGTGAATCTGCCTGAGGGTGCCCGAGTCTGTGTACCACAGCGGCGACAGTCGGAAGTTTCCAGCTGGCGCAGTGTTATTCCCGGACAGCCCGCGGTCCGAGCTGAACACACATACCATTATGTAAATAGGACGCGGCAGCTGTGAGCGGTATCGTCATCTCGCTCGGCGCCGAATAAATCCAAACTGGTCGACACTGTTCGCAGAATCAGATGTCGTTTGGCAGGTGGAAGTTGAGCCATCTGTCTCGGGATTGGACATTCCACATTCAACAAGCTGTCATCTTGTGCGGAGTGTCCGGCGCTCGCTCGGTCGATGGCCGGTCGGAGCGCGCAGAGTCGCCGCCTCGCCGAGTGGGCGGCCGGCCCGGTCCGATCGGGACCAAGGAAGACCGCCAGGAGCGCGCCAATCATTGGCTGTAGAGAGAGATGACCTAGCCCGCTTCCGGGCGATAATGGGCGTCGCTGGCCACGCCGGAAACGGGGGCGAGACGGCCCAATCGGCCCCCCGGCGAGCCGCAGGCCGGCCGAGTCTCCGCTAACGACCGGCCGGCCGGACAGACGGAGCTGCTGCCGAATAACAGCAGCTGCTGCTGGACAATAACAGCTGCTATTGGACAGATGCAGCTGCTGCCGGACAATAACGGCTATTACTGGACAGACGAGACTGCCGGACAATAATAGCTGCTACTGGACAGACGTGCCTGCTGTCGGACAATAACAGCTACTGCCAGACAATAGCTGCTGTGACTGGACAAACGCATCTGCTGTCGGACAATAACAGCTGCTGCCGAACACTAACAGCTGCTACTGGACAGGCGCATCTGCTGCCGGGCAATAACAGATGCTGCCGGACAGTAACAGTTGCTACCTACATACTGGACACTGGATAGACGGTGCCACTAGACGTATTTGCTGCCGGGCAATAACAGCTGCTGCCGGACAGTAACAGCTGCTACCTACATACTGGACACTGGATAGACGGTGCCATTAGACAGACGTATCTGCTGTCGGACAATAACAGCTGCTGCCGGACAATAACAGCTCTGCTACTGGGCAGACGGAGCTACTGGCCAGATAGAGCTACTACTGGACAGACGAAACCGTCAGACAGAAGCAGTCAAACGGCAAACGCAGCTACTGGCTGGGCAGCCGTTACTGCCGGTTATACAGAGAAAACATGGATTGAATCGGAGACCGACAAATCGATGGTGACCAAACACGGACATGATAACGCTGTTATTTACCACAATAATTCATGACAACAAACATTTAAAATAACTATTTACGGAAGGTTTTATAGCCACCGAAAATGAGTTGCGTTTTGGTAAGCAATTATGCTAATTTCTTAGCATATTCCTATCAGAAGATGGTAAACGTAAAATACATCCATGGTTTAAATTTTCTATTTTTATTTCTTTGTATACCTTTCTCAGCTCTATGGGAAAAATTTCTGAATATAGATTAGCATTAGATAATAAGAGAGGTAGCTGAGATAGTAGCTCTTATTTATTTTATTTAAACACACCAGTGAAGCAGGGCTATAGAGTTATGGCCACGTATCGGTATTCGCGAGCAATCAACAGCCTCACATTCAACCTTCGCCCGGCGGCCCTGACCCACGCTGTTGCTCATCTCAATCCGTTCGGCCGTTCGTCACCCCGCACCCCTCCGCCGTGCCCGCCGTGCTGCATCCCTCCCCGGGCGCTATTTACGGTGAAAGTTACCGCGGCTCGCCACTCTCCGATCGGCCCTTAGATCGCGATGGATGGTCGCGCGTCCAACCGTCCGCCGGCGCGTCCATAACTCGACGGGTCGGGCCGCCGGTTCAGCAGGGGCCCGGTGACAGTCCGCGCGCGGCGGCAGGGACCTGGCCCACCGCCGAGGGAGGATCAGCGGGCGGCGTCTCCGCCAGCGCATCAGCTAAACTCGCCGGATTATAGCGTCAACAGGCCAGCTGCGCGACGGCGTCAGAGAAACAGAAGCCGGGATGAGCGATTTGGTGACACACAACACGAGAGAGAGAGAGAGAGAGAGAGAGAGAGAGAGAGAGAGAGAGAGAGAGAGAGAGAGAGAGAGAGAGAGAGAGAGAGAGAGAGAGAGGAGAAAGCTGTAAGGATAGCAGATATGATAAGATGCCGTTCAAAGCCTTATGATCAATACTAAGGACCGATCTGGAATTCAGCAAATCACATAAGCGAACCATCCACTTAACTCCGAGGCTAATTGAATCACTTCATGGAATTTATTAACATCTGTTGGACCTAAAACGAGCTCATGCAGGAACTTCCATGGAACTGTTTCGCCTTTCAAAAATGCCCATTCGTGGCAGCGGCGTATTTAGAAAATCGCGAAGGGGGGGGCCAAGGGTTTGGAGGGCGCCACCTCACCCAAGGAGGGCGCCATACGGTCGCGAGATAAAAAATCGCTCAGCGGGGTGGGGGGGGGTTGGTTGGGAGGCGTTTTTTACCATGCCACCAGTTTTTTTTTTTTGCGTAACCTCGTATAGGTCGTGCTGTATTGATTTTGCATCGTGTGTATTCTTTATACTCCAGGTCACAAAAGGTCAAGTGTTCTTGAAATGCTGCGCCGAAGGCGCGCGAAATTTTTGAAAACAACCTTTTCCTCCGCTTTTTAGGCACGCCTTTTATACGATCACCGTTCAAAGCTCCTCTCGCTCTTTTACCAAATTTGAAGGTGTAAAAAATACCTAAGGTTTGGTCGGGCCGCTGCCACACAAACTGTATAGAAAGCTTGGCTCATGGGTGTCGATGTATAAAAGTTTATTGGCGGTGGCATATCTACGCACCAGATCACCGTATCGGATTGATACCGGAGCGCGAGATGCGTAAACATCATCCAAATTACCTCAGACCAGCCTTCATAGCCTTTTCACAGATGCATACAGTGTACCCACATAACCAGTTTCAATCACCGAAACTTCAGATGCCTGCTGTTGCGGCCGAACCTGTTGACAATACTTAATCGTAATCCATATAGATGCCATGATGCACGTAAAGTAGGATCAATCCGTTAAGACCAAAGACGTGTTTTATGCATCGTAGAGCGTAGATAGTTTTGGTAGGTATAGGTACTTCATTCATTGTGCTGAATGCACGTTCATTTGTGGCAGTTTTCACAGGCAAGACATCAACTATGTGCAATAGAACGACTAAGTTGAAAAACATGCCAAAGGAGTAAATAAATGATAAGAGGGCAGCGATCAACGGATGTTGCCAATAGGTAGAAGGGCTGCGATCCACAGGAGGGCGCTAATAGGTAGGAGAGCCCCGATCAACATCCCGAGTTTCGATAGTAGGGCACCGATAGGTAGGAAGTTGGCGAGCAGCAGGAGGGCGCCAATGGATAGAAGGGCAGCGATCAACAGGAGGGCACCAATAGGTAGGAGGGCCCCGATCAACAATCAACAGGAGGGCGCCACCAGGTAAGAGGGTGGCGAGGAACAGGAGAGCACCAATAGGAGGGTGGCGATCAACAAGAGGTCGCCAATAGGTGGGAGGGCGGTCATCAACTGGAAGTCGTTAATGAGCGGAAGGGTGACGATTAAAATGGGGGTGGCAATGGTGAGGAGGGCGCCTTTGCTCAAGAGGATGACACGAACAGGAGGGCGTCTGTGCGGAGGGCGCTGGTCAACAGGAAGGTACCAGTGGATAGGAGGGCGGTGATCAACAGGAGGGTGCCAGTGGTAAGGAGGGCGGCGATCAACACGAGGGCGCCAATAAGAGAAGGGCCCCGATTAACATTCAACAGGAAGGACTAGGGAACCAATAGGTAGGAGGGCGGCACTGAACAATAGGGTGCCAAAAAGGAGAAAGGCGGCCTTGAAAATTTCACATGAGGGCGCAATAGGTAGGAGAGCGCCAATAATTATGAGGACGCCGATCAGCAGAAGGGCGGCAATATGTAGCAGGGTGGCGACCTACAGGAGGGCGCCTTCGGGTGAGAGGGCGCTTATTTACGGGACAGCGGCTTACATAGGCGACCACCGTTACGCTTAGAGAGCTACAGCCTACAAATGTGGTTGGAGGGCGCCCGAGGGAGCCCTCCAACCGTATTTGGGGGGCGTATTTGGAATGGGCGTCCTCCGAGGGCGCCCTCCATCCGTATTTTCCCTGTAAACACATTCGCGATTGGAGGGCGCCCTCCAGTCGCGATTGTTTTTCGATTCGATTATATCACAATTGCATTTGCGATTGGAGGGCGCCTTCGGCGCCCTCCAATCGCAAAGGGCGCCTTCGGCGCCCAAGGGGGGGGGGGCCATGGCCCAGTGGCCCCCCCCCCTGCCTACGCCCCTGATTCGTGGGACCCTCAGATACCACCGAAAGCGGGCGGTGTTACTAGAATTTATGGACCAATTCCCAATTAAATGGGATATATAATTAGAATCATCAATCAAAGATAAAAACAAGTGGCTGAAGTAAATAAAGATATGATTTGGAAACCGCCGCTGGTGTGGTTAGCCGTCGATCAATTCGGCGAAATCATCCCCAGCCCGAGCTGCTGCCGATCGCCGCAGAAGCCGGCGCTGGTAGGCTGTGCCGCAATGCTCCGGGGCTAAGCGGCATAGTCTATCATGCCAGAAGCGGCGGCGACTGAGCGTGGAGACAGGGACGAGTAGATGTTAGATGATGCTCCGAAATAGAAACGTCAATGGCCGGGACTGTCTTGTGGAAAAGTCAGAACAACTTTCATTTGTAACTTAAAGTCGTCTGTGCTATTTTTGGAGTGAATAGTAATAGAAACACGAGAAAACTCTCGCTCCGTTGTTCAATGAATAGTGGTGTGTTCAGTGTTGCCATGCTATATCTCTACGATCGATTGCTTTTCCATTAGTTACATCCAACGTCGTCTCGTTAGTCTCAATAATGTATACAACACTGGTCGTCTTATCCTGTGTGCGGTGGTGCCAAATGACTGCGAAAAGACATGCTTAGCAGAAATACCAAAAGAAATGCTACCTTAAAAGTTATCTGCATGCGAAAGGAGCGAGCAGGTTGACATTATCGCCAAGAAAATAAACGTCATTCCGTGACATCATACCCTCTCTATATTGTTTCGTATACACACATAGGCGAAGCGAAAGCTAAAACGGATTCCGTACTTTTATGATGTAATGTTTATCATAAATTATCTTATACGAGTATCTCGTATAAGATATGGAACTAAGATATGGAACTACGAGATACGAGTATCTCGTAGTTTCATATAGGTACCTACCTAGAAAACAAAAACACTTCTTCGAGTGAATTATTTGGCTTCCAAAGTGATGTCAAATGATTTAAACTTTTATTTTATCGTCGGAAGCCCAAAAATAACTTTTTGCAAAACACGATTATGAAAGCTTTAGTAACATGCGAATGCAGGAATTCATGCTGAATGGCCGACAGCGATGCTTGACACATGACATTTTAATTCCCATAAATTTTACTTAAGGCCAGCCCGTAAGACGACGTTCATCATTTTCTTGATAAATTTTAAGGGTCAAGATTATTCATGATAGTTTCCATGGGTGTGATTTGAAGTTATTCATCATCACATGAATCTAATTGAATAATTGAACCATTCTCGTGTTAATAACTGCAGTTGGTTATAGGAATGTCGATGGGCGTACATAACTTTAGCTATTCACACAGTTTTCGTTTAGATAGTCGTTTTTACAATATTCTGCCGCCGTCTACCGCACCTTAGTTATCTCTGTTCATTTGCGTTACGTTTGTTTTTGTAGCGTCTCTATTCTCTTGTTTTTCTCTCCCTTATGCGTGTGCGCTCGTCAAGCTTTCTTGACTCCTCTATTCTCATTATCCCTTTACTGATCCTCTTCCAGTGCGGCCCCGCTCTCCCTGATGCACTTCCGGTTTCTCCTGACCCGGCCTCCCTAATCCGGTGCGTGTCCTGCAGCCCGGCCTTGCCAGCCCCCCCCCCCCGCCCCCGACCCCCCCCCCCCTGGGGACCATCCGGACCTCCTGTCCGACCTTCCGGTGGCTCCGTCCGCGCGTCCGCCGCCGCTCCGCCGCGTCTCCTGCGGACGGCTCATCAGGCCTGAGAAGACCGCCGCTCCCAGCCGACAGTAACTTGTGGTACGGCGCGGTGTGGTATGGTACGGGGTCGTCCACAGATACCCGTCAAATCAATCATAAAGCGACAAACTTGTGACAGAGCTCTGACTGCCAGACAGGGAAGGTAATGTGCAGAGCGATAAATATTTCCGACAAAGTTGCTGAAGGTCAAGCGAGACTTACAACGAATTTATTTGAAGTTTTCTTTGACTTCACATATTTCTGAAACTGTCGTTCCTCACTACCACAGCTTTCTGCGTTAAATCGTCTTACCCGACCCCGAGACCGCAGAGCGAGGTCTCCAAATGGATTCCGGTGTTTTTGCCGGAATCGTCTTTCCGTATGTCATTACGAGGCCAGCGCTCTCGCAGCTCATTATCGTGGTCTGAAGACGCCGCCTGCAGTGAAGAAGTCGGCCGTCGCACAGTAAGGCCAATCAGCTGTTCCAGTCCATTAACTGCGCCCGACCACCCGTCCGCCGGCGGCGGAGGCGCGCCCACGTCAGCGAGCCCGGCACCGGCAGCTCCGTCACCGTCCGGTGGCGGGCGGGCCGAGAGGGCCGCGCCGACAGGGCCCACCGCCGCCAGTACCTAATCAGCTGACCATGCCCCGACACAAGCCATCGATCAGGCCTCGCCGGGTGCATACAAACGACCACAAAACGACCGCAGCCTTATCAGTGCCGCGCCGGGCCGGCCACACTCGCGCGGCGCTGTCAGAGGCGGGCGCCGCCCCCGACGGACGCGGCCCAACGGCGGCTGGCAGGCGCTACTGAGAGCTGCAGGAATGGCGCAGCACGGCCAGTACATGGCGGTACAGAGTTCCGGGCCATGTGTCGAGTCGTTGGAGCGGACCGAGAGGCTGACAATTACAGCCAACTGATGTGCTGACGGCACCGGCTACTGAGGGTGTGTGTGTGTGAGAGAGAGAGAGAGAGAGAGAGAGAGAGAGAGAGAGAGAGAGAGAGAGAGAGAGAGAGAGAGAGAGAGAGAGAGAGAGAGAGAGAGAGAGAGAGAACAAAAAAGGAAAGAGAGAAGAATAGCAGGCAGTAACGAAGGGATTAAATGAGCTGAGTAGGACAGGGAGAAAAACATGAGAGAACAAAAGGAGAGAAAAGATGAGCGTATAGATAGGGAACTGAAGCGAAGACTAACACTCCTACACAACTGCGAACATCTTGAGACAAGTGATGCCGAGTGGCGACGGAAGGCTGCTGATCTGGCCCCGGGCCCAGCCGGCCGGCCGGCCCGGCGTCATCAAAACAGGGTCAATATCACAGTCCGACCGGCTGCCGTCCAGGCGCCATGCTATTGCCACGCTATTGCCACGCTATTGCCACGCTGTTGCCGCTATTGCGCATTGCTTATGTGTGAGTGGAGCGTTCAAGGTCGCAGTAGCCGTGCGGCAGACAACTCCGGTCAACACACGGCGTAAAAGAGACAACAAAATGCTTGTGAAATCAGAGAGAAGGTGTGAGCAGCGAAATATATTACAGATACTATAGACAGAGGTTATATGTAAGAAAGACTCTTGGCGAGAGCAGCAATTACTTAAGTTTAATTAGCTCGCCATTGGTTAGTTGAGCTTGTACGCAAAATAAAAACAATTTTGGCACCGCTGGCTGCATTTTCAAACAATTGTCGCTTCAGTAGCTGATTGTTGTGGACATTGCCTGACTTGAGCTGTAGTATTCGGTTTTACCTTTGATTTTCGCATTATAACTTCCGGCTTTCATAATCCATAATCCATAGGTATGGATAATCGCAAACGGAAAAATGGCAAGCAGAACGTTCGGTAAAATAAATTTGGTCAAAAACACCATCAAGGATAAAAGGTGCCTGGTGCGAGGCTGAAACTTCAAAGTTAAAAGTTGAAACTTGAAACTACGACGACCATTGACCAATAATACACCAGACTGTTGGAAGGAAATCAAACCTAGAAATGCATAACAACCACACCTTGTTTATGTAGAAAACCATTTCAGGATCGAAGACCATCGGCTTTATGTTCGTTGCGCCATTGTTCGTGGCGCTTACGGATGTTTTTCACGGCGCCTGTTTGACACGACAGAATAAATATGCCATTGCACGCGCCAACAGCTTGTTCGGCTAGACGCTATCGCCTATTTTCGGGCCCGGTCGCGCGTTGTTGCATCGATCTGTTGGTGTCTCACTCGGCTTGTTCACCGCCTCCGGAGGTCACATGGGGTGGCGCGGCTGTCCCCGAACCCCCGGAGCGCTGCCCGGCGCCCGGTCCAACCTCGGCAGCCAGCCGGCATCTGAGCCCATTAAAGTTTAACGGTCCGACCACAGCAACCTGTGGTACTCGCCATCGCTGTTAGAGAACGGGAAACAACCAGCCGAGGGTCGACTGGCGCCTTACAAAGCACCGCTAACAGCACAGATAAGTCGGAACGGCCACGACGACCGATAAAAGGGGTGAGAGCCGATAGTCGAGAGAGAAAGAGAGAGAAAGAGAGAGGGAGAGGGAGGTAGAGAGAGAGAGAGAGAGAGAGAGAGAGAGAGAGAGGGAGAGGTAGGTAGGGAGGTAGAGAGGTAGAGAAAGAGAGAGAGAGAGAGAGAGATAGAGAGAGAGAGAGCGAGAGAGAAAGAGAAAGAGAGAGAGAGAGGGAGGGAGAGAGAGCAGGGGAGAGAGAAAACGTGTAGGGAGAGGAGAAAAGAAAAGAAGACCACTCCAGTGTCATATGATTATCACGAGCATGACGTCTCCGTAATATCAAACAATAGGAGCACGACCACAATGTGCGTGGTACTCGCATATGAGACTGACATTTCGGCCTCCCCGCCAGCCGTCAGCTGCCGGTGGCTGGTCGCTTCTGGACTCTGGAGAGCCGCCTGTAATGTGGGAACGACCTGGAATAGCAATGCGCAGTGCGCACATACCCCGGCGAACGGGCGTGAGCGGCGCAGCTGTGTCCCCGTCCCTGCGCGTCGCACACGTCTCGTTCTTTCTCCTCCAGTAAACAGGCCGGCCTCTCGGCAGTTTGTTGAAAACATCTCCGGTCTGAAAGTGGCTGTTGTACCCCGTGCGACGGAGGCAGCGGGCCGGCCGGGCCGCGGCCTGGGCCCGTCTGTGATAGGTCGTGGGAGTGCCGAGAGTCGGGACTGGTTGCTGGTGCATGGAGGGCGGGACAGGTGTTGCTGCGCGGAGTATATAAAAGTGGGAAAGGAAGTTAATTGAAGGGCGACGTATAATGTATTTGCTGCGCGCGACCAACCGTATTACAGCGTAATTACAGCGTAATATCTTGGTGCAAAAGGAGGAGAAAATAAGCTGATCCTACCAGTGACTCAGCTCCAAAATAGTGCTTCAAGAAATAGCGCTAGTGCCACCGAGGAAAGACGATGCCGATTTCATAGCACCATTGCCAATGGAAAGACGGCGCCATGGTTTCACCTCCGTGTATTGTAACGGCTGTTCTGTGATGGCCCGCCGGTCCAATAAAGCGGCACTATGACTGCACAGCTGGCAGCGGCACCATCACACATCAGGCCACCATGGCGACAGGAGCACCGTCACTGGCAGAGGAGAGAGAGCAACGGAGAGAGAGAGAGGTAGAGAAAAAGAGAGGGAGAGAGGAACAGAGGAAGACAGAGGGAGAGAGAGGGCGAAGTAGTAATTCTGAAAATATAAGCTACAATTAGTAAGCAAATATAAGTGCAAAACACAAATGAACTAGAAATGACAAATAAAGTAAAATGAGAAAGGGCAGGAAACCTTCGAGAAAGAGTGCGTAATTACGGAGCGAGCGAAGCGAGCGTAGTCTTTCCTTAGATTAACGGAAATTTCTGAGTATAAGCGGCCGGCCGGCCGCCGGCCGTGGTCACGCTTTTGCGAGGCCTATATCTCAGCAACCACTTGACCGATTTACACGCGGTAATTTTTGTAGGGTAGCTTCATTCCTTCTACCAAGTATTGGACTATTCCTGATGCATGTGGGTGACCCCTTATGCACGTGCCCGTGCAAAACGAAGAGGTGTCCGTTTTGTAATTGTTGCAATATCTCGGGAACTACTTGGCCGATTGCGCTGAAAGTTGGCATGTAGGTAGGCACCCACTAGGCACTGCATATCCATGTGCCAAAGTTGGGGCGCTGCTGCACGTGAGCACGTGCAGGGGTCGTTTCCAGATCTCGAGAACGGCTCGACCAATTACGCTCAAATTTGGTACACAGTTAGGGACCGGTTAGTAGGGTGCCGTGCACAAGTCAGTTGGGACCCATTTTGCACGTGCGCACGTGCAGGGTGCCGCTTCCAGATCTCGAGAACGGCTGGGCCGATTGTGCCCAAATTTGGCACCTCGCTAGAGACCGGTTAGTAGGGTGCCATGCACAAGTCAGTTGGAGGTACCCCCTCGCAATTTCGCACGTGCAAGGCCCACCCTCTCGCTCGCTCCGTTAGTCGCCCCAAAAGGCGTTATGCTGGTGTATGTTTATGTGTTGGTTTGATTTTTTTAACATGTCTTCTGTTAGTAACCGGAAAAAGGGAAGAGGGATAGGAATGGAGCGTAAGATATGAATTGCCATGAGCGTAAAAGTCACCCCGCCCGCACAAAAAATGCACTCCGTACCGAAGACTGAACATTGCAGGACGGCTCCATCGGGTTGTAGGAGGTTTCGAGCTAATGGCCGTAACATTTTAGCGGCGCGTCGGACCGTGTCTATAGCAGTCCGGCGCGGCGGTGGTGGTCGGTGGTGGTCGGTGGTCGGTGGTCGGTGGTTGGTGGTTGGTTGTCGACCGCTGACCATGGTGACCCCATCGGCCGCTAAGTAATCGGCCAGTCGAGCAAGACCCTGGCCCAACGCGATGGACCCGCTGGGAGTTGACAGAATATGCAATGGATTACAGCGTCAGTTTTACTTGCAAACAAGGAACTTCCAGCATACTAACTAGGGACCTTGAAGGTAATTGCTCTCTGCGCTGCATTCCCTAATCGAGTCTCGGGGAAAATGTTACCACCGGGAAACAGAGTGACAAGTTTCATGAATTCATACGCATATATAAAATGTCACAGGCTCTAACCACACTCTCTCCATCCCTGACGAGGTGACCGATAGGTTATCGTTTCTAGGCTTCTCCTCATTTAAAATTCTTCAAGCGGGCTCCAGCTTGCAAAACGGATTAAGCCAGTTAAGGCTATCAAAGCACAGCTGCGATGTCAACCAGCAGGATAAAGCACGTAATCTCCTGTAAAAGGGAGCGATCAAATGTGAAATGTCAAACAAGCTTTGAGTGTCTGTTGTTGATGGTCGAAGCAAATCTTCACTAAAGCGAGTGGCGAATGATTGATTGTCGACTGTTCAGGGGGTCGCTGTTCGTCATTGTCGAGCCCACTCGCCACATGTTTAATAATACATACGATTTGTCGAGCCGGTGATGGACGGCGCCCAGGAGCCGGTCCGGTTTCAGCGCGCCGTAATCGGAAATGGACTGTCTTTTGGCAGTGAATAATTCTCCCGGCGGAAAATATGGTGCGTCCGCACGTAGACCGTCGGTACGAATGACATTGGACATCGGTCTATACAGCTGGCAGTAGTCCGAGCAGCTCTGCCGACGCAGGGTGACACGCGCTCAGACAGATCGACGCTGAACGGATGAACGTCGCTGATGGTAATGATGAAAATGGACGACGCACAGCGTGAAAAATAGCTCCACGGAATCCGCTTTGGCTTAGGCTGGAATTCAAAATATCACGAAGCAGTTAGAATGAAGATGTTTGACCAAAGTTCGGAAGTTATAAGGAAAGGCGCAATAGATTAACTGAACAGAACAGACGGTCCATTGAAATTAACAGCGTGCTGTTAGCTCGAACCATAAATCTCAATAAAGCACAAAACATAACTTTCCATCTAGGGAATGCCGTAAATTTATCGCTTTTCTTGACCGAGCAAGGAGGTCATTTTGAACGCCATTTGGCAGCTAACCTTCTAAGCAGCACGGACCCTGTGACCGGTGGCAGCAGCCGTGCTGTCTGCGCCGACTGGTGCCGACAGTTCCCATCCCGTGTCGGACTGGATCACCTTCCACCGGTACCCTCTGTCACGGCCAACCCTCCACGGGCTGTCACTGTCACGGCCAGAGGTCATGTCACGTTTTACCATCTCTGGCTGTCAGCGGAGCGGCCCGAGGTGACAGCCGGCAGCGCCGACCCGGCCGCCCGGCCGGACCGTAATTAATGGCTGTCGATCTGTGTGTCGACAATACGTCATCGGCATCGATCGAGCTCGGTGCCTGGAGACGTCGGCTCTGAGGAACGGCCCGTTCCTGGTAGACTGCGAAGCAGCGGCTCCGACTGGCGGACACGGAAGGTCGCGGACACGGGTGTCTAATCGGGGAGGCAGTGTCATTGCCACGAGGAGTGTCAATGTCACGAGAGTGTCCATGGTACAAGAGTGTTCGTTGAGTGTGAGTGACCACTGTCCATGTCACGAGAGAGGGTCCATGTCACGAGATTGGTCGTCAAGAGTGAGCGTCTGTCACGAGGGAAGGCTCGTAATAACTGGGTAGATCCATGTCACAGTGGTATATCGTGCCGAGACACGAGATGAGATTGATTTGTGACGGTCGGTCTATGTCGGCGGATAGTGGCGGCCGAAATTGCCGTTGCTGATTGTCACGCTAGCCCGATGGCCAGTATAGACCATACGATGACAGCTGATGGACTGTCTCCTGAAAGAGGGTCAACACCAAAGTAAAATTTAATGTCCTTGCCACATTGCCCAGTCAGATACCTACTCAGACGGCTGAGGTCAGTCCCCGCCCGATCATAGAGGCCAGTCTCCGCCCGGTCAGACAGCTGAGGCCAGTCCCCGCCCGGTCATAGAGGTCAGTCTCCGCGCAGTCAGTGTATAACAGCTGAGGTCAGTCCCCGCCTGGTCAGTGTGACAGCTGAGGTCAGTCCCCGCCCGGTCAGACAGCTGAGGTCAGTCCCCGCCCGGTCATAGAGGTCAGTCTCCGCGCAGTCAGTGTATGACAGCTGAGGTCAGTCTCCGCCGGGTCAGACCGCTGAGGTCAGTCTCCGCCTGGTCAGACAGCTGACAGCTGAAGTCAGCCCCCGCCGGGTCAGACGGTTGAGGTCAGTCCCCGCCCGGTCAGTGTATGACAGCTGAGGTCAGTCCCCGCCCGGTCAGTGTATGACAGCTGAGGTCAGTCCCCGCCCGGTCAGTGTATGACAGCTGAGGTCAGTCCCCGCCCGGTCATAGAGGTCAGTCTCCGCGCAGTATGACAGCCGAGGTCAGTCTCCGCCGGGTCAGACCGCTGAGGCCAGTCCCCGCTCGGTCAGACCGCTGAGGTCAGTCCCCGCCCGGTCAGTGTGACAGCTGAGGTCAGTCCCCGCCCGGTCAGTGTGACAGCTGAGGTCAGTCCCCGCCCGGTCAGACCGCTGAGGCCAGTCCCCGCCCGGTCAGACCCATCCCCGTCCGCTCTGTGCCTTCAGCGGCCCTGAACCGTCTGTCGTAACTCAGCACGCCGCTCGCCGGGTGCCCGGATTAATGCCGCCGCCAAATCCGACAGGCCAATTCGGATCGGCCCGCCATGAGGGTGGTCACCGCCCAATGGCGACCCATCGCGACCGACTTAGCAGGCAGTCGTCAGTCCCGCCCGTTACCATATTAATGACATCCAAATGGGCCGGCGACGATATATAAATTCGGCTTGAAGTCATCGCGGCGATATTTCTCTGCGGACGTCATTTTGAAATTGCCGCGCGGCCCGGCCGGCGGTTGGCGGCGGCAGATAAGATTGTAGCCGGTGCTCACAGACGGAGAAACAGCGCTCAATCAGGCGACGGAGCGACTCAGGCGGCGCCAAATGACACCATGAAGGCGGCGCGCGGCGCGACCGACACTGATCGCCGACCATCGGTCAGCTCCGGTGACAGGCGGGCGGACTGGGCGCGGTCCGGGCCGGACCGGTCCGGTCCCTCAGGCACTGAGATCGGGTCAGTCATAGGAGGGCGATGTGACTGAGTAAGCTGGATTGAGTAATAATGAAGGTGATGTCTGCGTTAGTGATAAGAGAGTGACGAAATTGAGTCGGTCAGTGGCCCACTGAGTCACTCAAAATAGAGCGGTCGGATTTATCCAGTCCGGACTGGCTTAGACCGACATTGCCGACTGCCGGACTGACTGATTAAGCTATACGCAGTAGGCCGGACTGAATGAGTTATACTAGAGTGGGAAGACTGAGTCACTCACAATCGAGTCAGTCATAAGACATCGGTGGGATTGAGTCATACTTTCAGAAAGGAGCGCTGGGAGTATGTCAGTCATATGGAAGCGAGCACACGGGATCAGTCGTACTAAGTTGGTCAGTCATATAGGAATGATAATGATGAGTCACCTCCATAACGAGGCTTATACGACCAAAGCCAGTCGTCGAACTCATTAAAACGAGGGGAGGTTCGTGATTCACGCCATTGGTATGTGAGCCCGAAAGTAATATCCATCATCCATGTCCATCGTGACATTCTCCAATGTTTTGTGTTTCCAGAACGCACGTGTCTTCTTTCTTTTTCTATTTCTCTCCATCGCCTTTTCCTCCTTGTCGTCGCTCCCATCTCCATTTATTCCGCTCCCTCTTTCCTTCTCTTTCTCTCTCTCTCTCCCTCTCCCTCTCCCTCTCCCTCTCCCTCTCCCTCTCCCTCTCCCTCTCCCTCTCCCTCTCCCTCTCCCTCTCCCTCTCCCTCTCTCTCCCTTCCTCCATCCCTCTCTCTCTCCCTCTCCCTCTCTCTCTCTCTCTGTCTCTGTCTCTCTCTCTCTCTCTCTCTCTCTCTCTCTCTCTCTCTCTCTCTCTCTCTCTCTCTCTCTCTCTCTCTCTCTCTCTCTCTCTCTCTCTCTCTCTCTCTCGGGAACCAGCATCCGTGTCGCCGACTGTTTACAGTTCGAGACTATAGCGTTCACTCTGTATGCATCCCTGAACAAGTGTACGGTGTGGCCCCTCGGGCCAGCCCTCCAGCGCTCCCGGAGGTGCGAACAACGCACTCGGTAAGTTATGGCTCACTCTGAGTCGTGCGTGAGACGCCCCGGGTGAATTCAGCTCGGACTCCGGTGTCTCGAAGGATAGGGGGGGGAGAGGAAGGGTGGTACGGATTGAGACTGGGCGTGCTGAGAACGCCATCGCTCAGTCACTACCTCATCACGGTGGGCGGGAGCGGTGGCGGGGGCGGGGGCGGGGGCGGCGCGGAAGTGGGTATCTGTCGCCGGGCGGCGCCGGTCTGACGAACGGTGGCCGCCGAGGCACGTGCGCCGCCTGTCCGCGCCAGCCGCCGATGCATTAGGCACCGACTGCCGTATTACTGCCGGCCTGCTGCAGCGCACGGCGCCCTAATATACGACCACAGGATATTTGGTAGCGTAGTTCATACTGGCGCAGCAGCACTCGGTCTTGCCGCCAACCGGACACACTCGCCGCGCGCGAGGCGAACTCGGCGCACCGCAGATTGGATGCAGCTCATATATCGCCACAGGACGGAGACACCAGAGAGCCACAAACATAGTCATATATTTGCCGTGTTGTTAATAACACTCTGAAGACGATTTATTATCATTATCGCTCCAACATGTGACAGAAAAAAACCAGAATAATATACTGAGCATACTTTTCGAATGAACTGTATATTAAAATAAACTGTAAAAGAACTTATAAAAGAAGTCAGAACAAAGTCATTATTCATCAACATTATGGCTTTATGCCGGCCTTGTAAGGTAGGCAAGGACCGGGTAAAGTCTGGTCTTGAGTAGCTGATCGCGCAGAATTTGGAGTAAGACCCACAACGGGTCGTATAGGTATGTCAGGATGACAAAGTCGACGTTTATGAAGCGGGTCAGCAGAGGCAAGGTCGGTGTGAGAAGTGCGTCGGATGAGATAAGATCCGGGGTGTAGGATGTAGGTCTGTAAAAGTAACGTTCTAGTGTGAATACCCACTCCGGATCAGTGGAGGCAGCGCGTGGGAGAGGGAACTAGGAAGTGAGTATGGAGATGAGAGAGTATATCGCTTGATACAAGATCTGGGATAAGACGCGAATCGGTGAGGGCCTATGGAACAGGCTGATCAGTGTACACCGGTCAGATCCACGGTGTAGCACCATTGACCCGTGCCACGGCTTGCACCTAGTATCGTTCGGTCACCACCGGCCGACGACCCACTACTTTTCACGGATTCGGCCCTTCATCGGTCATTATCAGACGTTATCGGCTCATATTTCCGGTTCCAATTTCCTACATCCGACCGGAGTTGGAGAATTTAGTGACGTATAAAATGCCACCGATTTCACTTAGGTGTGAACTTCCCATTTCCCTTCATAAGTTGACTATGTTGACATTCATTCACGAGAATATTATTTTTGTCTCACATATTGTTAGATTATTCATGGTGAAGAATATAAAAGTTATGCGCTATGAGACATTTCAATTCTTTTTCAATATTTCAGCAAAAATGTCACAATAGTTATTGCCTCCAGATTTCCGCCTGACTTGATATTTCACAGGAATTGTGTGCTATCCGGATTACTGAGGCAGATGACACCTGTTACAGAGTGGTGAGACCGTCCTCACTGGGGTAACGGATTTGTGGAAAAGGTTTAATCCTTCCAAAGTTCTGAGCTCGACTCTCCACAGCTCACCATCTGCATCATTTAGATCGATCACAGCCGTAAACTGTAGTCATGTCTGGAACGGGCTGCAGTCTCGCCACCTTTAGACCATGCTAGATTTACGCACGGAAAAACAACACCCGCAAAATCTCAAGCTACAAAGGTTGTTTTTCGGTCCGCCGAGAATACTTGGACGTGAGCGCCGAGGGCGACGGCGGCTGTGGCTGAAGTGTGTCCCTGTCAGCCAGCTGGCTGGTCCTATACTCCGGGACACGTCAAACGGGGAGGGCGGGGCAGGGTGGGGTGGGGGAGGGGTGGGGGAGGCAGAAATCAAACGAGCTGCGGGAGGCCGGTAGGACCACTACCGTGGTGTTTACGACCACGGATTGCAATGGGAGGTGGAAGGTGCAATGGTGTGCTCATCAGCCATAGCCACCAGCTCGACGCATTGTGTTTACGTTCCACACTCGTCATTCCACCTACAGTCACAAGCATGATGTGTCTGGATGTACAAATGTTTGTCTCTCATATTAGGTACATTCTTAGAATAAGTATTTCTTATCAACTTAAAAGCAGACACATTTTATAGTTAAGAAAACATGCCAGAAATGTTCTGCGATCGGATTTTTTTCCAGCATGAAGAATCCACAAAGAAGTGGATGCTCTTTTTGCATGGACCCCACTAATCCAACAAGGAAGATCCATCACTTGAACAAAGGACTGGTGGTGAGAAGCTCATAGCATGCTCATGGCTTGAAAGAACTTCTAAGGCATCAAACATCATCCAACCTTACCTATATGCGATCACCAGCATGCTGTTACCGCATCCGTCCTACCATAGTCTAAGCAGAGTGAGTGGTTCGAGCATAGACTCTGCAGCACGTTTCAATACAATGCTGAGAATTCAGCCCGGGGAACTCGCAGATAACTGAGAACTCAGCAATGTTCCCGCTTCTGGAGTCTTGGAAGGAGTCACATAACTGCAGCATCTTTGGCGCAGCGTTTTACGACATGCAAAGTCTGGCCACAACTTTTCACACAAAAGCCGGAAACTGTTCAACTGGGAGGTTTCATGATTTCGCTTCATTTTGTTGAGGTGGATCATCAACGACCAAGGTTTAATTTTGGCTCCAACCAAGCCAGCCCTGTCTGCTTGATAAAATCCGAGGTCCCGCCACGACATGGCAGTCGACTGCAAGCTGTTTACCATGCCAAAGTTTTGATTAAGACTCAAAAGCGTCTGACTTTTTATCACAGGACCTGCTTTGATGGATGTGCTAGAGCCAGGAAATGTGTCAAATTTGTTTTATTAATGAGGCTGAATGTTTACTGTCTTTGTCAAAATGGTGGCTAGTTAATCAATACGCCGTAAATAAAACGAACGATAAATAAAAGATAAAAAGAAACGAATGAACATGAGTAACAATATGAACCAGTATAGCGCCTTTTGGGGCGACTAACGGAGCGAGCGAGAGGGTGAGCCTTGCACGTGCGAAATTTCGAGGGGGTACCTCCAGCTGACTTGTGCACGGCACCCTACTAACCGGTCTCTAGCGATGTGCCAAATTTGAGCACAATCGGCCCAGCCGTTCTCGAGATCTGGAAGCGGCACCCTGCACGTGCGCACGTGCAAAATGGGTCCCAACTGACTTTTGCACGGCAGCCTACTAACCGGTCCCTAACCATGTACCAAATTTGAGCGCCATCGGTCCAGCCGTTCTCGAGATCTGGAAACGACCCCTGCACGTGCGCACGTGCAGCAGCACCCCAACTCTGGCACATGGATATGCAGTGCCTAGTGGGTGCCTACCTACATGCCAACTTTCAGCGCAATCGGCCAAGTAGTTACCGAGATATTGCAACAATTACAAAAGTGACACCTCTTCGTTTTGCACGTGGCACGTGCATAAGGGGTCACCCACATGCATCGGGAATAGTCCAATACTTGGTAGAAGGAATGAAGCTACCCCACAAAAATTACCGCATGCAAATCGGTCAAGTGGTTGCTGAGATATAAGCCTCGCAAAAGCGTGACCACGGCTGGCCGGCCGGCCGGCCGGCCGCTCATACTCAGAAATTTCCGTTATTCTACGTAAGACTCCGCTCGCTTCGCTCGCTCCGTAAAAACGAAATATCTTAATATTTTCATTGGTTTTAAGTTTCAACAGACATCTACACACCACCCTTTTTAAAAGTTTCATACTAATCGGGTCATAATGCTATTAAAACAGGATGTTTTTGTTTTCCTAGTGTATAGTTTATAAGTGGGTTGTTGCGGTCACAAATTGTTTGCGCTGTTATAACTATGTAGTCCAGGCAGATTAATACAAAAATAACTATAGAACCTCGTTAAAAAAAAAAAACACCTAAAAGCAGACAATCCAACCCAGATTTTGGCCAATCTCAAAGGCTTTAATATTGATTATCGTCACAATTGCTGGACAAGCTGTTTTTTTTCTTGAAAGGGTGCGCGTAAAGAATGGAGCCTGCAAGAATATTAGCTAGATTGGTAGCTTTAAAGGTTCCCAAATGCCAGTGTTGGTGCTACGTGCACACGTGTGGTTTTTTATCCTTTATGCTTTTAGAACGTTTTGATTTATTTGTTAGTGAAACAGGCCTCAGAATGCGCTGATAGGTGGGACTAGTTAAGCAGAAATTATTTCCAGGCATTAGTTAGATAAGTAAGCATGTGCGAGTACCTACGAGCATGCACTTGCATCACAACTCTATTCCAGGAATCAATCGATTGATCGTGAGTGAAGTTGGAATAGCATTGGAAAGCCACACCTATTCAATCATCTTCACACTTAAGCTTTGTAGTTTACACAAAACGTTTTCGCCGTTTTGTACAAATATTGAAAAAAGGATTAACGAAGCTATCAACCAAATTCATTTCCACATAATACTACATTTTGTCCACAAAGTGCTATCTTTTACATTTTACTCAACCCGAAATGTCACCACTTCTATAAACAATCTTCAGCCAGGAATCACTGTCTCTCTTTCACTGTCTCTCTGTCTCTCTTTGAATGTGTCCAGCGCAAGGTAAGTATGTACATACATACTTGGTTCTCTCTTAGGTTTCTAATCTGGGAGAGCAAACCCATCACCTGCCCCGGCCCGACCCACCCGCCGGCTATGGCGCTCCTCAGGCTCTGCCACCGCCCCCGAGCGGAGATGAGGCCGCGGCCATCAGTCCCGGGTGTCGTGTCGGACACCCACGCTGCGCAGTTCCCGGCGGCTGCCGTCAACCTCGCCATGTCTGCTGACCACTGAGCCGGCAGCCCAGCTTGGAACGGGTGTAAACCGGTTGCACCGTCAGTGGACCACTCGCCAGTGAACCAGTGTCCACGGAGCTATGCTGTAACACCCGTTGACTGTCCACCACCTAGCGGACTTAAAGACCCGTCAGAACTGACGGGACAGTCAACTTTGATTACCCACCACATATTAAAATCGCATATCCGTCATCCATTATATATTATAGTTGCTCGTCTCCCACCCACCGACCCAGTACATAGAGCCGTCAATAGACCGCCCACAGGCACAGCCCACCGAGCCAGTAGACCCGTCATTTGACCGCCCACTGCCGCCTGTCAACGAACCACCGCGCCGCCGATATGCTCGACTGATGTGCCGGAAGTGACAGCCTAGTTTCCACACAATCGAGCCGGAACGACTCAGTTAAGGTGACGAGACGCGGCTCAAGTTTGCCGCCGGTGCGACAACTCGGCCGGGACAAAGTTGTCGGAGCGGCACGCCCAAGTTGGCGGACCGGGTCGCCGATCGGCCGGTAGATCATCCACCGCTGATGTTCGGGGCCGTGATCCGGTCACTGGAGAGGTCACATCTTACCGGTTACAGGTCGTCCCCCGGGGCACCGCAGCGCGCCCTGACACATGACTAGGGGCCATGAATTATGCATGAGACACGGCCGTAAGCGCGTGCATCTGAGCCATAACCACGTTCGTGCATCCGTCATTTCGAGGTGCAGAGGGTTCCACTGAGACGATGATAGTGGGATGCCGTTTTCTTGTAATGACAGGCATTCGGGATACAGCTATCTAATAGGGGAGAGTGGGGTAAGATGCCCAGGGTGGGAAAGACGCCCCACCCCCTCTAGCGGCGAAACAAGGAATAGAACCTGGAAATTAATGTTCTTAGCGTAAAGCGGAAGCCTGCCTTGTTAACTGCACATAAATTTGCGAAGCTCAGTTGGGCAACGGCTGGCTGGTGATTGCATGTTTTTTTATTTGCTGCTTTCAAAAAATATTTTGGTGTCAAAACATTGTAAATATCAAAGAAGGTAGATAATTTTTGCGTCCCTTGCTATAGTCGTGATACATTAACATGCGTGTACTGCGTCCCAAACAGTTTGTTTCAGGGTGTAGCGTTAGGCGGCACGGATGGACATCGATAGCAGCGCCTCTAGCGGTCACTAACGAAAGCTGGGCTGTAGGCGATGAAATACCGGCTGAGTTGTCACACGTTGAATAGGTTTATAGACATCTGTCTCGTGAAAAAGTTGAACTTTTGCCTTCAATATTTCTACAGGCAATTTTAGGAGTGATCTTCACATCTGGCAAAACCGTTTAGATTATTGTATTCACTTCAAGCCTTCCTTATTGTTTTTGACGATGATGCTGGAACTATTTTTAATTAGTGTTTCTAGCTTAGTAAAAGAATATATTGTGCAAACGATAGAAAAACATAAAACTAAGATTTTAAATGCAATATTATCTAATAATTAATGGTAGATTCTTTACACACAAAGGAAAAGTTCCATGCTAACTGATAATTCAAAGCTCTTGGGGTCAGATGTTTTCTTCTTTTCTTACGTCGCCCCAATGGCCGCGAATACACTTGTGATAGCGCCTATCGGTTTTATGGCAAACAAATTGTACTGATTTAATGTTACTTCGGTACCTTGGGGAAAGACGCCCCCCCCCCCCTAAATCGGTAGGCTGTCCTTCAAGCAGCCCGTCAAATCATTTATTACATACATGTGATGAGAGACAAAAGCAAATCTGGGACTATTGAGAGTCCAGTACGGTCGGGTGCTCCCCATGCCGGTCTCTCGGCCCATACAGCGACTTTTTGGGCGGCATCTGACTCTGAGAGCCCTCACGACGGCCTCTGTGGGCCCCATTATTGGCTCCAGGGCCCCTCACGACATCCTTTAAGGGCTCCCACGTTGGCTCCACGGGCCGCGCTGGCATCTGAGGTCCCCACGATGGGCTCGAGGGCCCTCAAGCATCATGAAGACCTATAAGGGCTCCACAGTGGTCTCCAAACGCCACCACGGAGGCTTGTTTAGCCGCGCTGGACTATGCTGGCCCTAACGATGACCTCTGAAGCCCCTTACGACTACTTTTGAGGGCCCTTACGATGACGTTTGGTGTCTACTGCAGGCTCGAAGGGACTACTGATTCGTTCAGGCGATTCACGTGCCCATTTATGTCACTTATAGTGCAGGGGGCATCTTCCCCAACGCCAGGGGGCGTCTTTCCCACCCTGTGGGGTAAGATGCCCCCTTTCACTTCTTCAGGAAAATGCTTAATAGCAAAAAAAGTCATCATATTTCAGGCACGAAAGTGTGATATATTTGGAGAAAAATGATGTCGGCTTCCGTTGAAACTCCAAGTTTTTGATTTCCGATCGTCATTTTCGAACAATATATGACATAGGAAAACCCAGGGCATCTTTCCCCACTCTCCCCTAATCTTAACCCTCGCCGGACCTATTGGTTTTGAAAAACTAATATGACCTTGATGACGTCATAAATGACGTCACGAAAGGTCAACATTGCAAAAGTGACGCATCTAACCTTGCAAGGACTGCATCAAATCACGATTTTGTGTGCTTGAGATAGTTGGAGATCGTTCCCGGCGCCAGAATAGCAGTTTTCATTTTTCCCCATTGACTTATAATGGTGAGGTCACGAAAATGACCTGACCTCATATGACCTTTAGAAAAAATCCGAGATATACAAGTTGTGAGACTCATAATGGATACTAGATCCTGCAAGTTTCATTTCCCTGTGACATCTCCTCTGGCAGTGAGGGCGTTGCGAAGTTGCGACATCTGAAGACCGTGCAGAGGTTCACTTATGACGTCATAGGTCAGTGACCTGACCTGACCCAAAAATGCGGTTGGTGGCAAAAGATTTGGCTTGAATCAACGGTCAGGTATGCCAAATTTCAGCTCTCTATCGCCAGCGTGTTCGGAGCTATCGCGAAAAAACCCTAGGGGGGGGGCGGCACCCGCCCCCCCCCCCCCCTCGGCCGGCGAGGGTTAAGCCCTCTTGTTCATTAACGTGGCAGTAATAATGAAGACTAAAAGCGAACTACTAAAGACCTTTTTTCTTATAATATTATCTAGCATCACTGCAGTTCCAATAGCAACTCAATGCCAACAAACTACGCAGTATATGCTGGCTAAACTCTAACCACAATTGAAGCATTCCAGAATTCCATGACGTCATCGACCCCGCTCCCCGGCGACTGAGCTCGTCTCAGAAGTGCGAGACGGGAGCCGACGGCACCGCAGCCAACGCCCTCGGGCACCGGTTCGGCGCCGCTTCGACCTTATTCAATCTCGCCGGCTCAAATATCGTTAGTCCCAACCCACCAGAGACGGGATGAGATGCCGCAATCCAGTTTGTAGAATTGTCGGCCAATGGCCTCGGAACACTAAATCGGCGCCCTTTTACTGATGAAGAAGGAGAGTGGGCTGAGGCCGTGCGCCTTGTCAACTTTAATCGGCAACATTTTCAGGCAGAGTTATTGGGCTTGGGCTCTAAACAACGTAAGGATTCCATCCTGTAGTATTGACGCACACCTCTCTCTCTCTCACTCTCTCCTCTGTCTCCTCTCTCATCTTTCTCTCTCTCTCTCTCTCCTCCTCTCTCCCTTCTCTCTCTCTCTCTCTCTCT